>NC_064807.1:58251045-58551045 GCF_023721935.1 Panthera uncia | reverse complement strand
GCTTACTAAGGACAGTTGGGATTGGATTATAATGGGAGGTGATATTGATATGCTGCTCTTCTATGCCATTTATCCTTTTTTCAGAGATCGTTGACTCAGACCTCCTGCTGAAGGTCAGAGGAAGGAAAACGACCAGAGGACATGCAACTGAGACTTAGTTTTCTTACCTCCAGTCTGCTGTCCTTCTTCCTTCCACAGTTAGCTTTCGTTGGCTTCATGTCAATGAAGGATAGATGTCCCTACTTATAACTTCTCATCCGTCACCCCTCTGTTCTCATCTCACACGGATGTCCTTGAAAATGAAACCCAAAGGGTACAGAAAGGTTTTTTCAAATATTATCTTACAAAAATTTCAGACTTAGAGGAAAGAATTGTACAGAGGACCCTCATATCCCCTTTGCACACAAGCTCCATTCATGTTTCATCAGTTGTCCCAAATGGCTTTATAGATCCATTCCAGGGTGTTGCATTGAGCTGTCACATCTTATATATTCTTCATTCTGGAACACTTTCTCATTTTTCCCCTGAAATCGTGACCATGACATTTTTAAAGATTACATGAGTTATTTTGTAGAATATCTCTTTATTTGATCTTCACTCATGTTTCCTTATGATTAGATTCAGGTTAGTGCTTTTATTAACAAAACCATCCCACAAGAAATGCTGTGTTTATCTGGTGACAGTCTATCAGGTGGTTCACAATGGCAATTTGTCCCATTACTGGTGGTGTTAACTTTGGTTACTTGATTAAGGGAGTGACTGTCAGATTTCTCTGTTATAAAATTATTCTTTTTTCCCTTTTAAGAAGTCAGTATTTGAGGGGGGAGGGGGAATACTTTGAGACTGTGTACCTATCCTATTCCTTATCCAACTGTCATCTAATTTTAGATTCATTGGTGTTTCTTTGCTTAATCAATTGTTACTGTGATGGGTGCTAAAGGGTGATTTTCTAATTGCTTCATTCCTTCTAGATTTACTACTTGGCATTTTGCTGTAAGGAAGAGCCTTCTTTTCTCCCAATTTGTTTGTATCCATGTGGACTGTAGGTTTACATTTTATTTGTTGGGTGATAGTCCACTGTGTCATGATTTATTGCGATGCTCAGATCATCTCAGATTTGGCTGGGGGCCCTTTTAAGCTAGTATCTATGTCCTTTTGACTTGCTCCCATCATTCTTTGAGCATTTCTTTACTTTCTGACTCAACAAGATGTTCCAGACTCATCTTGTATTTTCCCTGCCCCATTCCTGGAACCAGACATTTCTTCAAGGAGCTCTGGTTGCTTCTAATGAAAAATCACAACCTGGAGGCTCAGCAAACTCATTGCTACTAAATGTTACTTCTCCCAGGACCTCTGGTGTGTGAAGCTAGGAAAATATGCAGATGAATGCATAAATGTCTACATGTACCATACCTATACTTCTATATTTACTGCCATCCCAATATTACACCATGAACTCATACCAGCACTTCACTTTCATTCAAGCATCACAAGAGTTTTTCTCAACTCTCCCTTTCCCATATTTATAACTTCCCTATTTGAGGAGGTTTGGTGAGAAACTTGGCTCTGATTAGTCCCAATGTATTTCCTTAGTTGCATATTCTTCTGTATGGAATCAGTATACCCACCCTGCCAAGCTGGGCCTCCCAGGGCCTGCCTTCCTGTAGGCTTCACCCACCTCTGAGCTGCCATCCTGGCTCTGGCCTGACTCTCCCTCTTGAACAGATCCCACAGGGGCTCTAACTGCAGATGGGTCCTCAATGCCTTGTTCACAAGGCCTTAAAAGACCAGATAGGATTTGAAAATCAAAGTTTAATACAAAGAAGCACATATGTTGACATACGTGCTATCTCTTTTGTTTTTGTTTTTTTTGTTTGCCTATCTGGAAGGATTCACTGCAAAAGAGGCTAAAAATGCCCTGCGGTGTAATTTCAGGCTACCCTTCCTGGTACTTTGGTCTGAGACAGTCCAGATACAGTTGTGCACAGCTAGAGGATGGCCCCACAGTGGCGCTTTGTGTCTGTTATCGATGTTCAGAGTGCTTGTTTTTGGATGCTTTACAGTAGTCTCCAAATGCATTGCACACACACACACACACACACACACACACACGTAAGTATCTCCCTTCCCATTAGACTAGGAGGGAACAGTTGTTGAGAGGCTGATAATCATAGATCCCATTTAGCCTCTATTTGTACATCAAAAATACCACAGAACTAAAGAACAAATGACAAGCTAGGAAACAGATTTGTGATAACTATGATCAATAAAAGGTCACTAAAACTGCTTACAAAACAGAAAATCCATGCCACAGTAGAAAAATAGGCAATAGATGTAAATACGTGGGGTGCCTGGGTGGCTTAGTCGGTTAAGCATCCAACTTCGGCTCAGGTCATGATCTCACCGTCCATGGATTTGAGCCTTGTGTCGGGCTCTGTTTTATTTTAGATATTTATTTAAATTAGATGTTTAAAGAGGTGTAAAAATGTATGCATGGAATGCTTACTCAGCATTGCTTATTTGCATCACCCACTTGCCCTAATTGCAAAGTTTGGAAACAAATGTCCATTAGTTAGGAATTGGTTAAGAGAATTATGGCATACCCATAGCTTTCTGTTTAATAGTCTTAATAAATATAAATAATTTTTTATAAAAACAACAAAATTATTTTCCAAAAAATCAAAACATTTTGGAACATTTCTTTCCAATCTTTTTCAGTGTAATTTTTAAATGTTGAGGTTACATTGTATAAGCAAATTTTTTCCATTGTTTTTCACTTAACATTATATCATAAATATTTTCTCATATAACTTAAAACTACCTGCTCGATATTCTATAGTAAATACATTCCATAATTGCCTTGACCGTTTTCTTTTTAGATATGACTGATAATGTTGTTTGTAATGTTGTACTAATATTCATCTGAAATTCAGGTTCTTCCTTTAAGAACAGTCCCTAGCAAATTTTAGATAGAGACATAAATTTAAAGTAAAACTAACTCTCTTAAGAAGTTCTTCTAAAAAAAACCTGGGACATACACCTAGAAACCCATGTGGACGGATGACGTCAGGGATTCACTGAGACTTCTGCCAGCCTTACACCTAAGGTTAATCGTGGAATATTTGCAATGTAATTGCAGACATTTGCCCTTTTTGTCAAAACCAAAGAAGTTCCTGCACATCCTTTTGAATGTAAAGAAAAATGGTGGAAATGCTGTCAACAGCTGTTCAAAGACCGGATCGGCATCCATAGACATGTGGCAACACAACATGCTGATGAGATCTGCCGCCAGACTGCTTCCGTGTTAAAGCAGCTAGCTGTGACACTGAACACCTCAAAGAGCCTTAAGCCTGCAGATGATAGGAACCCTCTAAAAGGGTACTTGACCTGTAACAGGGAAGTGTCCGCTTGGCTCCCTGATGTAAGCTGCTTTAGCCCTGATGAGCTGATAAGGTAAGAATTCCATTCTGTACTTTTGGTTTAATTTTACCAGTTTTTCCAGCCACAATGAGATACCACTGCCTATCTACTAAAATGGCAAGATCCTTAAGGCACAGGATTTCTCTATGGGTCTAAGCCAGGCTGATAGCCACATACTCTGTATTATGGGAGCAGTGATATATACCCATGTAGCTGGCAGCGTTCACTAGGTTTCATGAAAGGATACATCTTACCTTTTCTGAGGAGAGGTGATGAACACAAAATTGTGTTAGTATTTTCAGAGATAAGTTGGAAGGCTCAGAAATGTTAATGATTCCTCTACCTTGAGTATCAGAGCTTACAAAGCATATTTTGTTACCAAATATGGTTTTCTCAGTTGATCGTGTTTTAGAAAGGATGTTAACTTAAAAAAAATTTTTTTTTTAATGTTTATTTATTTTTGAGAGAGAGAAAGAGGCAGAGTGTGAGTGGGGTGGGGCAGAGAGAGAGGGAGACACAGAATGCGAAGCAGGCTCCAGGTTTGAGCTGTTAGCACAGAGCCCGACACGGGGCTTGAACTCACAGACTATGAGATCATGACCTGAACCAAAGTCAGATGCTCAACCAACTGAGCTCCCCAGGCGCGCCCCAGAAAGAATGTTAACTTTTAGAACTGGGGCACAGGATTAGAAGTTTAGATCCTACCTTTGCAAAACTCACAAAATTATATTACAGAATTCCGGAGGACAAATTTCTGATTTTAAGCAATTCCTGAACTATTTGGTGAATAGAAAATGTCCAAATTTAATATACTTTGTCATTACTATTCAGTGCCAAATACCTCTTGTTTATCAAGAAAAGGAGAAAGAGAATGGAACTTGGGCTCAGAGTTGAGCTAGTCACTAAAATTCTTTGTATGTCGTCACCTCTAAAATAGTAATATCGGTGCCTGCCCTGTTTACCTCACAGTGTTGCTATATGAATTATACAAAATGATGGTAATAGCTGAACTATAAAGTGGCATACAAGCATACAAATATGGCCTCTTTGCTTCTGTATGGCCCTGTGCCTCAAGGAATTTGCTCTCTAGGGGGAGAAACAAAAAAAAAGGATACATGAAACATTTAGCAGAGGATATGAGACAGGCTACTTAACTATCAGTTAAATTATGTGGTGCAGATAATTTGTTACAGTAGTTTAGAGGAAGGAAAACAGGCTCTAAAATAGACAAGGTTTCAGAAGAGAGTAGGCCCTGCAGTATGATGAGGGTATTGATGAGGGTGTCAGATTCCAGAGCTGGATGGGACCTCAATTGTCATCTACCATAGCATTCTCTGGAATCTGTTCTATGCAACACCAGCTCTGAAGGATGATAACAGGTGTTGAAAAGAGGTGCTAAAGACAGATAGGTTTGGGAAGCACTAGGTTAAAATGTTTTTTATTGCAGGACCTTTCAGAGCCTTCAGTAGGTAAGGGGCTTTCCTGAGATTCTCAGAGAGATGTTGTCTGCAAGGTTTCTCCAAAATGGGATTTCATAGAACAGCTTCAGAGCACACTTTGGGAAATGCAGTTTATTTCACTTCTCCAGTTTTAGAGATGAGGAAATCAGTCTCAGAGATGATAGGAGACCCACCCAGCTCCCATGCCTAGTTAGTAGGAGACAGCACAATGCAGTAGAAAGAGTATGGATTCTAGTGTCAGAAGACTGTTCAAGTCTTGACTGTCACTCTGTCACTTTCTCACCTGGAAGGAATCGGCCTTGGTTTACTCACCTGTAAAGTGGGGATAATAATAGTCCTTCTCATGGTTAAGAAGATTACATGAAAAAATGGAAGTGAAACCTTTTTGTACGATGAGAGATTCAAAAACAGATATGACCCTGTCTTAGAGGATAAGCCAGACATTTCTGTAAAATGGGTTATTGATTCCTGTCTCATGAGTATGATGACTAAATGAGGAAATCAAAGTAAACTTACTTTTTGTAAAGTAAGTTGGGTGCAGATAACGTTTTCTTCAGAGCAAATACTGACCGGAGTTGCTGCTTCTCTCAGGCCAACAACAGTAGGAGAAAGTTCGGCACAAGTTGGTCCATCGCGGCCTGCCCTCTGATACTGCCTGGGTCTACTTTGTGAATTGTGGCTGCCTTATGCCAGTGACTCAAATCTTCTCCCTGTGGTTTTCTTCTTCTAGGGGCCAGGGCAGTGATGAAGGAGAGGTTCTACTTTATTACTGCTACTGTGACCTGGGGGATCCCCCCTGGGTCTGTGCCTGGCAGACGGCTCTGTGCCAGCACCTGCGCCTCACAGGCAAGGTAACACCGCACCCTTCACGGGACTCTTCTTGTCTCCAGTTTGCACTACAGAGGTTATGCTCACGACAAAAAGGATTCCCTGTTAGGTTCTGCGAAATCCTGCTAGGCTTTTAAGTAGACCGCTAAACAGTTATTAACATGGCATTTTATGACTGTTTAATGGTATAGACTAAGAATCAGCAGACTTTTCCTTACAAAGCAAAATAGTAAGTATTTTAGGCTTTGCCCAAAACCTACTCACTCTTGCTTCTATTAAACCCTAAAACTGTGTGTGGAATTGTGACGAAATTATAACAGGATACAGTTGGATTAATTATGCAATATTTCTTTTCAGTTGTCTAGCCATTGTATATTGTTTAAGAACTAAAGTTTAAATCTTTATGATCTTTCCTGCTAGATAGGCCATTCCTTGCCAGAAAATTCCTATAGTCTGTACTCAAGAAGTGCCTAAAATTGAATTTGTTGATCTTTAAGTCTATATGTATTTTCTAAACAAACCAATGAACAAACAACACCTACTCAAGCGTGCTACTGTAACATGAAAACAACCTTAAACAATAGGTACAAGATGTGAAATGGCTGTGTTCCGATAAAACCGTATGCAGAAGCAGATACAATTTGCTGACCCCTGGCATTAGGAAATGTTCTTGATATGTTAGCTGGAAAAAAATTTCATAGAACTATACATATAGGTATGATTCCAAGTTGCTTCTTGATTTTTCTAGAACATGCCAGGGTCTTTTACCATTTTGTGGTATTGACATTTGCTGCTCCCTTCCCTCTAGGATGCTTTCCTGATAGATCGTCACTTGGCTCATTCCCCACTGCAGATCTCTGCACACATCTTAACCTCCTCAGAACTCTGATCCAAAGTAGTCCTCTCTCTAAACCTTGTCACTTTCTGTCACCTTCTGCTCAGAGAATTTCAAAGAATTTGTTATGTCTGAAAGTATAAGCCTTGTTTAATTTGTTACAATCTGTTTCCCTAATAAAAGCTTCATGAGAATAGGAACTTTGTCTTAATTGATGTATTCTTAGTGCTAGAACAGGGCTTGGTGCATAGCATTACAGTAAATATTTGGGGAGCGTTGAATAAAGAAATGAATATATGTTTGTAATAGAACCACAAGTGTTTGTATATAAAGATGGAAGGTAATAGATACCCAGATGTTAATCATGATTATGTCTGCGTGATAAGATTGTGGATGGTTTTTGTTATTTTCTGAAATGTTCTTTATGATTACATGTATACACACATATATAGCCGTAGACTTATATATGCATATACATATACGTGCATACACATACACACGTATATAGATAAAACTAGAGACAGAGACAGATAATATATTATTTTACATATTTTTTGAAGATGTATTTATTTTTGAGAGGGAAAGTGCAAGCAGGGAAGGAGCAGAGAGAGAGGGGGACAGAAGATCTGAAGCAGGCTCTATGCCAACAGGAATGAGCCCAATGTGGGGCTTGAACTCACGAATCGTGAGGTCATGACCTGAGCTGAGTCAGAGGCTCAACTGACTGAGCCACCCAGGTTCCCCAACAGATAATGTGTTTTTAAAACTCAAAAGGAACTAAAATTCCCTCTGAGATCCCCTCAGGTTATGACATTGTACAATCGTAAGCCTAATCTTTCCCACACATGTTTTAAGTCCCCAGGCAGTTGTTTGATCATTGATATTTTCCACACTGATGTTTTCTAACAGATGGTGCCAAAAGCTTCCTTTACCTCATTCAGTTCATTGTCACATCCTGCCATTTCTACCTCTAAAATATCCCTTGTGTCCATTCATTTCTGTCCTCCCTTCGACCACCTTAGACCATGCCCCACCCTCTCTTATCCATTTCAGGAGCTTTTTTTAATTTTAATTTTTAAAAAAATGTTTATTTAATTTATTTTGAGCGGGGGGGGGGGCGGGGGGAGGAAAGAAAGAGAAAGAAAGCATCAGCAAGGGGGGGGCAGAGAGACAGGGAGAGAGAGAATCTCAAGCAGGCTCTGCATTGTCAACACAGAGCCCGCCTTGGGGCTTCATCTCACAAACCATGAGATTATGACCTGAGCCTAAATCAAGAGTCTGACCCTTAACCGGCTGAGCCACCCAAGCACCCCGAGGTAGCCTTTAATCTACTCTTGTTCTTCTGTCCTTGCCTGCCATTTAATCCATTCTCCACACTGCAGCCTGCATCGTCTTAAAAAGTAAATAAAACACAGCTGTGCTCTCCTCAAAATCTCTCAGTGGCCGTCTAGTGCTTTTCGAGTAAAACCCAAATCCTTGATATACCCTTAGGTTCCTGCATGATTTAGCCCCTTCCTAACTTTTCTGCCTATCTGATGTCATTCTTCACTCCTTATACTCCAGTGACATGGTCTTTCAGGTTTTTCTGGAGCCCACAAAGGTTTTTTGCGTCTTCGGGCCTTTTTCCAGGCAAACTGTCTTCAAGGGACTCTCCCACACCCAGTTTCTCTTGCAAAATTTTTACTCAATCTTCAGTTCTCAGTTTCAATGATAGTTCCTCAAAGAGACTTTTCTCAACCTTCAATCTAAATTCATTTTTCCCAGTACACCCTCACATAGCATCTTGTAGTTATTTTTCATAGCATTTGTCAGTTTGTAATTTTTATCTTAATATCTGTGATTGCCCTTAGTCTGTAAACTCAAAGAGGGCAAGAACTCTTTTTTAACTGCTAGATCCCTAATTCCTAGCACAGTTCCTGGCGTGTAGTAAAACCTTTAGTAAATATTTGTGGAATGAATACATTTATTATCACCTCTGTTTGAGAACACCTTGGAAGATGGATGTTCTCACAGTGAACCTGAATGTACAAAATACGAAGTCAATCTCTTTCCTTGTTTGGGGGGCAGATTTTTACTCTTGGCCCAGCCTGAAGTGAACTAGCAGTGAGGGTCCCTATCCACAAGGTGGCAGCACCTGCCTGGCTCTGAGTCTAAAATCTTTAGGCTTCAATGATACGTGCCCAGTTTACTGAGGTATTTTTCTGCTTTTGGGAGATTTGGTAGAGTATTACCATTTAGGTAGGGAAAGAAGACAAGTTGAAAATTCGAGAAAGAAGCTTCTGATCCCTATTGCTATAAACTCCTTACTGCCTCAAGAAATTTGAAGGAACACAATGGAGGCTTTGGAAGGGAAAAATTACATGATTTGGAATATCTGGTTTGAATCTCAAATCTACCACCTGCTGATTCTGTGTCTTTGGGCAAGTTACTTGATTTCTCTGAGCCGCTGTCTCCTTTTCTGTCAGATGGGGATTATGGTATGTACCTTTCAGGCTTATAAAGCTCCTATATCATAGTAGGTGCCCAATAAATACTAACTGTTGCTTTCCATTCCTGAGATATAAGGCTTTCCTCACCAAGGAGCTACTTCACAGGTTTTTCTGGAGCCTTAGGGATTGAAAGTCTAGTGCATGAGTTTGGATTGCTCAACAGATTGCTCTGCCCCAGCTTTACAGGGATTAGGTGTCCTTGTCTTTTATTTGGGTTTTGAGATTAAAAGAACATAGGAAAGAATCTACTAGTCTACCCTAAAGACAGTTACGTAGAAGTATGTACTTTATCTGCCATGGTCAGAAATAGTTTTAGAGTAAATTTTGTGACACTTCCACTGGTTCAGCTCTATTTTCTATGTAGACCCTTGAAAAAGTATAAGTTGATTGTGGGGATAGTGGTCTATACAGCAGAGATGGCATATTCTTTCTGCTTTCCTCTCCCATGCCCAGAGCAGGTTTTAGCGGATTGTAATTCTCTTTGTCAAGGATCCAGAATGCTCATCATGGAACTCTGGCTAGCCACTACTAGTGAGTTGGCATTGGCTTATGAAATGAATCCCATTTATATACATGCCCTAAAGAACTGGATCGAGGGAGGTGACAGTATTTCCTCTGGGGCCTGAAAAAGGGCAGCCTTGTAAATTTTTCAAATTCTCATGCATTGGTAGGTATCATTGTTCTCTAAATGGTAGTAACAGTCTAGGACCTCGAATTAAATGACCTCTCTCTCCGTAGAGTACCATGATACTAGAGTGGTCTACGTTCTCTCTAGCGCTTTTCTCCAGAGAGCTCAGCTCCTTCTAAAGATGATGCATCCTTAAACTCATCCGAAGGGTTCTGTAGTTCCAAGACAATTAACTTGGCAGCATCCGCAGAGCATTGCCTCTTAAGGCAGGGGCCTGAATCCAGGTTCGAATGTCCCCTAACCAGCGAAGCATTTTAAAGAGAATACAGTGTTTGAGAAGCCAAAAAGCTTCAGATATGGATACACATCCATTTGTTCAACAAATGTGAATTGAGTACCTACTTGGCAGGCACTGTTCTAAGCACCGGCGATGCAGCAGTGGACAAAACAGACACGCACCCCTTGTGGACCTTGTGTTCCAGTGGGTGGGTTTGCAGTGATGTGCAGGGGTGTACTCACATGCCCTCCTAGCTCTCAGCCGTGCTCTGTGTTTTTGGACTTGGGAAATATCTCCTCAGCAGTTCTCTTCCATTGTTGCTTCTCTCTTACCTCCTTTTTATGAAGATGAAGAAATTGAGGTCCAGAGAAGTAAGTTAATTTTCTCAGGGCCACAAAGCAAGTAAGTGGCAAAGATGAGTCTTGATCTCAGATCTTCTGACCTGGATTTAGGTTAAGCTCAAAATTTATTTCTTTGGGCATTGGACAACTGGAGCTTTGTAGCAAATGGGGCTTTCCAGAAGTTTCACTCATTGCATTCTCTTCTTCAGCGCACATCTATTGAGTACCTCATCTAAACTGGGGGCAGTGCCATTTTAGAAAACTACAAGTATCTTTGTGTGGTAACACTTTTGTTGTGTCTGTGCTTTCCCCCTTAAACTCACTGACACACACAAGCCTATTCTGCCCCGGGAAGATTTAAACTAAGCTAAGAACAGGCTGCATTCCCTTTCTCTCACCGTCTTGTGTCCCAGGTTCGAATTGCTACAGAAGGAATCAATGGGACAGTTGGTGGAAGCAAACTGGCCACCAGACTCTATGTGGAAGCCATGCTTTCCTGCCCATTGTTTAAGGATTATATGTGTAAGGATGATTTTAAGGTAAGAGAAATTGAAAATAAAATGGATTTTGAGCCATTTGCTTCTGCCTCAGTGCCTCTTCCCTCTCTAGGCTCTGAAGCGGAGATCAGTGTGGAGAAGTAAGCAGCCTTTTTCCCCATTAGGTTGCGAGGCAGTGCAGTCAAAGGAGCATGCTCATTCTACTTCTTTGTGTAGTCGCCATGTGATCTGGGGCAAGTGAATGCCCTTAATCTCCTTTCTTATCGAATAAGGACATTACAGTTTGCACAGTCTAACTCTAAAACTTAGATGTGTTTGCTCGCTTGAGGGACCACCTGGCTGTTTCAGGGCATCACTACTTTTTAGTCAACCTGGAATTACAAGATCAGTACTTCATACCACATGGGGGACAAAGCTGTTGCTCTCATGGCTGAGCTCCTTTGTTTGAGCGACCTGAGCTCCTTTGAGTGACCTTATGCTTTGTCACAGTAGGTGATAAAGGTGGTGGGGACTACCTTACTAGTGTTAGTGCTGGTGATGGTAGGAGAGAGGTCGCTCCTCCAGAGCAAAAGCTAGGATGTAATCTTACATGCTGAAATTATTTTGGTTTTATAGTTAAATGCTTATAGCCATAGAAACACCTTTGCAATTTAACATTTCAGTTCATGGAAGGTATGCAATAAATATTTATTAGAGGTGAATTATCTGAAACATTTTTGGCCCTAAACTCCCTTCCCATTAAAACATTAATTCTTACTTTGAAGTTTCTTAAGACTTCAGCTATTATTACAAAACAGATATAATTCTTGTATTTGGCACTTGGCTTATATCTGGAGATGGGAGAGTAAGACTGTATTCTGTTTTGTTTCTTATTGGCTAGACCAGCAAAGGAGGGGCTTGCTGTTTTCCAGAATTGCGTGTTGGTGTATTTGAAGAAATTGTGCCCATGGGGATCAGTCCCAATAAGATCTCCTACAAGAAGCCTGGTATGCTTGCTTTTAGAAGAAAAATTTTGTTCTTCTTCACAGGGACAAAACTTAATATAGAAACACATGTGGAAATTAGACACTCTGATCAGCAATCCACTCTTTAAAATGGCTTTGGGGGTATGGAATGTAAGAAACAAAACGAAGAAAAAAGAGACAAAAAACAGAGTCTTAGATAGCAAATTGGTGCTTGCCAGAGGGAAGGTGGGCAGGAGATGGATGAAATAGATAAAGGGGATTAAGAGTACACTTATCTTGATGAGCACTGAGAAATGTATCGAATTGTTGAATCACTATATTGTACACCTGAAGCTAATATGACACTGTATATTAATTATGCTTAAAAAAAAAAAACAAAACAGCTGTAGGGTAGCTAGCGTGTGGGTCATCCAGCGCTTAAATTGGTCTTCTCTTTGGTGCTATGGTAATTGAAGACACAGCCATTAGAATGCCCCGTCTTATTCTTCTTGATGACGGTTTGGCAAGAACTTATTTTTTCTTTCCAAAGATAGCAATCTGGGAAGAGTGTAATTATTATTTGTAAATAGTTCATCAACTGAATAACAGGCTTTCTGCTTCAGGAAGCAAGTGGCTTTCAAATCCAAAGCAGTTGGTTTGCAGGTGCTCTAGAATGTTCTCTTCCCCTTCCTCCCTATTGTTACCATAGATGGTTGAAAGACATTTATTTGGTGGGTTTTTGTTTTTGTTTTGCTTTTTACTATGAAAATGATCGAACGTTAAAAAAAGTAGAGAAAATAGTATAGTGAACTCCCATGTACCTGTCATACAGCTTCAGCAATTACTGACTCATTGCCACCTTTCTTCTATACCCTGCCCCCTTGCCCCATCCTGGATTATTTTGAAGGGAATCCCAATGTCATTTCATTTATAAATATTTCAGTAGAGACCTCTAAAAGATAAAATTTTTTTAAAATAAATAACTGTAAAACCATTATTACATCTAAATAAAACCTTTTTTATAGTAATTCCTTAATATTATCAAATATCTGGCTAGTTCTTAAAATTGGCTAGACCAGCAAAGAAAAGGGGCTTGCTGTTTTCCAGAATTGCATGTTGGTGTATTTGAAGAAATTGTACCTGTGGTGATCGCATAATTTTTCAAGTTCGTTTCTGTTAAGATTCAAGTAAGGTCCACTCATTGTGGTGGATCCCTATGTCCCTTTAAGTCTCTTTTAGCTTGCACATTTGCCTCCATCTTTGTTTTTTTTTCCCCATGCAGTTTGTTTTTTTGAAGGAACCGGGTCATTTTGTCTGTAGTTTCCCACCATCTGGCTAAAGCTGACTGTATCTCCTCTGTCCTCTATTTTCCTATAGATTGATAGAACAGTGCTGTCTAATAGAACTAATGTGAAGCACATAGGTAATTTTATGGTGTTTTTTTAGTCACCACATTTTAAAAGTAAAAGGAAACAAGTGAAATGCATTTTAATAAGTAGGCTTTAATGCAGTGTAGCCAAAATACTTCAATGTGTAATGAATGTAAAAAATTACTAATGAGATAGATCTTTTACCTTTTTTTGCTTACTAAGTACTTGAAATCCTAGATCTATGTCACTCTTATTATAGCACATCTCAGGCTACCTTTCAAAGCCCCGATATCCCCATGTGGCTAGTGGGGATCTAGCCACATGCCTCTGTTACATGCCTCAGATCTAGAGACTTGGTCAGATTCAGATTTGATTTCCTTTTTTCTTTCTTTCCTTTTTTTCCCCCAAGACTGCCTGATAGGTAGCATTGTCCTGTTTCATCAGGAAGCACAAAGGTCTGGTTGTCTGCATTCGCTTTCTAATATGGAGGTATTTAAAAGAATGCTAAGGGTTAAGTCAGAGGGAAATAGGAGTAGGATACAGCATGAGGGAAAGAGACTCATGCATGAAGAGAGAAGGGCCCAAAAGGGCCATGTGTGCACCATGTCCCTACCTTAGTGGGATGAGTAAGGAGCTCTTTCTTGGTGCTACAGGACGTTGTTGGGAGGTTAGGGGAGAGTGGGCTCCGGCTCCAGGCAGTGCTGTGCTGCTTTCATTTGGGCCATGCTGTTTGAAGGCATCTCTTTTAAACATGTCCATCGGAGTCCCTGGCCAGTCAGGCCTTCACACGGCCAGTAGAGCAGCAGCAGGGAGGAAGTCGAAGTCGTAGAAGTCGTAGCAGATTTCCGTGCTTCTCATCACAGTTGTGAAGCTCCCTTTCACCCCCGTTTTGGTGACCTGTAATCACTTGATAATAAAAAATCAATTCTGGCTTCATTACATTCTCATAGCCTTAGGTTCGGCAGGTAGGAATCCAGATTCCTTGGCCATGCCCGGGGGCCTCTAGCCCTACTTGAGTACTTAGCAGTTTCGGGTGGTTGTTGGGGTTCACCCTTAAACAGACTGAGGCTCCCTTGGTGCCATCAGGCTCCACCAGGTGTGGTGACTGCCATCCCCAGAGTCCCTGTCTGTAAGGTGTGGTTAGTCCGTGCTGCCAAATTCCCCCAAAGTCCTCACAATCAGGGGATGTCTGGACCCCCTAAGATACAGGAATATTTCTGTTCTGGAGAGTCAAGAAGGCAGAGGGCCCCACCAGACCGAGGTTCTCTCTTTTTAGTCTCCTTGGATTTTACTTATTTTCTTCATCTCCTTTCTCTCCTGCATGCTTTAGCTCTTCCCTCCTTTTCTGTCTCCTGCCCTGCTTTCTTATGTGTCACTGCTGCTGTCAGCCCTTCCCACCCTCTCTTTTCCTCATACACACAGACTTACACACATTCTTCTTACCCTTTTGTATTTTTGAAGAATAGCCCACTTTATTCCACAAATGTATACTCGTAGCTGCCTGTCAAGATTCTTAGCCTTGAACTTGGGCTCACCTTTGTTATAGTCAGAAGCCTATAGTCAAGCACATACATGCCCAGGCTCCTCCACATACAGTGAAAATAGAACATTGGCCGTATGATGGACCAGCAAACCCACTTAGCAATTTAGATCCCCACTGTCTGGCTTTTATCACTGGGTTAGACCAAGAGAATGGAAAATTCTTTGACTAATCATTTCTAAACCTCCAGGTCTCCATACCACTTACTTTGGAGGAAGGAAAAGGAGGATATCTGGAGTTACTAAACTATTTCACTATGGTCATCAAGTAGTGTTATTTTGAGATATAATTGCAATTATGAATAAAGGTTTGGGTGGAAGGAAACGGAATAACATGTGAGTTATCAGGGTGGGCCAATTGTGATTGGGTTTTGAGTTTTGTTTTTGTCTTGTTTTAAGTAGATTTTTGGTTTGGTTTTAGGAGTCCATTTATCTCCAGGTGAATTTCATAAAGAAGTAGAAAAGTTTTTGTCTCAGACAAATGAAGAACAAAGTGATACTATCCTCCTGGACTGCAGAAACTTCTATGAAAGCAAAATAGTAAGTAGAACCAGAATTGAGTTCAGTGAAATGGTAGGCCTTCCCCTACCCACATCATGGCATGTTTCCCAAGGTGCTGCTGTTTATGCCTGCCTGTGCCCAAGTCACATAGATCTCCCCTGACTGCTAGCAGCTTCAGAGAAAACCCTAGCCTTTGAACTCAGGATCTGGTGAGAAAGTCTAAGAAAGTAGGAATTAAAAGACATCTTGGCACATAATGTACTTTTTGGCTCCCATGTGCCTCCCCTTGATATAGGTCAAGGATCCTATAGTTTGCTTTGGGTAGCCTTTCCAGTTTTCTGAGGACTCTGGTAAGGTGACCAATAGCCCACCAGGCTTATTTCTGAGTTCCAGATCTTGAAGTTGAAAGGTCAGAGTGTAGGATGAGAAACAGCAGCTAGTAAGTGGTGCCTTCCAAAGGGGGGCTCTGAGTGGGGCTGACACAGAAAGAACCTTTGTTCTTACCAGGTATGTTTTTCTGATAATTTTCCTTCTGCTTCTCCTATGTTGTAGGGGCGATTCCAGGGCTGTTTAGCCCCAGACATCAGGAAATTCAGTTACTTCCCTAGCTACATTGACAAAAATCTAGAACTTTTCAGAGAGAAGAAGGTGCTGATGTATTGCACTGGGGGTATCCGTTGTGAGCGGGGTTCAGCCTACCTCAAAGCCAAGGTGAGTTAACACCCTTGGAGTCACTGCAGGTGTGGAGATGAAGAAGGTTCTACCAACAGCATGTAGTGAGCCTTCCACTCCCCACCTTCATTCCCTCTGTCACCCTCAGCCAGCCAGGGATTTATTTTTCCCTTGTATGGTTCCAGAATAGAGTTTGTAAGTACAAGATCTGAAGTTCTTAAATCTCAAGATGTGGAAAGCACTTAACAGTCTTAGACACTCATCAGGTACAAAAGGGAAAGATCAGTGAACATCTCCCTTTTCCTAATCCTTATGCTTGATCCTGAGAAGAGCAAATTCACATTACATGTCCCGACAGGTGTCCTTCTATATTTAGGGGACAGCAAAAATAGCCGGGCTTCCCAGGATCTAGTGGAAGGCCCTGACTGCTGTCATCACCTGCCAGTCTCCTGTGGAGCTTCTTACTCGTCTCTGTCTCCTCAAATTTCTTCTTGTTTTTCCTCACATAGGGAGTATGCAAGGAAGTGTTCCAGCTCAAGGGTGGCATCCACAAGTACCTGGAGGAGTTTCCTGATGGTTTCTACAAAGGGAAGTTGTTTGTTTTTGATGAGCGTTATGCCTTATCCTACAACAGTGATATAGTGTCAGGTAGGTTGGCACAGGCTGGAACCTAAATTGATGGTCAGGCATACTCTGTATGAAGCATTCTGGAAGGCAGGCCAGTACTGGTTACGTGAAGAAGAAAATACGGAGAAGAAGTAATGTAGTATGACCATTTCCCATTAGAGTTGGAGATGCAGTAGTGGAGCAGACAGAACCCTGGACCAGGAATCAGGAGGCCTGTACTGCCATCTTGACTTCCTGTTTACTGGTTAGGCAAGTCCTTTACATTAGGGGTGGTGCCACTTGCTTTGCCTGCATGCTGGGGGTTGAACTAAATAGGCTGAATCAAGGGTCTTCACCAGGAGATGAGATATAAAATTCAGGGATTCTGTGAATTTGGATGGGAAAATAATTATATCTTTATTTTTGCAACCCCACACTACACGTAGCACTTTCCTTGACTGTAATGTAAGCAACAAATCAGTAATATTAGATACACCAGTGACTCTGTCATCAACAGAAACCACAGTATTTTCATATATTATAGTGGCTGCAGACATCCCCAAATAGCATTTATGTTCGTCATTGTCTCAAAATGGAAGTATTAGGCCCCCACTGTCTTATTTCATGTGTTAATATCTTACTATATAGATTTTTGAAGATGTTTTGATAGTTTATATTTCTATATAATTCGTTTCCTTGTAATACTATGTATTTTATTTAAAGAACCTCCATTTTAGATGGTCTATAGACACATGTGGTAGGTGAGGTACTTTTGAGTGGTGGGTGGGGCATTCCGAGGTAGGAGCTGAACCCACAGCCAAGGCAGGGGTGGCCACAGGAAGGTGTGAGCTCAGGAAGCCTGTGGTTTGACTGTAGTTTTGAGTCCTCACCGATGTGTGGTACCCAATGAGGACAGTCAGTAAAAGGAGGATGGAAATAATCCTTAAGAAAAATGGCTCGTGCCCCGGATGCCATTATCTTGAACCGGAAAGGTCATGGGCAGACAACCCTAGTGACTGTCGTAATTTGCTAGAACTCCTGTGATCGGGGACTGAATTAGCACTCAGATAATGCATAAGATTTGAGTGTGGTTGTCCTCTCCCCTTTCTTCTTGATCTTTTTATTAATTTTAACAGTCTTTTATATTTGTGTGTCTTATTGAAAGCTACTTGAGATCTGTTTTGGAGCTAGATGGAGTATAAATTATAAGTAAGTAGAAATAGTGGATTTGAGGAATGTTACTGAGGAAACGTTGGCAGGATATGATGGGTACTTGCATGTGAGTGTGAAGGCAAGAGAGAAGGCCCGAAGGTGGCTTAAACTAGTTAAGGACACTTGAAGAATGGTGATGTTGTTCATGGTAACAGGAAGTCAGCAGGGAAAAACAGGCTGAGAAAATAGATAATGGGGGTTTTAGGAATCAGGTGGTCAGGTGTCCACTGGCAACAGCAGCAGAACCTCAGGCCTGGGAAGCAGGGCCGTGGATAGAGAGGTGGGAAGAAGCTGAATATAGATGTGGGATCATCTGTACTCATGTGTGTTGTTTCCCACGATAAAGGGAATGACCTAAAAAGGGAAAAAGACCATTGAACCAAGGGGTAGTTGGCCAGCTTTGGAATAAAGAGAGAAACAATATTACCTGTTTTCTAAGTGGGAAAAAGAAGAAAGTGAGTCACCGAATGTTGGAATCAGGAAGACAATTCCCAGGTGAACCTACCCCTTCCCCCCCCCCCAAAAAAAAAAGTGGTGGTGAAGAAGCATTTTTTGGTAGAAGACGGGAAACTTCTAAAACCTTCCCAGGCACAACAGGATATATTAGCTGATGTGCTAAGAGTTATATTTAGGAATTGGAGAAGCGCCTGTCTACGTGTATACACGTGTATATGTGTGTGTTTATAACTAGGGCTTTTCTCTCTTCCCCAGAATGTTCATATTGTGGAGCCCCATGGGACCAATATAAACTCTGCTCGACTCCCCAGTGCCGCCAGCTCATCTTGACCTGCCCCGCTTGCCAGCGACAAGGATTCACAGCCTGTTGTGTCACGTGTCAGGACAAAGGGAGCAGGCTGGCTTCAAGTCCCACCCAGAGCAGCTTTAAAGAGGAATGTGAGTGTACAGCCCGACGGCCACGCATACCCAGTGAGCTGCCACAGCAGGTGTGACTGACTCCCCACCAGCTCAGAGCCAAGGCCTGGCGCTGGTGAGGATGGGCCGTGCTTACGCGAGTGGCACCATCAGCATTTCCCTAGGCCTTCACAGAGCTGGGTTCACAGTGACCACACGGTGGAGAACATCAAAGCTGCGGCAACAGAGAAACAGGGAACGCCAGCATCATAAACTGGGTACCATGTTGGCCACCTAAACCTCAGTGTGGGGAGGAAAGAGGGAGTTGGGTTCTGCCCACTTACCTGAAACATTTGACTCAGAAGATGACAGAGGGGCGCCTGGGTGGCTCAGTTGAGCGTCCAACTTCGGCTTAGGCCATGATCTTGCAGTTTTTGGGTTTGAGCCGTGTTGGGCTCTGTGCTGACAGCTCAGAGCCTGGAGCCTACTTTGGATTCTGTGTCTCCCTCTCTCTGCCCCTCCCCAGCTCATGCTCTGTCTCTCAAAAATAAATACATATTTAAAAAAAAAAGAAGATGCCAGAGCACAGAAAAAAGAGCTGTTGTGGGATCCTAAAGCTGCTGGGGGAGAGAGCCTTGAGCCTGGTGACCAGGTCATGCCCTCTCTGTGCCATGCAGCAGGCTGGTAGTCATTGGGCTTGTCAGCAGACTTGTCCACCCTGGTGGCTGAAGCGTGAAAGCTATAGCCCTGGAGGTGGACTCCTTGGAAGCAGGCCACTCAGGTCACCTACCATCCACCACCTCTGACCTCATCGCCTCTCTGGCAGCCTGAGAGGCTACGTCAGGATCTGCAGACTATGGCATTTGACTTGCTTCCTGCTTTTTTGTAAATAAAGTTTTATTGCAATAGCCACACCCATTCATTTACACATGATCTATGGCAGAATTAAGTTACAACAGAGACCTTGTGGTGTGCAAGACTGACAATATTTGCCATCTGGCCCTTTATAGAAAAAAAAATTGCCATTCCCTAGTCTAAACTAATAGCTCATCTGATGGAGCAGATGGTCTTAAAGATGTGGCCCACCTTCATTTTTTTACTGATTTGGTTTTTGTGAGAGTGCTCCCCCCTAATATAGTCTCTGCTTCCCCCAATACCCACACGCTTAGCTTTAAGTATTCTTTTTGGAAGATTCAAATTAGCTGGAGGACGCTGACATTTGGGCAGTTTTTAGATGAACACCTTGGGACAGAAGACACATTTTGAGGGAGGTCGTTCTGCGTTGCCATGGTAGTTTCCCAGCCTTCTGGCCAACATGTCAGGCACGTGTCCCGGTCACCCTAGTCACAAGAAATACATACGCAACCGTCCATAGACCAACAGATTTAATCTTATATCGCAGTTTCCAGTGACGCAGAATACAGCTGCAGTTGTGTTTCAAGGAGAAGCCTAGTGGGAAGGGCCATCCCTGCAGCATGGTGCCACTCCTGGGCCCACCTGCAGCCTCAGTAGACACTCTCCCTTAGCGTGAGGCCCTGGCTCCACCTCTGGTTACCCTGTACCGTCCACATCATCACAGTTCAGTGTGCAAGACTTTGCCTTTTTCGTCAATAGCCTCCGCTCGGTGCTCTGCAGCTTAGTCTGTGCTCGTCAGCTATTTGGGCTGTCCTTTGTCATAAGATTTGCTGA
The DNA here is from genome assembly GCF_023721935.1 of Panthera uncia. Classification (NCBI taxonomy): domain Eukaryota; kingdom Metazoa; phylum Chordata; class Mammalia; order Carnivora; family Felidae; genus Panthera; species Panthera uncia. The sequence continues at coordinate 58,530,885 of NC_064807.1, read as the reverse complement.
ATCACTCATGAAAATAACTCCCGAGCAACAGAAATGCTAGTTTAACTGGCACTGTGGTATATTAAAAGGCACAAGGGCATTGTGGCTTAACCTTTTTGCTGGGTCCCAAGAGATGCACATGATGTGAAAAAGGGATCTGGCAGAAACACCAATATTACATTTACAGAATAATCGTCTTGGGATGGTTTGGCCAGGGTTTCCTAATTCTTTAATATCTGGATTTTCTTCACCATTGGCCTTCAGAGGCTTAATTGACAGACGAGATCAGTGGTGATGTGACACATGGTTGAAGTCTTTAACTATGGCCGTAATGGACTAGAAATTTCCCTATTGTTTTACCTCCCAGAAGCCATTGGCCCACTGTGCAATACAGAAAGGTGTTTTCAAGTATTTGGCCATAGGTTTTCACATCGTTGAGGTTGACACTGAGTAAGGAAAACATTATTTCTGATTCCAATATTAAATGGGAAATAAATCCCAGATGTTCCTAAAGAACACTCAGGGAAATGTTTGCTGCCTGGGATTGGTGAAGAAAGGATGGCTTTTGCAACTTGCAATTTCACTGGCTTTTCAATCATTTCCTCATATCCAGCAAAAGGAACCTCACGTTCTTTGAATCATGGCAGAGCTCTGTGGCCTTCAATCGCTCTTTCATGGGGGGCAACATTGTGCTTCCTGACCCACTGATCAGTTGGGCAACTTTAATCTTGAGGTTCTTAAAATTTAAAGGAGGATTAATAACGATGATCTGTTCACTAAATGCCTAAGATCAAATTCATAATAAAGTATTTTATAATGCTTTTCAGCCACGCGGAAGAGCGTGCTGTTTGTGCGTTACACATTCTAAACACACCTGAAACACCACGCAGTGAGGCCCCTGAAATTGGGCTCCCAGGCTTAAGTCCCATGCTAGAATGTCTTCAGTAAGATCTGTTGGTTTGGGGTCTTCTTAGTTTTTAAATAATAACCAGACTGAACTTCTGTGACTAAAGGAAAACTTCACATTAACCATAGTTTATAAAATTTTCAACTACAACCACTAGTTAACCTAAAAACCTTAGTGCATAAAGAACTGAACCACGAAAGGGTTTTGTGCCGGCACTTTGCCTTCTGGTTTCCACTGCAGAGCACAGATTATCAGTAGAACGTGTGCAGTTCAAAGGCATGGTCGTCCCCTTCACACATTAGACACCACTTCGGACCTTGGGGATGATGGGCCCAGTCAAGTCTGCGAGCCTCCTCTTCCTCACTGGAAAGGAATGGAGAGGAGATATAAGCCAGTTGACTGTGTGCGTCGGGAACCATTTCTGTGGCTCTGAGAAAGCCCTGTGAAGCTTCTTGCTAACTTTTTGGTTAGCAAAGTGTGAAGTCTTTCTAAAGGACAGTTACGTGTGAGTTGTGTAAGGGCTCTCCCACTGGTCAGCGTTCACCGATGAGGGTCTGTGTTAGCGCTGACTCATTCATAAATTACTTCTTTTTTTTTTTTTTAATTTTTTTTTTTTTTAACGTTTATTTATTTTTGAGACAGAGAGAGATAGAGCATGAATGGGGGAGGGGCAGAGAGAGAGGGAGACACAGAATCGGAAGCAGGCTCCAGGCTCTGAGCCATCAGCCCAGAGCCTGACGCGGGGCTCGAACTCACGGACCGCGAGATCGTGACCCGGGCTGAAGTCGGACGCTCAACCGACTGAGCCACCCAGGCGCCCCTCATAAATTACTTCTAAGCCGCTGACCACACAGGCATAAAACCCACTTTCTCCACCGCCACGGTTTTTGCTTTGTACACAAGAGGCCCTGCAGTTGAAGCCCTTTCCTCCAGCTCAGATAAGAGCTAAAGTTCAGTTGATCGTAATGAGAGTAGGGTCTTAACCTGCTGGAATCAATTCCCACAGCTCTTAATCAGAGCTCCTGGCCTGCCTCCTGCCTTGTAAAAGTTTCCACCCTGAAGATTACCTTGCAGCGTCTGTGTCCCCTCAGTGTTAACCTTGACATTTTCCCAGGAGCAAGACAATTGAAGCTCAAATACTGTTCACATACAAAGTAGTCAAATGCCATAAAGAGGAAAGCACTAGCCGGGAGGTTGCAGGCTCCAGTCATAACTTATAGGATGACTGGGGAGGGGGAAGGAGGCCCTTTGTTGTAACAAGGGGGAGTGTTTTGAAATGAATTACAGTGTAGGCAGATGAACATCAAGCAGCAGCAAGCTAGATCAGCCACAAGAGAAAGGTCAAAGAGGTCTGTAGAACTGGTGGGTGGCAGTCAAGGGGGCTGCTGGTGTGGCAGAGACAGGTAGCTATTGCAGAAGAGGAAAAAAGGCTGTCTATACTTAGATGTCTTCCAGTTCCCGAGCTGAGCCGGTAGACCTGCGGCCACCAGATCGACGCATACGAGCTGCAACAAGAACCGAATCAGCTTGTGCGTGACACGGAGCATATAAAGCAGAGCCGCCCAGGAAGGCGTGGTTACTCAGGTTGTGGCTGGGAGCAGGGGCACACAGGTCACCCAGTCCAGGGCCTGGAGTTCACCCTGTGCCTGAGCTCCTCCTACCCACCCCTCCACCCCTGTGAGAAGAGTAATGAATGGATGTCGGTGGGCAGTCTCCCACAGAGAAGACACTGCATCCAGCTCAGGTCCTAGAGACTACCAGAATGTCTGACAGCTTGGAAATGTCAGGGAACAAAACCCAAAGAGTGGAAACATTTTGTCCAAAGTGACCAGAGGGTTTACATGAACTAGACTTTTAAGTATCACGTTAGCAAGCATGCTAACACTCAGTACCTCGCTGGAGCTCCACCACCAATTCTGGAATGTGGGCGTTGTTACCGTTCCCACTTACAGATAAGGAAAGTATGGCAGAAAGGCTATGTTTCTTGCTCGAAGTAATAAAGCTGGTACCAGACAGAAACAAGGTGTGTGGCTCATCTGGAGGCTCAGTCCAGCACCTCCCTCAGTACAACCTGGGTCTGTCTACATAGATTTTACACATCTGATCCTCACCAGGACATGAGCTCCTTTTCCCTGGAGAAGAAGAAAAGGTCTCAGGGTCCCTAAGAGCGAGTGGCAGAATCAGGACAGGAACTTGAGTCTCCAGCCCATGGCTCGGGGTACAGATAGGGATCCCAGATTTCTTTTTCCCCCACGTGCCCTCGCCGTGTACCCTGGGCTGGGTCTGTGCAGTTTCCCTAGCTGGCACTCACTCTTACAAGGACTGGATGGGGAGAAGGGCAAAGCGGCCACTTACTCAAGTATTATTTTTCTCCATTTTGAGGATGAAGGAAATTGAGGCCAAGAGAGGGAAGTAACTTGGCCCAAGTCATGGTGAGTATGTGACGGAACTGGAAGTAGGAGCCAAGTCTCCCCATATCTTCCCTCAATTCAGTCTGCTTTTTACTTCCATTAAAGCAAAACCCGTATCATTGCAACTGCCAGACTCATTTACTGTCCAAGCCAGAAGGAATCTCAAGTCTTCTGGGCCAGCCTCTATCTGCTGCTCGAACTCCTTGCACCACTTCCTGCCAAACTTGAACATCTCCATCATGTCTTTGAGAAGAATTTTAGATTCATTTATATATTCAATAGCATGTACTGGGTGCTATTATATGCCAAGCACAAGGATCAGAAATAAAGATCTAGCTTAACAGGGCACCAAGCTATACCAACAGTAAGTTTGATGAAATATTACAAGTACTCAGGTAGCTCTCTATCAACTATGAGGCAGAATGAATGGTGGGGTCAGAAGGATGGCAGGGAACGGGTCCACTGAACCTTGAAGGGTAAAAGGATAGACTGTGGGAAGGGAAAGGTTAGGAGGAATGGCCCTCTACAGGGATACTTTGGCCTGGGTCATTGGGAGGCACACTCAAGCTACCTGGCCTGGTTGGTGCTAATACAGAGCAAGAGGATGGCCTGTCAGAGGTGTCGAGAGAGAAGTCCAGCAGGGCCTCTCACCAAGAGGGGAGGTGGGGGGCACAGGCTCCGAGATCAGGCTGCAGCCCAAACCCTTCTTGCATCCAATGACTGCAGGTATTCTTATCTCTTGCCTCACTGTAGACTGGGGATGATAGTAGGATCTAACTCACCTGGTTGTTGGGAGCCTCACATGTATAAGATAGGAAGTGTTCACAGCAGTGCCTGGCACACAGGAAGCGCTGTGTAAGCATCAGCTATGATCGTTAAGGGTCATGTGGGCCGTGCCCAGGACTCTCCTGACAGCAGTGGGAGCCCAGCAAGTGTACTAAGCAGAGCGACAGAACAAACCTTGGGATGGGCACCCCGTGAGAGATCCTCGCCCTAGAGAAGCTGGAGAGCCCACAGAAGTCGCAGGATGTGAGGCGAATGCGCTGAGGGCTTGACATGAGGCAGGCAAGGGAGGTGGCCAGGAGGTGACTGACCGGCTGGGGAGGGGGCAGCATATAGGGAGAGGCCCAGATTTCTGGCTTGAATGGCTGTGAGGGAAGTTAACACCTTTTCCTGAGATGGTTTTGGGGGAAGATGATGGAATTGATCTGGGGTACTTGTTAGGAAAGTCTTCCTTGAGAATACAGAAGAGAGACTTTCCCATGAAGGAGTGTTTGCTGCCTTTAAACATGTTAATCCTCCTCCCCTCCCCACCTCCACACGTACAGCGGTCTTCACTTGGAGTTGGCAATTCAGATTTCATTAAGTGGAGAGAGCTTCGGGGGCAGATTTACAGGACCTGAGAGCCATGCTTAGCCTCTGAGCTATAAATAGTGTAGAGGGAGGAGTCATCTGAGGTATCGCTGTGGGAAAACATAGATGGGGATCCGCGGCTCCTCCCTGACACCGCCGTAGGCCTGGTGCCCTACTCTCTCTCCACAGGGACACTCTGTTAGCAGCTCGGTGCACAGGATGGGAAGGACCCAAGACACGCCAGTCAGAATGGGTCCTGGAAAGCTGCAGAGGCACTGGCTGACCTCTGGCCTCGGGGATCAATATCCCCCAAGGAAGAGCCCACCCACCCTACAGGCAGGCAAAACCCACTGGAGACTACCAAGTAGGGGGCCAGGAGCCAGCAGAGGCAGGCTTGAGTCAGAAAACTGGAGAGGCTGGGCCCGGTCCGCTCTCCTTGACAGTAAACACTGCTGACCACCACAGTGGCTGGGCAGGGCCTGCAGGAGGCTCTCGGGGATAAAGAAACATTCAGCTGGAAAGCATGGAAGCTTGCTTCATCGGAGCACTGACAGCGGGATGAGAACATGCTGCAAAGAAAGGACTTCTCTTTTGCAGGAGGAGACTGGTATGCTATCAGAAGCAGATGCGTTTCTGTTATAAAAATTAGCAGATGGGCACAAACTGGCCTTCAAAGCTAGAAATACTACTTCACCAAACAACACTCGATGTTGCATGTAATCACTTAAATGACTCTGCTCTAATTCCTTTGGCGGGAAACCCCGAAGGAAGAGCTGCACAGTTCCTTGGGGTGACCCGGAGGCCCATTATTTTTATCACCTGTCAGTCCTGTCCAGGAAACTGCCACAGTCTCACTTCCCACCGGCTTTCATCACCAAACTCCTGGTCCTACCTCTGCCCATTCTGTTCCTTCTGCTTGGAATGCCCTTCCTTCCCTTCTCTGTGAGTTCCTGCTTTTCCTTCTAGGTCTAACTCCCTCTAACAGTCCCTCCAAACCTTTTGGATCTTTGTCTCTCCTATCTAAAATACTAGGTCCCCCCACCAAGAATGCCTCCTGACCTCCCCCACCATCTAGCACTTCCTTGCAAGGCTGGCTAAAGGCCCACTTCCAATAGGGATGTTTTGTTTAACTGGACTCTGTCTTCGCAAGTCACTTCGTCACGTTGTCTGGGTACAGGGTGTAGGCATTCTTGAATTTTTAGGCACTCCCTTGAGTCTTTTCTCTCCTGTAAGGTTGTTTTAAAGGCTCTGGAGTCAAGGAACTAGCCTTTCTGCTCCCTTTATGTCCCCTGGCACAGTCCTGGGACACAAAAGTTGCTCGAAAAGTGCCTGCTGTAATCTCTGGTGTGATTTGGCTGAGCCACTGCCTAGAAGGACAGTCCCTCCCAGGCTTCTGTTTTCCTGTAAGGGAACTGGGGGTGAAGGCCTTCCAGCTCCAGCACCCTAGGGTCCGGCCAGAACCTCAGAAGCTGCTGGAGATAGGAGTCAGGCCTGGGATTTGGAGTCACAGACTCTCAGGACTGGGCGTGTCCCCAAGGGCCAGGTTATCCAACCCACAGCTGATCCTGGTGCCCCTCCCCCACCGCAGCACCCCTGACCTCCAGTCATCTGGAACTTCCGTCCCTAGAAAAGGCCTCCAGACCATTTTGCCACTAGAAGACAAAAGCTGGGTTAGCCCTGGGATAGGCAGCCCTGGGCACAAAAGCAGCTTAATCTAAACTGGGAGGGGAAAATGTCAGGCTACGGCATGTTGGAACAGAACTCAAGGCCTTTAGTGCTGGTTTTGAAGCCAGATCACAGCTGGCCACAAGCATCTAGATTGCTGGCCTTCCTCAACAGTTCAGGGTAGCTATCACCTCTGTTATACAATAATGACTGATAATTATTTGTTTGTGTTTATTTTAAATAAGGGCACTTCAGATAAACCAGGATACTAGGTGCATTTTTGTCTCTTTGTTGTATGGACTTTTCTAGACCCGCAGCTCTAGAAAAAAGTGGCATCTATGTGGCGAGCAATGAATGAATAACTTCTTATAGGTACTGTGGTAGCGCTCTATCAACTGAGGCATAAGAACGATGTGGTCAGAAGGATGGCAGGGAACATGTCCCTCTAGAGCAGGAACCTGTAACTTCAACACCCAGCACCCTACAGGACTTTGACCAACGTTTGTTGAATTGAGTAACTCAATCTAAAGTGTACGTGGTTCTCTGTGCATCGGGTCTGTGCACACACACCTACACACCCCCCTCTATTTTTCCGGGTGTTAACCTAGCCTCAGATTTGAGATGTGCTTTAGTATTAGGCTATTTGCATTTTGCTGAGTGCTCGAAGCAAAAACCAAAACCCCCATGTGTAGAACAGGCTTGAATCTGATCAAAAACTCACTGAAGACCTTTTCCTTTAGAACATATAGTTATTTCATAATCCAATCCCAGAAAGAAGCTCTCATCCTTTTTCTTTCTTTCTGAACTTGTTACACTTCCTTCTCTTTGGTAATAAGAATAATGTAACTTGGTTTGTCTTCTTCCCTTGGTTCTAGAAAACTCACAGCTAAATGTAATGATCAATTATGTTAACATATTAGGCCTCCTCCTTTTCTTGCTGTTTTTCCTTCTTATTTTCCTACAGCCTTAGCATACATAGTCCATTTTGGACACAGTATCAAGTCCTTTTAGCATCCAGCAGGAATACCCATCATAAATAACTATGCACAGAGGTTGAGAACAACAGACGCCTGTAAGTCAGTCAATGACTGATCTCACTTTTCATTAACTGACTTGTATACCTATTGGGCAGATGCTCATAAAAATGTGACATTTTCTTTTGTTTCCTTTTTGGAAAAAAAATAATAACTATGCCTTTAACTGAGAAGAAATGAATGTAACCTGTTTAACTTACATTTTCAACTTTTACCTTAAAGTGCTATGAGGTTTCCCAGGCATGGGGTTTGGGTAGTGGTGCTAGTTGGTGGCTTTGGGGGCAGGGACTAGAGCCAGACCTGATGGTCCTGAGAGGACTCTGAGCTCAGAGGAGGGTATTCAAAGAGGAAAAGACTCACGGTGAGCCTGTGGCCCGCCACATGTCCTCTCACTCAGCCAAACAAGGCACCCAGGGTGCGCTCGGGCTCCAGCCCTGCGCTGTGCTGAGCCCCCCGGGGAGGGGAGGACTGCTCAGTGCAGATGAAGCACCCACAGTCTAGGGGAGGCAGCAGGCCGGGCGCCAATACAGAAAACTAGGAAATGTAACCAAGGTGGTGAGGCTCAAGAAGAGGGCTCCCTTGGAGAAGGTATCAGTGGAACATTCCCTGCCATATCCGCACACCACCCCCACAACCTCCAGGACAGGTGGGAAAGCCACGGGCAGGTTTTTGGGTAGCGCATTTCCACTTACCAAGGTCGTTGTTGTTCATCATTGCGTTGGACGCCCGCAGCCGGGGCCCCTGCTGGGTAAAGTGGTAGCCGAATTTGAGAAGCGTTGCGTTTTTTTCCAACATGTTTACTATCTCCATTTCCACTTTGTTGCCCAGAGGTTGGCTCTTTGGTCAAGAAAAGAACAGGAGTCACTACTCATCCCTTTTGTGCAGGAATCTTTTCTACTAGCAGAAACCCTGCGTGGTGGGCGGGGATTTTAACCACTCCCGACTCCACCCCCAAGAACGGGGAATTGGAAGTTTGGAGAAGGTGAAGGGTCACACACCAGGAGCGAATGAGCTGGGATTCAAACCCAGGCCTGCTGGATGCCAAGAACAGATCTTTTCGTTGCCCCACAGCATCCTTTCTACAAAACTCGAGCAGGAAGGATCTTCAATGAGTCTCAAGGAGATTAAAAATTCCACTGCCCTGGCTATACCCCATATTAATTAAATCCAACTCTCCAGGAATGAGACTCAGGTGTCTGTGGCTTTTAAAACTCCCAGGTGATGTCAATATACAGCCAGGTTTGGTAACCAGTTACTTAGACGAATCCTTTCAATTTCCAAATGAAGGAAATGGAGAGACCCAGAGAGGGGAAAGGATTTGCCTAAGGTCCCACAGTAAGTTGGGAATGCCCAGAGTTCATTTTTCTGAAGCCTCCTTCTGATCATGTTAGTTCCCTACCCCAAGATCTCTAGTGACAAAGATTGAAAGAAAACAAAAGAAAAGGAAAAACCTTACAATATACAATCTTGAGAAGGATATAATGAGGATGTTCAGTCTTATAATAGTGGGGGGAAAGGGAAGCAGCTTAGACATTCATGGAGAGTTGTTCCAATAATATCAAATGATAATTGAGTTTTACAGGAGAACATGACAGATATCAGATGATAATGCAAATCTTTGGTCACAGGCCTGGGAAGATGACCATGAAACAATATGGAGAAAAAAAAGCCCAGTTGCAAAACAGGTCATATTTAAGTAAAGTTACATGGATTTTCCATACACATATATATGCCTAGAAAGAGCCAGCCAGTGTGCTGGTGGTGGTGGGATTTGGGAGAGATTTTATTTTCTTCTTTGTATCTTATTGTTTGAGTTTTCTGTTACTATGTATAATAACACATACAAAATAAACATAATCTTGGGGCACCTGAATGGCTCAGTCGGTTGAGCATCTGACTTCAGCTCAGGTCACGATCTCACAATTTGTGGGTTCGAGCCCTTGCACTGACAGTGAGGAGCCTGCTTCAAAGTCTCTGTGTCCCTCTCTCTCTGAGCCTTCCCTGCTCGTGCACACTCTCTCTGTGTCTCAAAAATAAACATTAAAAAACATTCAAAATAAACACAATCTTTTAAAAAGTTTTTATTTATTTCTGAGAGAAAGAGAGGGGGTGGAGAGAGGGGGGGAGAGAGAGAGAGAGAGAGAGAGAGAGAGCCCAAGCAAGCTCGTGTCCAAGTGGGGGAGGGGCGGAGAGAGCAAATCCCAAGCAGGCTCTGCACTGTCAGTGTAGAGCTCGATCCCACGATCTGACTGAGGTCACATCATGACCTGAGTCAACATCAAGAGTCAGATGCTTAACCGACTGAACCACCCAAGCACCCCTCAAAATAAACATAATCTTAAAGAGATCCGAAAAGACATGGAGAGCAAACTAAACATTACATCAAGGTTTAAAGACCTTCCCCCTCAGGGCAGGAACAAGACAAGAATGTTCACTTTCACTAATACTGTCCTGGGGGTCCTAGCCAGGACAATGAGGCCCCCTTCACCCATCTCACCCCCCACCTCACCCCTCACCTCTGGCAACACCAATTTGTTCTCTATCTATGACCTTGGTTGTCTTTTGGTTTTGTTTTTGCTTAGATTCCACATACAAGTGAGATCCTAGGTATCTGTCCTTCTCAGTCTGACTTACTTCACTCAGCATGATGCCCTCAAGCTTCATCCATGCCTTGCACATGGCAAGATTTCCTTCTTTTTTAGGGCCGAGTAATATTCCATTGCATATATATACACCACATCTTCCATTCACCCCCTGGTGGGCACTTAAGTTGTTTCCATATCTTGGCTACTGTAAATAATGCTGCAGTGGACATGAGGGTGCATATATCTTTCTGAATTAGTGTTTCTGTTTTATTCAGATAAACACCCAGGAGTGGGATTGCTGGATCTTATGGCAGATAGATTGGTTTAATTAACATTTTGAGGAACCTCCATACTGTTTTCCACAGTGGCTGCACTGAGTCACATTCCCACCAGTAGAGCACAAGGGTTTCCTTTTCTCCATATCCTTACCAACACTTGTTATTTCTTGTCCTTTTTATTTTAGGTATTCTAACAGGTGTGAGGTGATAGCTTATTGTGGTTTTGATTTGCATTTCCCTGATGATCAGTGGTGTCGAGCATCTTTTCATGTACCTGTTGGCCATCTGTATGTTTTCTTTGGAAAAATGTCTATTCAGATCTATTTTTTGATCGAATTTTGAAATCTGAATAATTAAATAAAATTTAAAATTCAGTTCCTTAGTTGCACTGGCAATTAGGTCAGTGCAGATACAGAACATTTCCATCATCACAGAAGATTCTTTTCAATGGTGCTCCCCTAGACTGTGAGCCCTTGGATAGCACATAATACCCAGCATCTCCAGGTCAAGGTCAAGGAATTGAACTGAATGGAGGAAACAGGAACACGGTTGATGCACAACAACACAGGAGGGTTGAGAGGACACATTAGCCCACCATCCAAAGGGACAAGCATGTACCACAGTTGAGACTCTTGCTGGAGGACTCCTCCCAGGTACTCTGACTTCACGAGAGCCTGTCTGAGTTCACACGGGGCCGGCAACGCCAAGCTGGGCAGGTAGAGTGACACTGGCAAAGTTCCATCACCCATCTGTCACGGCTCCTGAAAGGGCTGAGAAGAGCTCAGGTCTGTCCTCAGAGGACTCAGCACAGCCCTGGGCTCTGGTCCGCTTGGCCTGGCTAGTAGTACAGGGACCATATAAGGGCCCGAGAAGGAACTGGAAGGTCCTCCGCCCACCCCACTTAGCAGGAAGCCTGGCCTCTCCTTGAGGTCACTTTCCGGGAAAGCTCTATTAGGACTTAGGATGGGCTGGTCTCAGGAAGCACTGATCTCCCCTGAGTGGAGGGGCTTCCAGCATCTTCAAGGGCTGCTTCCGCAGAGCTGACACTCCATGCCACTCGGTCCAAAGCACCAAGCACCCAGTGCAAACTGCCCCCTTTCAACCTCCCTAACCACTGGGGAGGCAGGGCAGGCAGGGACTGGCCCTTCTGTCTTAGAGATGAGTCAACTGAACCCATGTGTTCATGGGAGCTGGACTGTGCTCCCTCTGTTTAATGCCAGAGCCAGGGCTTGACCTTGACCTGACACTGGAAGGACTTCAGAGGATCCTCTAGGCCCACATTCTCAAACTAGGGTCCAATATCCCTGGGATACATGCAGAGGTTTCTGGGCATATTCAAGAAAATACAGGATTCTACTAGATAATCATGGCCAGCCTTCCCAGAGTGTCAATCTTTGACCAAAACTATTATTTTTACATTAAAGAGTAAAATAGAAAATGTGCACACATCTTAAGAAGCGTCACACTTGCTTTATCTCAGGCTGTCCCTCTTCAGCGACTCTGAGACTAGAAGGTCTCAATCATTTCAGATGAGAGAAGAGCCCATGGGGACACTGCCAGGACTAAAACTCTGATCTCTTACTTATTTTTCAAATATTTGTTACTGAGTGATCGTTGTGTGTGAGGCAATGCCATAAGCACTTTTGATAAGCTAACTCATTTTCTCCTCCCCATACATCTATGGAGCATGTACGATTAATTTCATCCTGTAGGTGAGGTACATGAAGAACAGAGTATTAATAAATTTCCCCCAAATCACAGAGCCAGTTGGTTACAGAACCTGGATTTGAACACAGGAGTTTCACTCCAGGGTTTGCTGGTTCCCACCTCACTTGGGTGTAGGGCTGATAACGGGGGCTACAGGCAGATGGGGTTTGGCTCAGAGTGCGGGATCGTGATCTAACCAGTAACAGTGTCTGCACATGGAAGGAACTGTCTGGTAAGGCCATAGACTGCCCGTCCCTGGAGGTGTATGGACAGAGGGCAGGGTGGTGCCTTGGGAGAGTCTCCTAGACGTCATTAGGAGTGGGGAAGGCCTAGGTTCTGTGACCTTTAAGGCCCCTGGGACCTGCATTCTGTGCATCCATGAATGGCTTGCTTGGAGGGCATTAAAAAATTAGGCCACCTGGACAGTGGGTGAGGGGCAGTTAGGAGCCCCTGGACAGCAGAACCCAAGGGCAGGTCATGCCAGGACTAGCCACAGCAGACTCTGGCAGCACAGCCAGGGAGATAAGGGTGGGGAAGAACTCTTGCCACCCCCACCTTCAGATGTGCTTAAGAATTAAACCAATCACTTGGGAATAAATATAATCTCATTATTAAACATTCAGATGATACTAAGACAGATTGAATAAAGTCAGAGAGTTTCCCTCACCTCCCTTATCCGAATCCTACCCCCTTTCTACAGAGTGAGCACCATGGCCAATGGGGTGTGTTGCCTTGGATTGTGTCTATGAAGTATATAATAAAAGTACATGGAGTTTTAAATGTTTTTCTTAAATGGAGTCGTATCATCTGCATTGTTCTGCAACGTGCGTTCTTCATGTAACATTTTCTGGAGATATTTCCAAGTCAGTACATTCAGAGCTTCTTCATCCCTTTGAACGGCTTCAGGGGATGCCCGGATACCGACGGATATTTAGTTCGCTTTCGTTTTCCTCGTTACACGCCAGGCGGCAGTGGCTTTGCAGGGGCGGGAGCCAGTCTTTCGGCTGGACGTGGGGCTGTGGCATGGCTAATGGCTGGGTTCAAAGACAGGCATATTTGGGGTTAAAACTGTGACTGCTCTGCCAAGAGGGTACAAACGCTGACGGGCCCTTCGGCAGTGACAACGGCTCCCGTTTCCTCACACCTTTCCTGTGGCTGAGTATTATCAGTCTGATGAGAAGATGACCAGATTCGCTGGCTTAAGAACCACCAACCAATGCCTGAGGTGGAATTCAGCTGTGGCCTAGAGTGGCTGGCTCTGAGACCCCCATTGTGGCCAGAGGCACCATGGGCATCAAGAAGCTCACTCTGTACATCTGATGGGGCCAATCATGGCCTTTTCTTTGTGATACAGAAGATGTGGGCAACTGGGAATACTTGAGAAAACAATAGAAAGGAGCCCTGGGAATTATCTAGTCCGAGTTGAGTCACAAATGCCGGCTGATATTAAAATTCCTTCAAAATCGCAGCTGCCTAGTTCGGTTCTCCCTACACGCTCCTGGGGATGGGAGCACATCACCTGTGAGGCACCCTGCTCCATCCCTGGGTACCTCTGCTGGTTAGAAAGGTCTTTCTGGCCAAACTGCAGCAAAGGAAAAGAGCCCAGCGGATTCTCACTTTGGTGATTTTAAAGTATATCTGCCAATTCTTTGATCCTCCTCCCTTCCAAAGGCGGAGCCTAATTCCCCACCTCTTGAGGGTGGTTGTGCTTAGTAACTCACTTCTCACAGATAGACCATGGCAGAAGTGACTGTGTAACTTCCAAGGTTGGCTCATAAAAGGCATTTGTGGCTTTCTTCTTTCTCCGCGTTGGATCGTTCGCTCTGGGAGAAGTTGGCTGCCATCTAGTGAGGACACTCAAGCAGACACTCAAGCCTGGTGAAGAGGTCCACAAGGCAAGGAAGTAATCCTGCCAACAGCCATGGAGGAAGCCATCTTGGAAGCAGTTTCTCCAGCCCTGGTCAGGCCTTCAGACTGCACTCTACTGCAATCTTGTCAGAGATCTTGGGCTAGAACCATGCGACCAAACTGCTCCTGGATTCCTGGCTCTCAGAAACTGTGAGCTCATACATGTTCATTGTTATTTTAAGCTGCTAAGTTTTGAAGGGTAATCTGTTACACAGCTATAGATAACTGATACACTCACAGGCAATGCTGAGCAATAAAAGCCAGACACAAAACAGCACATACATGGGATTCCATTTACGTGACATTTAAGAGCAGGCAAAACTTATCTATGGTGATAGAAATCATGACATGATTGCATTTGGAAAGTATTAATTGAGGGGGGAGCATATGAGGTGCTGGAAATGTTCTGTGCCTTGATCTTGGTGCTGATTATTACCCAGGTCTGTGTATTATACAATATATTATTATATAATAATATAACAATTATACAGGTATATAAATCCATATAAATATAAATATAAATATAAATATAAATATAAATCCATTGAGCTGTCCACTTAGGGTATATTTGTTACTATATGTAAGTTACACTTTCATAAAAAGTAAACATAAGTAGAAAAGAAAATAAGGGAGGAGAGGAAGGAGATAAAAAGTTGTTTCCTGCAGGAGCACCTGGGTGGCTCAGTCGGTTAAGCGTCCGACTTCAGCTCAGGTCATGATCTCACGGTTTGTGGGTTTGAGCCCCGCATCGGGCTCTGTGCTGACAGCTCATAAGCCTGGAGCCTGCTTCGGATTCTGTGTCTCCCTCTCTTCTGTGTCTCCCTCTTTCTCTGCCCCTCCCCTGCTTATGCTCACTCTCTCTCTTACTCTCTCTCTCTCTCTCAAAAATCAACAAATTTTTTTTTAAAAAGTTGTGTCCTGCACAGGATACAGCTAGAATCTCTCAGAGGTCAATGCCCCCCAGCCTACTCTTCCACCACCAACTGATCTAATTAACAATAGAAATATCACCTCTCCTTTATTGAGAGAAGACACATTCCAGGTCCATTTTAGAGGTGAGGAAACTGAGGCATTGGTACATTAAGTGACTCCTCCCCACCATTACACAGCAAGAATGTGACAGAGCTGAGGCTTAGCTTGGATTTGATCCTTGTTTGACTTCAAGTGTCAGAGACTTGAAGACAGATAACCCCTGGGTCAGTCTGTCTCCTGTCTGGAAAGCTCTTGGCTTTTCAGAACAGGGTGTAGCCTCCACTGGGGGCTGGACATGGTGCAATATGGTTATGGTCACAAATCTTTATTCTGACTCATGCTGATCTGCGTAGGAAAGTGATTTTTTCAACATCATATTGTTTTTCCCTCATTTCCACTGACTCTATCTCATTTCTCCCTGAGGAGCAAGTTCAGTAAAAGGCCATAATTGGCATTTTGAGGAAGTGATGGTGACACATGCCTGTTCTCCCACAGAGGCTGGGTATTTCCAGGCTGAATTACTTTAGTACACACAGACACAAAAATCGTGCACAAGCCAGGAGCTGCTGCCTAGAAGCTGAATGTATAAGGAACAAAAGAGAGAACATGACTGGTCAAGAGGTCTTGCTCACGTGGTTTCAAGAGTGTGTTTTCCTTTTTTTTTTTTGCAGACAAAAGTCATATTCATCCTATCCTCATTTTTTTTTTAAATTTTAATGTGTATTTATTTTTTGAGAGAGAGAGAGAGATAGAGCACAAGCAGGGACGGGGCAAGAGAGAGAGGGAGACACAGAATCCGAAGCAGGCTCCAGGCCCTGAGCTGTCAGCACAGAGCCCGACGTGGGGCTCGAACCCACAGACCGTGAGACCATGACCTGAGCCAAAGTCTTGCGCTTAACCAACTGAGCCACCCAGGCGCCCCCTATTCATCCTCATTTAAAAGAAAAATTTAGCCAGCTGTCATGAGTGTATAATCTAAAGGGGGTGTCACCATATGTGAAAACCTTCAGGATCTTAGTCCAGTGTGGCTTTTGTTTTCTTTCTTTCTTCCTTCCTTCCTTTCCTTTTTTTTTTTTTTTTTAATTTATTTTTGAGAGAGAGACAGAGCATGAGCAGGGGAGGGACACAGAGAGACAGAAACACAGAATCTGAAGCAGGCTCCAGGCTCCGAGCTGTCAGCACAGGGCCCGACGCAGGGCTCGAACTCGTGAACAGTGAGACCATGACCTGAGCATGACACTTAACCGACTGAGCCACCAGGTGCCCCTTGTTTTCTTTCTAAATTTATTTGCGCTAGGAAGCTAATCCAATCTGGGTAAACAAGAAAATGCAATCTATTCCTTTAGCCTCATTTCAAAATATGAAGTATATCCTCACTGTCAAATATTGGAATGAAATGTGAGAAATCCAGCCAATACCCCCCAGACATTGCACATACCTTTATTTGGTGAAGGGTCATGTTTCAAGGGGAGACCTTGTCTGTTCTGAGGGGCAGGGAGAACCCTGTGCCCTGGGGTCCTAGGGAAGGGCCTACTGGGGGCGGCTTTGATGGGAGTAAGGAGGGCAAAACAAGAGGGACAGAGAATCACCATTTGGATTTGGCCAACTTGGGATGGAGACGGCTGGCAGGCACCCCATATGTGGCCCCTGCTCCTGGGGGCTGAGGGTCTCTCCCGTCCACCCGTAAATGCAGCCCGTCTGGAAGGTGGGATACCTCAGTTCTGGCCCAGGTCTGACACTAACTTGATCCGTGACCTCAGCACGCCCCATCCCTTCTTTGATCCTCAATTTCTCCACCTGCAAAAGGAGGGCTGGGCTAGATGTTTCCTCAATGCCCTCATCTGGGTCAGGACCTCTCTGCCCCCTCCCACCCTCACTGCCGGCTCAGGGCCACTTCAGATGGCAGCACAACATTGCTCGGAGATAAAGAGAGATGGCTAGGTAAACAAACAACCCCAGGATCCCAGTTCCCAGATTTGGGTCCTGAGCCAGCCAGCAAGGCTCTTGTCACTAGGGTAGAACTCCACAAGTCCCTTTCTCCTTTCTTTGGCCGTATAAGGAAGAAGGAGGACAGAGGCTCACTAACACAGGTTACAGGCACAAGAACTGAAGGGAAAGCTGTGGCCTCTGAGGACCGCGGTGACTAACCAAGAATGAGGAATAAATCAAATGCCACTCATCACCTCCTCTTTGGCACATGCCTCAGGGCCCAGAGCTGGGGCACCGTGGAGAGTTGCACTGTGAGAGGCACGGGTGGCCTTCCCTAGACTGCAGGCCTGCGGGAAGACCACCCTACGGACTCCCCTCATCTGGGCAGTCATAGCACCCCTGCCCCCCACCCTGGTCTCCCAGGTGCTGATGCCTGCCCTCAATTCTCTCCTACCCAGGTAGGAACCATCTTCCTGGAACATGGCACGGACTGGTGCAGATCACAGCCCACAGCCCACTTTCACTCAACCTCCCCAGTCAGAGCCCTTTGGATGTCCAGCTCCCTCTCTGGCTTCCTCCGGGGCACCATTAGTCTTGTTTGGATGGGCTCCATGGCTTTTCCCCTCTCATTCTTTTTGTTCATGAGGTTCACTGCACCTGAGATGTCACGGCCTCTGCCTCACACTCTGAGATGCTATCCCCCCTATGAGTTTGTCTCAAACTCCATCTCCCCCGGCAAGCCCTCCGTGATGCCCGCTCCTGACTGAGACTGCTTCCCCAAAGGCCTGCCGTCTGTGGCTGGCTGAAGCACCCGGTTTGATGATCATTTCTGTACTTGTCTGCCTTCCTGTCTAGCGTGGACTCACCGGAGGGCACAGCCGGTGCCTCATTCACACACAGAGCCCACGGTGCAGCCCTGGGGTTCAGCCAGCAGTCATCAAACGCTGAGATGAACCAGAAAAGAGGCTCCCACGATGGCGGGGGGAGGTGGTGACCAGCGCTCTAGCCTCACACCAAGGGAAAAGGGACTGCTGAGGAAAGCCAAGTAAGGCCCACACAAACCAAGGAGGAGTCGAGGGCCCAGGGAGGCACACTTCTCGGACTGTGGAGTCACATCAACCTGGGCTTAATCTTGCCTCTGTCACTTCCCGTGTGCCTGTGGGCAGGTTACAGAACCTGCCTGGGACTTTACTTTCCTCACCTACAAGACAGGGGTGGGTCATAATACCCACTCACAAAAAGTCTTTGGGAGCATTAAATGAGATAATGGATGCATGGTACCTACTCAGTAAATCAACTCTTAGAATTCTGTGTGAATTCTCTAGGTCACCTTCAGAGTAATTATGAAAGTTAACAACTTCATAGATGATATCTGCCATCTCCTTAGAAGTAGAGATTCTTATTATCCCCATTTTACATGTGAGGAAACTGAGGCTCAGGGAAGTGAATGTTCTCACCCCAGAGTGTTCAGGGAAGGGGAGGGTGATAGTCCTGGCTCTGTCTCTGTGCTCAGCAGCAGTGGACAACAATGAGAGCGAAGGTAGGCAGCTCACTCTCTGTCAGCTGTCAGCACAATGACCTGAGGCCAGTGCTCTGGGTCACTTTTGGCCAACATTCTGCCCTAGGAGTCAGGTTTCAGCTGACACTGGGTAGACCCTGACTCCCTGCCCAGCCAGGCCTGGAGTCACATGAGCAGCCAATCCCAAGCCTTGGCCCAGGGCTGCTGCTAAGCCTGCTGCATGCTTTCGTTCCAGTTGATCTGCCCCTCCTGCCTGCAATAAAGCAGGATCAGCAATGGCAGGAAGAGTGGGAGTGGGGAGGGGCTGGGAACGGGCGACGCAGCAGCAGGCCCCTGGCACGCGAGAGATGCAGGAGTCCGACGCAGCAAATTCACATGACAGGGCTGCCGAAGGCTTGTGTGGCTTCTTTATAGGAATTTTAAAAAAGGGCCTTCTCTGGGCGAACAAGTCCCATACCAAGGCTTCAAGAGCAGGGTATAGGTTAGATATTTCCTCCTGCCCCCTGTGCAGTGAACAACATACACAACCACCCAGGGCAGGCCTGCTTACCAAGTGTCACCGAGGGGCCAAGTTCTGAGCTAGGTACTGGAATAAAGAGATGGCTCAGATACAGCACCAGCTTCTGGGAAGCTCATGGGAAGCCGAGGTGCTGGGAGAACACAGGGAGGGGACACCTAACTCTCTCTGAGGAGAGGGTTAGAGGCCCTATGGCAGGCTAATGGGAGAAAGTAGTGATATGCAGGCTCTCAAAAAAAAAAAAAGTTGGATTTGTGGTGTTTGCCAATTTCCATAGTATAAATGCTTCCACCAGAGGTGACTTCAGGGTACCAGCGTGCCGTCACTGAAGTGGAATTGAGGACAGAAGCCTACAACCAGCTCTGGCATGCTGGCTCTAGAACACCACTGGGAAGAGAGGCTTCCACCGCATCCAGAAGGAAGAGGAGGGATTCTCCAGGCAGAGAAGGGGTAGGGGCAAGGGAGGATGTTCCAGAAGGAGAGACGATGACAGCAAAGACATGGAGGTGCACAAGTAAGTAGTGAGCAAAGGTGAATCAAGGGGTTATGGTTGGGAAGGGCCATCAAGGCCTTCTGGAACCTCGTAACGCTTTAGTTCTTGACTCACAGAGTGGTCACATGCCTGCCATGATTCATTAAGCTGCACATTGAAGTTCTGTGCGCTTTACCACGTGTGTGTGATATTTCACAATAAGGATGAAAAGCACAGATAGTCTCATTCAGGAATAACCGCTGTTTACAATTCTATTTCCTTCCCATCTTTGTCCTGTGCACGTATTTATACGACCATTCAGCAAACATTTTCAGGTAGGAAGACAAAATTTCCCTATTCATAGACCACAAAGAAGAAAGCATTTCAACAATGAAAGCCACATGGTGTCATGGAAAGAGTGTGGGCTTTGGAGTCAGAGAGACCTGAATTCGAATCCTGCTTCCCAAAGGGCTAAGTGGGTGGTACTGAGAAAGTCACTTGTCTTAGCCTGTCCGAGCTGCTTCTCTTCTGCAGGCTGAGTCAGGCAACACCCACGTCCTTCAGGGTTGTTGGGAAGGTCAGAGATGATGTGCGTTAGAGGCACCGCACAGAGCCCAGCCCACAACAGACCCTCAACACATGCAATATACAAGATATTGTAATTGGCATCATCTTAGAAAGTCAGAATTGAAAGGATTGCCAGATAATAAATGACTGACCCACAGAAGTTTCAGAGAAATGGTAACCCTATAAGGATAAAGTCAAATTAGCGTTTGCCCAGAGAATAAACTCAGTGGTAGGGAGACTCAAGAGCCCATTGAGTGGGGCAGGGGGGTGTTTGAAGAAAATAGGGATATTTAGCCTGATGAGGAAGACGCCAATGGTTTATCAGATCTGTGCCCCAGATGTGTCCCATGTGCAGCAGAGAACAGAATTAAGTGCAATATACAGGACTTATAGGAAGCTGATTTCTATTGGATATGAGGTGGGATATTCTCACCAAGAGCTGAAGGGGTGATGTTGGGAAGGAGTGAGCTCCCATAACTAGGGGGTATACAAGTAGAAGCCAACAGAGCACTTGATGGGCATGATGAAGAAGGAAGATGAGCATGGTGGAGGGTGTGGACCATGACCTTTGAGGTGCCGTAATGCTGGGCTCTGGATCTGCTCTGTCCAGCAGCATCTACCATCCAGCAAGTGAGGAACAATAAGCATCCTGTAGTGAAGGACACAAAGAGACGCTTGTCTGTCTTACCTGGTTATCGATTTTCAGTTCCACTAGAGAAGTGTTGTATGGGAGAGCTTCCACCAGGCGCAGGATCCCGGCTCCAGAAATGAAGTTGGATTCCACGTTCAGCGTCTTCAACACCTTGTTCACCTTGAGCATCTCAGCAAGGGCCTTGAAGCGCAGAAGAAAAGCGAGGGTACCTGTGAGTCACCCTGAGCAAGGCTGGAGCCCCTCTTGGATAGAACCTAAAATACTGAGAGGTCCTTGCTGGGAGTGAGAGTTCCTTGCACACTCATGCTGTTTGAGCCAGCGACCAGGCAAGATGATCTGTACAGCCTCTTTCACGAAGTACAACTCTGTGGCCCTCCTCCCCTCCAATGCACCATGGCTCCCGAACCCTAACTGGAGAATTCCACACTCTATTACCTACATCCAGCCTCTATTACCTGATTCTTCTCCCTTGCTCGGCTTCAAGGCTCACTGATCCCTTACAGAGGGGCTGCCCTCAGCTCCCCATGCATGCCTAGTGCTCTCCCACGATTTGCTTTTGCCACCTGGGATGCCCCTTCCTTTCTGCTTCACTCGTCCAAACCCTGCCTGTCCTTCAAGGCCATTCTCAATTCCTCTTTCTCCAGGAGCCTTTATACTGATGGCCGCAGTTAGCTGTGGCCTGCGCTCTTGAACTTTGTAGCATTTACTCATAACCTCCCTCATGAAACTTGTATTCTTCTGTTCAGAGTTGTTTTTAGTTCTTGACTCACAGAGGGGTCACATGCCTGCCATGATTCATTAAACTGCTTGTTGAAGTTCTGTGCACTTTTCGATGTACGTGTGATATTTTACAATAAGGATGAAAAGTACAGATAGTCTCATTCAGGAATAACCACTGTTTACAATTCTGTTATATTTCCTTCCCATCTTTGTCCTGTGCACATATTTATATGACCATTCAGCAAATATTTTCAGGTAGGAAGACAAAAGTTTCCTATTCATAGACCATAAAGAAGAAAGCATTTTGACAATGAAAGCCACATGGTGTCATGGAAAGAGTGTGGGCTTTGGAGTCAGAGAGACCTGAATTCGAATCCTGCTTCCCAAAGGGCTAAGTGGGTGGCCCTGAGAAAGTCGCTTGTCTTAGCCTGTCCGAGCTGCCATTAGACTATATACTCTTGGGGGGATGAAAATGTACTTTATTTATCCCATGGTGCCCACATTCTCAGCACACAGTAGCTTCTTAGTCATTGTTCACTGAGCGACTGACTGGTGGAGTCCCAACCTCCCTATATACCCTCTACTTGTTGCTTATATTTCCCTGTTGGGATTCCATGGAGTCATTGTCCTCTTCATCTGAGCAGCAGAGAGCAGAGAAGGAAGCCTGGGAAACCACCCCACTGGGCAAGTGACCAGAGCAAATGGGAGGGGAGGAGCTCAGGTGGCCCCCAGCACGTTTCAGAGGAATTCAGCCAGAGGGTGTAGATGACAATCAGAGCCTCTGAAGGAAATGAGGTAATTAGCAGTTGGTGGAAACGATGTGTCATGGAGGAAAGGAGACACCAGCAGCTGATAGCCCAGGGTGTATGACCAGTGGGCCCCGGTTGTCTGAAATGACTCTCTGAGCCAGGAATGCCCTTCCCACCATCCATGCTTGCTGAAACCCTATACAAGCTCAGCTCCCAGAAAGCCTTCCTTGTTCATATTGTCCTTCCCTCCTCCCCCCGCTTCCATGTGCCTCCCGGATGGCCTGTCAGCTTTCCTTATGACCCCGAGGAGGTTGGACCCTCCCAAGGAGAGGGTCTCAGGCTGTGTTCTCTCCACAGCATCCCTCCCACTCTCCAGAAAAGGCCTGTCCAGGCCTAATAATCAAAATATTTAACAACTGGTAGGCAAGTGCACCAGGCCAGTCCAAGTGGACATGCGAGTGGCTAAGCAGGTCCTGGAGGCCCTGTCATGCCAGGTGTCAACTCTTCTGTATCATGGCAGAGGAATGAAGGTGCAGGGAAAAGAGCTGGGGCAGGGAGTGGGGGCACTTACAGAGCTTTTCACTCATGTGTGGAATTTAAGAAACAAAGAAAAAAAGAGACAAACAAAAAAATAGACTCTTAAATATAGAGAACCTCCAGAGAGGAGGTGGGTGGGGGAGATGCGTGAAATAGATGAAGAATTAAGAGTACACTTATCCCTTCTTTTTTTCTTTTTAAAGTTTGTTTATTTATTTTGAGAGAGAGAGAGGGAGAGAGAGAATCCCAAGCAGGCTCTGTGCTTTCAGTGCAGAGCCGGCTGTGGGACTTGGTCTCACAAACTGTGAGATCATGACCTGAGCCAAAATCAAGATTTGGAGGTTTAACTGACTGAGCCACCAGGCACCCCAAGAGTACACTTATCTTAATGAGCACTGAGAAATGTACAGAATTGTTGAATCATTATATCAAACACCTGAAACGATTATAACATTAATTATATTTCAATTAAAAATTAATTGATTTAAAAAAATAATTGATTGCTACTAAATAGACTTCAAAGCAAGGAAAGTTATTAGGGTTAAAGAAGGGCATTACAGAACGATAAAGGGGTCAATTCTCCAAGCAGACATAACAATCCTTACTGTATATGTGCTAACAACAGAGTGTCAAGCTACAGGAGGCAAAAGCTGATAGAACTGCAAGGAGAAAACAGATGAATCGCTGGTAGAGTTGGAGATTTCAATAGCCTTCTGTCAGAAATGGAAAGATCCAGAAGGCCAAAAATCAGTCAGGGCATAATCGAACTCAACAACACCATCAATCGACTGGATAGAAGTGACATCTCTAGACTACTTCATCCCACAAGAGCAGAATGCACTTTCTTCTCAAGTTTGCATGGAACATTCACCAAGACAGACACATTCTGGGCCATGAAACATACCTTAACAAATTTAAAGGAACAGAAACCATACAATGTCTACTCTCAGAGCTCAAGGGAATTGAACTAGAAATCAGCAGCAGAAAGATAACTTTGAAAGTCCCCAAATACGTGGCAATTAAACAACACATTTTTAAATAACACATGGGGCAAAATTTAAGAAACACTAAAAAGTTTTTGAGCTAAATTAAAGTGAAAACATAACATCAAAATTTGTGGAATGTAGTGAAAGCATGCGCATGTTAAAAAAAATCTAAATTCAATAATCTAAATTTCCATTTTAGAAAATTAAAAAAAAGAAGGGCAAATTAAATACTAAGTAAGCAGAAAAAAATAAGTAAGAATTAGAGCAGAAATCAATGATACTGAAAACAGAAAATTAATAGAGAAAAATCAATGAAGTAAAATGCTAATTCTGAAAAAAGATCAATTAAACTGATAAACCTCGAGCCAGCCTAAGAAAAAAAGAGAGAGAGAGAGAAAGAACACAAATTACTAATATCAGAAATCAAAGAGGCCCATTCCTACAGATCTCGTGGAAATTGAAAGGATAATAAAGGGATACTATGAACACCTCTTATGTTCACAAATTTGATAACCTGGATAAAATGGACCAATTCCCTGAAAGAAACAATTTGCCAAAGCTCACATAAGAAGAAATAGACAATTTGAATAGGCCATTACCTATTAAAGAAATAGAATCAATAATGAATAAGTAACCTTCCAAAACAGAAAGCACCAGGCCCACATGGGTTCATTGGTGAATTTAAGGAAGAAATGATACCAATTTTCCACAATCTCTTTCAGAGAATGGGAGCGGAGGGAATACTTCTAACTCATACTTCTGGGGCCAACATTATCCTAATACCAAACCCAGACAAAGACGGTACAAGAAAACGATATCTCTCATGAACATAAATGTAAAAATCCTCAAAAATATAGCAAATTGAATCCAACAATGTATAAAAAAATTATACACCATGGCAAGTGGGATTTGTCTCAGGTATGCAACAGGCTGGTTCAACATTTGAAAATCAATTAATGTAGCTCATCACATCAACCAGCTAATAAAGAAAAATCACATGGTCATACCAACAGATGCAGATAAAGCATTTGACAAAACCCAGTACCCATTCATAATAAAAATTCTAAGTAAATTAGAAATAGATAGGAACTTCCTCAACTTGGTAAAAAATATCTATACAAAATCTACAGTTAATATCATGCTTAATGGTGAGAAACTGGTAATGTTATTACTAAGATTAGGTACAAGGCAAGGATGAACCCTCTCACCACTCCTTTTCAAATCAGAATAGACATTTTAGCTAATGTAGTAAGGCAGGAAAAGGAAATAAATGTATATATATTGGGAAGAAAGAAATAAAATTGTCTTTGTTTCAACAGATATGATTGTCTATGTAGAAAATCCGAAAGAACTGACAAAATACCCCTCCTGGAACTAATAAGTGATTACAGCAAGGCTGCAGTATGCAAGGTTGCTATTCAAAAATCAACCACTTTCCTATATTCCAGGAAGGAACAAGTGGAATAGGAAATTAAAAACACAATTCCATTGATATTAGTACCCTCAAAAGCGAAACACTTAGGTATAAAGCTAACAAAATATGTAGGAGATCTATATGAGGAAAACTATGAAACTCTGATGTATGAAGTCAAAGAACTAAATAAATAGATATTCCATGTTCATGAATAAGAAGGCTCAATATTGTCAAGAAATCAGTTTTTTCTCACTTGATCTACAAATTCAATGCAACCTTAATCAAAATTCTCACAAGTTATTTTGTGGATATTAACAAACTGATTGCTACTAAATGATTAATTACCACCCAGGGTAAGCTAATTCTTGCACTTTTAACCTGCTATGAGTGTTGTAATAATTACACTGCCCTGTCATCCTTTCATTGTCTGCATGGCCAAATGGACCATTATGTTCATGGAAGTGGGAGTATGACTGTCTCAGTCACAGTTGTATTTTCAGAACCTAATTCAGTGCTGGACACAGACAGACTCTCAATAAATAGGTTTGAATATTTAAACAAAAAGGAATCGATGGCTACTTTATAATAAGTACAACTTAATTTGCTCATTAGGTAAAAAACAAATAGAATTGATCATCAGGACCCACAGATTAAGAAAATGATTTTGGGGGTGCCTGGGTGGTTCAGAAAGTTGAGCGTCTGACTTCGGCTCAGGTCATGATCTCGCGGTTCGTGGGTTCGAGCCCCGCGTCAGGCTCTGTGCTGACAGCTGGGAGCCTGAAGCCTGCTTCGGATTCGGTGTCTCCCTCTCTGTGCCCATCCCCACTCGCACTCTGTCTCTCTCTCTCCCTCAAAAATGAATAAACATTTAAAATGATTTTAGATATAGAGAAACTGAAGCCCAGAGAAGGGCAGGCCCCTGTCCAAATGTTATGTGCTGAGTGGAGACAGACCTGCTGTAGAGTCAACATTACTGGCATTTAAATCTCAGCTCCACCTCTCACTTGCTGCTAACTTTGGACAAAGCAAAATGCCTGGACTCCCTGCACCGCAGGTTCTTCATCTGCAAAGTGGGGACACCTGCACCCCGGGGATCAGGGGTGGTTGTAGATATCAACTAGGATGATGTACAGATGTTGTCGGGTTAACGGCCGTTGTGTCCACATCCTCTCCTGTCTCTTAGCCCAGTGCCTTTCCTCACACTACGCTGGGTCCTTCCTCAGTGGGGTTGGGCCAGCCCTGAGGCCATAAGCATCAACCTTCTGTTTCTGTGGCCCACCCACTCTCAATGCAGCAGGACAGAAAGGTACATACATACGCCACAGGGTCATTGCTCCGTGTTCCCACAATGCTGAACTTCTTCACATAGGAGTTCTCTTTCAGGGCTTCTGCATAAGCCTTGAGAGTGGGTATAGGGATATTCTGCAGAGAGAAAGGCAGACAGTAACGAGCAGCCCCCACCGGGGTCAGGTCGGGCAGACAGATGGGGCAGTAACCCTCTCACACATGCAGCCTGATTGTTAGCAAGTCTCTGACCAAACAGCTGAATGGCCAAAGGGTTCTGGCTTTGCCCCAAATGGTTGAGATCTGGGGAGAACTTTCTGGTCAACAGATTGAGAAAATCCTCCCTGAAGTTTTCACAACCATCTGTGCAGGCAGAGACCAGAGAAGGGAAAATCAAGGCAGAGGATGCAGAGGAGCGTTGTGCCAAGAGTTCAGGTCTAGGGTGTGGGAGTGGACAGGGCCTCAGCCTCTGTCAGGGTGACTGGCAATGTTTCTGACTCACTCTGTGACTCTGAGGGAAGTCTCTTCCCCACTCTGGGCCTGTTTCTGGAAAACAAAGGTGGCGGGGTGGTGGCGGGGGTTGGGCATTGCCCTAGATGATCTGTAAGAGACATCTGTCCCGGAGGGTCTCAGTCCTAACGCACACCAGAGGCTCCCAAGGAACTTTAATAAGATGCTGTTGCTTGGGTCTGAAGCAGACCAATAAGATCAGAATCTCAGTGGGGGTGGGAGTTGGTACATGTTTTTTAATCTCCTCAGGTGAAAACCACTCAGCTAGTCCAACTTTCTCACATGCAGAGGGGAAAATGAGGGTGGGGAGGGACGAGCCTGAGCCGCCAGGGTGAAGGCACAGAGCCACGGCCACTACACTGCTCCAAGCCAGTGTTCCCTGCCAGGGTATACGGTTCTGAATTGTACCAGTGTCTCCCACTGGGCACATGGCAGACAATGGCGGCCCCGGAGAGAAAACCTGGCTGTGCTTTCACGGATCTCTCATTTCAGAGTGTCACGTTAGCTCCCCGTGGGAGCAGAGCCTAGGGAGGCCAGGTGGAGGAGAACACTGTGGGTGCAGGTTTCCAATCAGATTGTGCCTTTGGAGCTGGCAGCCACTTAAAAGAAAGTAGAGAAGAAAGGAAAGAGGAGCCGGGGAGTGGGGGGGCCCACTCTTTGCCTTACCCCACACCGTCCCAGAACTAATTCCGCTGGCCCCCGGGCTGAGCAGGTGGGCAGGCAGCTGGGCCTGCTTCTGAAATGCCTCCTGCAGCCTGTCCAGGATAGGAGTGCTTGTCCATCTGACCCTCCTCTGCCCTTGGTGGTCACACAGGAAACATCGGACACATATGGGCCGACATCTCCCTGCCTGGGCTACAGAATGAGGCTGACTGTGTGTATGATATAGCAGTGACGGTTCAGGGGTAGGCCCCTCCCAGGGCTGTGTTACCCCACGAGCCTGCTGGGCACGGGCCTTTTCCAGCCTTGAGATCCCCTGCAGTCGGATGTGTCTGAATTAATATTTTAGCTCGGAGAAGCTCTCAGTGTTTTGTATAACATGGCAGGTTTCCAGAATCGAAGCTGTGTTGACCCGTGGTGAACACCTGGGCCTGATGTCGGTCCTCAGAAGAAACCAGGACTATATGACGCGTTTGTTTACACTGCCCGGGCCTTTTAAGGGTTTTGTCCTTTTCTTGATCCAGAAGCACCCAGAACCCAAACAGGACCCTGTTGTCCTCACACAGCCAAGCACGGGCCACATGCATTGCAGTGACACAGACATAGCTCCTCCCACCCACCCCAGGAGAAGTGAAATAAAAAGGACTCTACCCGGATGTTGTTGAGGTTGACCTCCTCAAGCTTGGGGTCGTTGTTCTTTATCCGCTCCAGAGTCTCCTCTACATCTGTTGAATTTGGCTCTTCATCGGGCACAGGCTTGTATTGTGTAGGTTTGATCACACCTAGAGTGACGGACACAAGAGACAGGTGGCTCACAGAAGCACGGGGACCCTTTCCGTCCACACTAGGGCACTTCAGAAGGAAGCAGTGGCCAAGTTCAGAGACAAGAGAAGGCTGTGCATTCCCAGGGGCTGCCAGGAGGGGCGGTGCACTGGGGAGAAGCCATGCAGGGGCCGGTTGGTCTTGGCCCTACTTGGGCTCTGCCTCTGCCATCCTGCAAGAACTGGGTGAATTACTCAAATCCTCAGAGCCTCCGTGTCCTCCACCATGAGTGTGGACAGTCACTACCTCAGTGGGCTCTTGTGAGGATAGAACGAAGCCTGAGTGTGAAAGAAATACGTGAGCTTTCCAGAGGGAGGGTCGTTATTCTCTTGACACCCTCATTTGTTTTGGGAGCCCAAATGCCAGCTTGGAACGGTGCAGTGGGGCAAGTAAGACAATGCAATATTGGCACAGGAAAGGCCAAGGGGACTCAGGGGACAAAAGAGGCACCCGGAGACAGACTGGTGTGGGTATGTAGACATTCACCATCATGACGGAGTCCCAAGCTGGTGATGAAGGGATGAACTTGGCAAAGAACAGTGTGGGTACAGCCGGACAGCCCTCTAAAACTCCCAGGAGAAAATACAGGAGGATGTTTTTTATAATACTGGGATGGAGGAGTCCTACATAAACGAGACATAAATCCCAGCAAGGGAAAAGGTGGACAGACTGGGCTTACATCAAAACTTAAAACTTCTGCAATGAGCCAGAGAGCAGGAGGGGGCCGCGGAAGCAAGAAGCATGGGGGCACCTTCGTGTCCAAGGTGTCCTCGCTGGGAGCAGGACAGGGGTGCCAAAGCCGGCGGTCAGGGCCGTGTACTCACTGTTGAGTCCCTCCTTGTTCACGATGGAGCTGCTGCCGAGGGCCTGGTAGTACTGCTGGTTGCTCATGAGCGTGTGCATGCCCAGGATGGCTGCGGGGACAGGGGGAGGCCCGTGACTCGCCTCTCTCGGACAGAAGGGCCTCCTGAGCACAGACACTCCACACCCCAGCAAGATGTGCTCACGGAAGTGGCAAGGAACACGCGCATGACTTTACGTTTTATTGGATTTTTGTTCTCATCTCTGTTTACGTGACTCTCACATCTCTACACTCAGCTGAGACTCCTCTAACCCAGGCCTCAGGTTCCTCGGTGTCCCCTGATGGCCCACTGGCACAGCCAGTCCAACTTGGCCGAGACAGAACTCATCTTTCCCGGAAGCAGACCCTTCCTTTGGATCACCTTCCATCTTGTCATCCCGCCTGTCCCCTCAGGGTAGAACCTCAGTGACATGGCACGCCCTCCCCCCCCCTCCCAGTCCCTTCCCTCTTAAGAACTGTCTCTCATCTGTCCCACCTCTCACTCCATCACCTCTCTTCTGATTGAGGCCCCACCATTTTGTGGCTGTATTATCACAACTGTGTAATCACTGCTGTCCTGGCCCCAGTCTCTTCCTACCCTCCCCCCACCAGCATTCAGCACAGAGCAGCCAGAAAGATCTTTCTGGAAATGCAGATCTGAAAACATCACTCCTGTGCTCAGTCGGGCTTTCATCCATTTGTTTGTTCAACATTTATCAAGTAGCTGCTTCCCGGGCCAGCTGTGGGTGGGGTGGTGGTAGAGGGAGTAGGGGAGTGGGGGAGATGGGGGAAGAGTGGGGCGGGGGGACACAGCAGGGAACACAGAGTCTGTCAGGGGAGAGAGATGCTGGGCAGGTACCCACACGATTGAAAACATAAGCACAGACTATACGTGTTGTAAAGGAAAAGTTCAGGGTGTTCTGGGGAGAAAAGAGCAGAGGGATTTGGAATAGGAGGGATGTGTAGTGTTGGCCAAGTTAAGAGAAGGGAGGCAGAACATTCTGGGCAGGCAGAGGGGATGGTGGGAAAGCCCTCAAGCTCACGGACTGGAAGGCTAGGGAGGGAAGGGGAAGCAGAAGATGGACAGAGCTGAGTCGGACACGTGTTGAACCGCAGCACACCCCCACTCATTAAGCACTTGCTCTGGGTCAGAGAATACATCGTACCCCAGTGACTCTCACTTTCGTTGCACATTGGAATCACTGGGGAATCTTTGGAAACTCCTGATGCCCCGGCTTACCCCAGACCAATTAAACCACAGTCCCTAGGGGTGAGGCCAGGCATCTGCCTTTTTCAAGGCTCCCTAGGTGGTTTCAGTGGGCAGCCCAAGCTTGAAAACTGCCTGAAACCATCCCCCTGAATCCTCACAACAACCCTATGGAGGAGATTTAATTCAAACAGGCAAAGGTCGGATCCTGTGGCATCTTCTAGGGTGAGGTAAGGAGTTTGGAGGTCTTTCCCTAGGTGTGGCCTGGATGCCACTTGGGGGGAGGTCTTGGGAGGCACTGAGACAGCCCGACTTGGGTTCTGGAGTGTTACTCTGGCTGTGTGTGGAGGATGGACTACAGAGGGAGGGAAGGACACGGGGACCATGAGGCTTTGCAGCCACCGGGTGGGAGGATGGTGGCCTGTGACACCAGAGCCTGGCTTCACTGGCTCTCCCTGGGCTGGCAACTTCAATGGCCTTGTCCCTCGCCCACACTCTTTCTGCTTTGGTGACACAAATGGTCACAGCTCAGAAGATTCTCCTGCTTCTGCCAATGCCATCCCCTCTACTGGCAATTCTCTCTCCATGTGCCATGTGCGCAGCTGAAATGTCCCCAGTAGAGTTGCTAGATTTAGCAAATAAAAATACAGGACACCCAGTTGAATTGGAATTTCAGAGAAGCAATAAATAATATTTTAGTACAAGTATGTCCCATTCAGTATTTGGAATCTACTTCTATTTAAAACTGATTTCATTGTGTACCTGAAATTCAAATCCAGCAGAGCATCCTGTATTTGACCTCACAACTCTACCTTCTCCTCCTTTAAGACTTGGAATAACGCTTCTTCCCTCAGGAAGGCTTCCTGGATTCCTCGCTTGCCCTCTCTAGTTCTCCCGCAGCACCCAGTGTCCTTATCACAGTGTAGTCTACACAGCTTTAGAGATAGCCGGGTGTGTGCACGCTTCCTCTACTGGACTTTGGGTTTCTAGAAGTCAGGGAAGAATATTATCTCCCTTCTGCTCCTCCAGAATACAGTATTTGATAAATATTTGATGTTTTTTTTTTTTTAAATTCCCCCAGCTACTTCATTAGACATACCTTCTTTCTAGTGAGAGAGACAGCATGAGAGCCCTTGGTGAAGGGTCAGGAGACCCAAGTTCCGGTCCTGACTATGCCCCTGATTCTGTGTGACTTTGGGCAAGGTCCCAAGCCCTCTCTGGGCTTCAGCCTCCTCTGTACAATGAGGGGTGAGGTAGGACCACTGGTTCTCTATCCTGGCTGCACTTACAAATCGCCTGGGAGCTTCAAGACAATATTGGTGCTCCTCCTGGACCAGCTGATCTGAATCTCTGTAGATATATTTTTAATCTCCTTGCATAATTTGATGCTCAGTGGGGGCTGAGAACCACAGGATGAGAGGATCTCAAAGCCCTTCTGTTTCTCACATTCTAAGAGTCTTCTCTGCTAAAATTAGATTCTCCTGCTCGTCACTGAGGAGAACGAGTAGGAAGAGAGGCATCTGCATTTTTTAGAGCTTTCTGGGCTTTAATTTAGGCTGCTTCTACGAGGGCAGTGGGGGCCAAGGCCTGAGTCAGCGGCAGGGGGTCGGATCACCTGAAGCCACCTTCTGGAGCTGCTTTTCCAACTCCAATGGGATGTGGGGGAAGCTCATGATGGTTCTGGGCTGCTGCTGGGACCCCGGTTTGGGAAAACAGTTTGGAAAGTTTGCTAAGAATCACAGGACAGATGTAACCTCACATGGCTGGCTGGTCTTGCTGAGAGGTATAGAGTGGTGGGAAACGGAAAATGAACTTTGCACTCCATGCCAGCTTCCTGTAATGGTCCAGAAAGGGGGCAGGAAGGCTACAAGGAAGTGCCAGGGGACAGAGGCAAGAGACCCGCGCTCCAGGCTGGGCCTTTGGCACTCATTTGCTGGGTAATCTTGTCCAGGACACTTCTACTTTTTGGGCCTCAGTTTTCTCACCTGTAAAGGGGACTATGTTTGAATGCTAATCTCTTACCTTCACATAGGACTTAACAGCCACACAACATCTCATCTTTCTATCCTGTTTGATTTTTACAGCAAGCACCCAGGGTGGGTGGCCCCACACTTTTCCAGCAGGCTCAAGAGGGAAACAGTTTGTCAAAGCCTATTTGGTAAGGACCCTCCCGGCTTCTGACTGAGTAGTCCCACCCACTCCTCCACCAACTAGGTCATCAGCAGTTCCAAAGTTCTAAAATTTCCCCTCCATGTCAGAATTCTAAGGACAGATAACATGTATTCTAGGAGGTGATATATATGTCAATAGCAGTCCTCAGAAGAAATAAAACCATTTTGCAGTTCAGAGGAAATTAGGTTTCCAAGAAGGAAGGAAGGGAAGGAGGGAAGGAAGGAAGGAAGAAGGGAGGGAGGAAAGAAGGAGGGAGGGAGGGAGGAAGGGATGGGGGAGGGACAGAGGAAGGAGCAGGGAGGGGTGAAGCAAAATCTCCATTGCTGAGCAGAAGGCTTGGTGGCTCTGATCCCTTCGGCCTGCCCTAGGCACCAAATGGTGATTATCCCCCTGCTTGATTTTGCACACTCTTGTCACAAGAAGTGAATGATGGAGGAAAATAGCACACCAACATTGCCTGCTGCTTCATTCTTTGTAGATATTGGCAAGGCTGAATTTAGCACTGGGGAACTTGATTTTTTTTTTTTTTTAAAGACCAGATCTTCCTCAAAACTCAAAAAGGACTATTTTTGAACTCTGAAAAAGAACATCGAGTTCTCTTTCCTCTTCTGCCTTGGCAGGGCTCACTCAGTTGTAATTCCATTTAGGATGAGAGAGATCGCAGCACACATCCTGGGCCTCTCCAGCTGCCAACCGCTTGTCTGGCTCTGGGCTGACAGCAGGAAGGTGTTTTCCTGCATCTTAGAAACAGATGAAAGAAGCCTGGCCCAGGACTTGGGTGTGGTTAAACTGCTCCTGGATAAGCCACACCCTGACCCTCACAGAATGTGAGGAAACCTGGTGCCTAAGGACATGAGAGTACCCCAGAAGGCGGGGTGGAGGGGGGTGGGGGGGGGGGGGGGGGGCCGGCGAAGACTACCTCTGAGCGGGGGGTGCCAACTGCCCGTGGAGGGGGGGTGGCTTGGGACTGGCCCTTCTGAAGGGTGGGTCTCTTACCCCAATTCCTTTTTGGGTCCTGCCCCACCTGAAGGATCCCTAAAGGTGAGCCAGGATCACATCCCTGACTGGGGAGGGGAGGCACTGATAATGCCAAGTGCTTGCAGCTGACTCCCAGTGGCCTCTGAGCTACAACCCAACGCCACACGCCAAGAACTTAGCACTGTCAGCTGCTCAGCACCCTGTGGTAACACCTCTCTTGTTGAAATTTATGTTTCTGGTCTGTGCTCATCACATCCTGGGTCCCCCAAGGGCAGAGCCTCTTTCTGATTCATCCTAGCAAACGGCAGCTTGATCATGCACGTCGACTCAGTGTGTGAATGAACGAATGCATGAATGGTTCATAGGCAAGAAAACAAACGGACACGTGCGAGCTCACAGGCTCTGCCTTACTCGCGCCACACCTGGGTCAGCGTGGCACGTGTGCTGGGTGTCCTGTGACATCATCCAGACGCTGCCGAACATCCAGCCTGCTGCATGTGCACCAGGCAAGCCGTTCAGACGGGCCTGCTGCTTCCCCAGCTCAGAGAGGTGGTAGCTTCTCTCTCTCCTGCTGTGTCCCAGCCTGGGACACATCTCCCCCACTGCCCCTAGTTCACCCCTGCTCTCCCTGCTCCTGGCTCTGCTTCAGCCTCTCCCCTCCTCTCCCCTGGCCCCACCACCTAACCAAGCCGCCTCCTTGCACTCTGTCCTTTTTCTGTACGACACTCACTCTCACCTGTCACTTCTTTGGGGCCTAAGTATTTGTTTAACATCAGCTCCGCGAGGGCAAGAACCAGCTGTTTGCTTACGCTTCTCACCAGGGTTCGTCCAGGGCCTGGCACACCGTGGGAAAACCCTGGATAAATGACTGCTGGGTATGTGAATGAGTGAGTAGAAACTAAGTTAATGGAAAGCTCTGCCTGGGGGTGGAATCTCCAAGACTAGAGATGCCCCGCAGACCCCATGCCCTCATCTCCTTACTTGTCTTTCTCTGCTGAGTCATCTGCACCCATGGCTCCAGCAACCCCATCTTTGAGAAAGGAGCTGAACCCCCAGCATCAGTCCAAAGTGGGTTTGCCGCACTGGACACTCAACAAGGTCCTGCCTCCACCTTCCGTGGCGTTTTTGACTAGACCCCTGGCAAAGCGGTCTCCCCGAAGCCCCTCAGCTTTCTGGTGCCTCAGGCCTGAATGCCTGTTGTCCTCTGGACATCTTGATTTCTTGGCCTCTGATCCAGCACTTGAAACAGCAGTACCACAGACACAGCTCCCGGCTCCACCTTAGCCCTTGGACCTACCTGGAGCCTCCCTCTTATATCCCCTGTCCTCTGAACACCACCACCTCTCTGCCTAAACCCCTGCTTTCATCTGGCTTCTCCCAATACTTCCCTCAGCCCCATTGACCCTGAGGGGTCCATGCCTTCAAGTGTCATATAGAGGCTTTTCTAATGTGCCCGCCCCCACAAGCCGGCTTCATGGGACTTGGCCGTGTAGCCCCTCTTGCCCCTCCTCTGTGTCCACCTCCCCTACAGAGGAGGGTTTCATCCAGGTCGCGCTGGATGGTGCTGCTAACAGGATGAAGCTGCCTGATTTCAAGCCCCACGGGCAAGGCATTTCATGTCACTGTGTCTCCTTTCTCCATCCACCAAACAGGGACAACAGTAAAACTTACTTCTTAGGATTGTTGTGGTCAATAAACGCAGCGAGGTATTAGACGCAATCCCCACAGCACCTGGGGTATAGGGATGGGGTGGGGGGGTCAACAAATATTCAGTCCTTCCTTCCCCAGAGACACTGCCGCCTTTCATAGGGCTGATGTACAGGGACAGGCGCCCAAGGTTAGCCAGTTGACACTGGTGTTGACTTACAGCTCCCCATCTCCTCTCCGGACAACGGAAGGGTATGGTATCATGAGCAGATAATAATAATTAGCCACGCCAACAAAAATAAAAGAGAAATCGTTTCAAGAAATCAACACAGAAACTTAGAGCAATATTGCAGTTCTATTTTGGCACAGGAACTGGCGGTTCTGACAGCGGAGTCATTTGATAATCCCTCTGAGCTGCCTAATGAGGCCAGTGACATCACGGAGGGTGATCGGAGGGGAAAGACTGGGATAAAAACAGCTCCAGGGTGAGTCAGTGGGGGAGATGCCGGACCTCCCTGCTGCACAGGTTAACTGGAAGTCAGGGGGACCCCCGATCGGGGAAATAGATGGAATAGATGGAAAAACTTGGAAATAGATGAGCATAATGAGGAATCGAATCTGATTTTGGGGGCTTTTGACAAAACAAATCTTGAACTGGAAAGCAAACCAGTTAAGTTCCCCAAGTTAAGTGTTCCGTTTCCATCTGGGTGAAATACTCACTGCCTCAGTACTCGATTGCGTACTTTCTCTCTCAGCCCTGACGCCCTTCAAGCCACTGTCCTGTGTCCTTTCCTCAATGTTCTGCCTCCTGAGGAAATGGTTGTTTGGACTCAGAATCTACACGTTGACTCTCCCCATCATTCATTCCTTGGGTCACTGCAACCTGGCTTTGGCCACCAGACCCACTGGGGTCACCCCTCATGCATACAGAGACTTCTCACTGCCCATCCCCTCATGGTTCCGCTACAGATGAGAGGCACGCCCTTGCTGTTCCCCAGCACAAATGCCACCAGGACTCACGCACAACACCCACGAGGAGCCGGAGGGTGTGAGGAGGCAGAAGACAGCTGCAGCCTGCCGAGTCCCCTAGCACTGCGGCCTCACTTGACCTCTGGCCTCACACAGCCCTGGGTCTCCCAGCCAGCCCGAACCCTCATTCTGTCTCCCTAGTTCTCGCCAACCCCCATTGTGACTAGCTTTGCCCCATTTCCACGCATCTGTCAAAGGCTTCTAAGGTAGCCAGGGCTACTTGCCTCCAGAGCCCCAGGCCCCCACTCAGTCATGCTTTCTGCCTGGAGCTGGGCAATGCTAATGAGGTCCACATCCGCATGCTAATGACACCACAAAGATTGCAACAGGACCTCCTCGTGGCATTACGGCATTACGGAAGGCTTTCAAGTCTACCTGTCCCCACCTAGGTGACCTCAAACTCCAAAGGTCCCAAATAGAGCATAGTATGAGCTGGGGTCACCTGCAAGCCAAGGTGAGAGGGCTCAGGAGAAACCAAATCTGCCAACACCTTGGACTGCTAACCTTCAGAACTGTGAGAAAATAAATTGTTGTTTAAGCCACCCAACCTGTGGTATTTTGCATCGCAGCCCGAGCAGACTAATACACCCACCTTTATTAATGGCACCAGCATCCACTTTAGTCCCTGAAGCCAGAAATCTGGAACCTTCCTTGACTCCTCCCCCAACCTCACTGTCACAGCCAGATTGTCACAGTTGACTCTCCATCTTTCTTTCCCATTTCCACTTGCCTCGAGTCTCTTCTCACCCCATCTACCCTCCTGTCATTATCTGGGAGGCAGTTAGCAGCTCCCAAGTCTCCCCTGTTACCCCCCAGGCCAGGGAGCACAACTGCGGTGGGCCCGCAGGGTGTTTGCCGAGCCCGATCCCCTGTGGGGCTGGGACTCAGGGCACACAGAGCAGGGACTAGACTGTAATAAGGAGACAAGCGTGGTGAAGGGCTCTGAATATCAAATCACCTTCTGGAGCTTTAGGGGTTGTTTGTGAAGATCATATGGAAACACACGTGGAGATGGACGGTGCTGTACAAATATGTGATGCGGGGGCGGGCTTCCCAAAGTCTGGTTGTCTGAGCCATGCAAAGTTGTAAAGTTAAATGAGTTTGCTCCAGGCCTTTGTGAGCCTCCCAAACTTGAGAGGTCTGCACCCTCTGTCTGTCCCCCTCTGTTTTCTCTTCCTGGGGGCGGGGGGGAGGAGGTGGGGGTTGGGCAGGATTTGATGCAGGGGCTGGTAAATTAGGAGGAAGGCCTATGCTGGCTTTCCCTGGGATGCTTCCATATCTCTCTGGGATGGGTTCTCATGGATCTGCGGAGTGATGGGTTTGGGTGGTTTTATTTCTATTTTCCTCATTTTGGTTTTGATAATGGGTTCCTGTCTTAATACTTGTGGTCTCCTCTAGTCCTTTTTAGAAACAGAGAGTGTGTTCATGTGAAATAAACTGTCCAAGGCTCTCTGCAGATGCAGGTCAAACCCTTCTAGAAGACATGGGGAAGGTTCCAGAAAGGCTGTTACCTGCAATGTCACAGAGTTCTGCATCTGAGGCATTTGCCAACGCTTCCTCCAGTTCTGGCTCCAGCGTCACACTTTCCAGCACAGGATCCATTGGCTTCTGCTTGGGGACCCAGACCTTTCCTGCAAACACACAGGTGTCCGTTACAGGGCGTGCGGCTGCGCTGGGGCATCCTCTGGTGATGGTGCCGGGTGGACTGTCCCACAACCCTGTGGACCCCTCTGTGCTGAGACTCGCTTGAGGTTTCCCCTTTGGGAACCCAGTGCCAAACTTCCCCAGAGAACAGGAATCAAAGATCTCCAACCAGAGCACCTCTCACATTTGAAATGAATAACTTTAAAACTTGGTCAGACCAGACTGCTTGCTATTGAAAACATTGGTCATTAGGGAAAACAACCTGTAAGTCGGAAAGAGATACAAAAGAAAACTTTTATAGACTTTCAGGGTCTAGGGTATCCTACCCAAGGGGTCTGATGTGAGAACAATTTAGAAGCATATCTAAACAAAATGCATTCAGATTATTAAAAGAATAGGGAGCAAAAAGGTATCCTTGCCTCATGCGACATTATATTTTTTAAGGTGTCAGATGCATGACTGGACGAGGAAGCAAAAAGGCACACACCAGGATGTGTGTCACTTTACTGACCACTAACAGGGATTGCTGAAGAAAGCTGGGGCGTCCATATGATGGAGTTCTTGCAGTTAGTATAAAGGATGGTGGAGATGTTCACTCACTAAGAAGGATATGCCTAAGACATAATGTGTGAAACAGCAAGTCTGTGACAGAGCATGAGCAATTTAATTCCATGTATGAAAATTGCGTTTATCTATTCATCCATCCATTCATTCATGCATGCACTAGATATTTATTGGATGCTTCCTGAGTGCCAGGAACCTTTCTAGGGGTCAGGGGCGGGGCAGCACTGAACAATTTATAATTTAGTGAAAGGAGACAGGTGAGAAATAAACATGCAAAGATATCACACGGTATTAGGCATTGTGGAAGAAAATAAAGCAGAGTAAAAGACTAGGCAACTCCAGGCTGGGGTGCAGGTGAGGAGGATGCTGCTCTTTTGGGTAGGTGGTCAGGCCTCACTGAGATGATGGCCTAGGAGCTGGACCTGACAGAGGGAGGAAAGGAGCCCTGAAAATCAGTTGCAAGACAAGGGTGCCTGCCTTTACTGCTGTTCAACATTGCACTGAAGGTTCTAGTCAGAGCAAATGGACAAGAAAAAACATGGCATCCAGACTGGAAAGGAAGAAGTAACGTTCTCTCTGTTTGTAGATGACATGATCTAATATGTAGAAAACCCTAAAGATTAAACAAAACACTGTTGAGGACTAATAAACACTGTTAGGGCTACCTAACAGGGTACAAGATCAATGCACACAAATGAGTGGTGTTTCTGCTCAGCGGTGATGAGCAATCTGAAAGGGCATTTAGCAAAACAATTTCACCTACAATAGCATCCAGATGAATAAAATGCTTAGAAATAAATTTGACCAAGGATCTAAAGGATTTGTGCATGGAATGCCAGAAAACATTGCTGAAAGAAAGGAAAGAAAACCTAAATAAATAGAAAAATATCCCGAGTTCGTGGATTGGGAGACAATATTAAGATGGCAATATTGCCCAAAGCAATCTCCAGATTCAATGAAACCCTTATCAAAATTCCAAAGGCCTTTTTTTATTTTTACAAAAATAGAAAAGCCAATCCTCAAATTCATATGGAATCGCAAAAGGTCCCAAACATACAAAACAATCTTGAAGGAAACACAGCTGGAGGGCTCAGACTCTCTTATCTCAAAACTTACTACGAATTTAAACCATGTGGCACTGACAAGGATAGACATGCAAACAATGGGATAGGATTGAGAGTCCAAAAATGAACCCATATACCCATGGCAAATTGACTTGTGACACAGATGACAAGCCCGTTCAATGGGGGAAAGAGCAGTTTCTTCCAGAAGTGGTGATGGGGCCGGACATCAGCATGCAAAGGATGAAGCTGTACCCCTATCTCACACCATACACAAAAATGAACTGAAAATGGATCAATGACTCAAACATAATACTTAAAACTATAAAACTCTTAGAGGAAAACATAGGCATAAATCCTCATGACCTTAGACCTTGGTAACATATTCTTAGATGTGACAACAATAGAAAAAAATAGATCAACTGGACTTGATCCAAATTTACCACTTTTGTCCATCAAAGGACATTATCAGGGAAGTGAAAAAAATCCTATATTTGATAGTGTCTAGTATCTAGAAGATATTTAAAAAATTTACAATTAACACCAAAAACAACCCAATTTAACCCAGAGGACTTAAAGACATTTCTACAAAGAGGACGTGCATATGGCCAAAAAGTACCTGTAAAGATACTTAACATAAATGGTCCTTAGGGAAATGCAGATCAAGTAACGATGAGATACCACTTCACACCCATAAGAACGGCTACAATAAAACCAGAATCAAAAACCAAAATGGAAAATGACAAGTGTTGGCAAGGATCTGTATGTTGCTGGTG
Organism: Panthera uncia; assembly: GCF_023721935.1. Lineage (NCBI taxonomy): Eukaryota > Metazoa > Chordata > Mammalia > Carnivora > Felidae > Panthera > Panthera uncia. Next base: position 58,490,829 of record NC_064807.1, on the reverse strand, counting down.
GCCATGTAAAACGGTGCAAACACAGAATTACCATGTGATCCAGGAATCCACTCCTAGACATCAACCCAAAAGAACTGAAAACAGGTACTCAAACAATTTTCTGTACAGGAATGTTCATAGTAACACTAATCACAACAGCCCCAAAGTGGAAACAACCAAAATGTTCATCGGTGGATGAATGGATAAACAAACTGTGTAATATTATTCGGTCAGAAAAGGGAATGAGTGAGTCTCAAAAACAATATGCTGTGTGAAAGAAGCCAGACACACAAAATCACATATTAATATGATTTGATTCATAGGAAGTATCCAGGATAGGTAAATCCATAGAAATAGACAGGTGGTTGCCAGGGGCTGGGGGGAGCAGAGAATGGGGAGTAACTGCTTATTGGGCACAGGGTTTTATTTTGGAGTGATGAAAATGTGTTGGGTCTACATAGGGATGGTTGCACAGCATTGTGGGTGTAATAAATGCCACTGAATTGTTCACTTTAAAATGGTTGATTTAGTGGGGGGCGCCTGAGTGGCTCAACTGGTTAAGCATCTGACTTCGGCTCAGGTCATGCTTTCACAGTTCGTGGATTCGAGCCCCATGTTGGGCTTTGCACTGACAGTGCGGAGCCTGCTTGGGATTCTCTCTCTCTCTCTCTCTCTCTCTCTCTCTCTCCCCCTCCCCTACTCTCTCTGTGTCTCCAAATAAATAAATAAACTTGAAATAAAACCTCAACAGCTTTTTTAAAAAAAGGTTAATTTTGGGGGCACCTGGGTAACTCGGTCAGTTCAGGTCATGATCTGACTCTTGATTCCAGCTCAGGTCATGATCTCGTGGTTGATGGGATCAAGCCTGTGTCAACACAGAACCTGCTTGGGATTTTTTCTCTTTTCTCTCTCTACCCCTCCCCTGCTTGTTCGTTCTCTCTCTCACTCTCTCAAAATAAATAAATAAATAAATAAATAAATAAATAAATAAACAAACAAACAAACTTAAAAATATATACAATGCTTAATTTTATGTTATGTGAATTTTACCTCAATTTTTAAAAAAACCCTGCTCAGTTTGGCTATTTATTGAGAGTCTCCAGTAGGGGGACAAGCAAGAATGGGAGCCAGGGGCTGGTGAGGAGGCTCCTGCAATAGTCAGGACCAGAGATGATGGGGACTTGGACCAGGGTTGTAATGGTAGCAGTGGGGAGAGGTGGGAAGGACAGAGAGAAAAGTCCAGAAGAATATTTACTAAAATGGGATCAGTGCCTATTCGCTCAGTAGAGAGAATCACTTTGAGTTACTTTATTGTTTAAATTGTTTATAGCAAAAATCAATTACATATTTGAGCAGAACATATAACAAGGTCATCTGGGGGGGAAATGCATCATAACCTCCACCAGAGGTGGATCTGGAAAAGGGAAAAATATGCAAAGAAAACAAAATGGTTAAAAAGAAAATCTACTGTAAAAATGACAGATGGAATGAGTAGGATGGTCATCCAATAAATGTGTAAGACCTGTGGTTTCTCACACCCTGGCAGCAGGTGCCTCCAGAAAGGGCAGTGGCTCTAAGACACAAGAGGGACTTGGACTTCTTCCCTTCCTTCATCTTACTAGTTGGAATGCAGATGTGATGACTGGAACTTCAGCAGCCAGATGGACCATGAGCACAAGGACATATTGCAGGGAAGGCAGAATGAAAAACTGTAAAAGGGTCTTGATTGCTAATGCCAGGGAAGATGCCTTGCTAGCCCAGAATGCCTAACCCTGCAGCTAAGCGAAAGAAAAACTTTTATCTAAGTCTGTCTCATTTTATTTTACTTTTTTCCTCAGCAGTCAAATCTAATTCTGCACGGACAACTCAATATAATTCTGCATTTAAAGATATCGTGTATGAAGCTCTATTCTGATCCTCACCACTTGAGTAAGAGTGAATGAGAGTCCAGGTTCCTCAGGACTTTGCACCGTTTTATGGCTCCTACCACATTCTGTTGGGTCTTGTGGAGACTGGGGTGCTGTTTCCCCTCAACCTTGACTGGTTTTAGGACCGGCGTTGGGTAAATAAATGCTCAGTGAGGGCTGGACACCATGGCCCTAAGTCTTCCTGTTACAGCCAGAAAGTCTCCTTCCCCACACTCTCTACTGAGACCTGTACTTACTCAGCCTACAAAGACTCCAACAATCATCATGTAAATACTTTATGATGATGATGCTGGTTGTGGTGGTGATGATGATAAATCTCTTAGGCATGTCATTCTATGGAAATAGAATAGATTCTAGGTACCTTCCTTGGGCCAGTGTACTTTTTCCTGAAGGCAATCAGGCTCTGGGAGTCTGGAGAGCTGTTCCTGGCTCCATGCCATTCCAGCATTCCATGGAGGGGCAGCAGGATTGGTTCGCCCAGATTCCCTTTCCCACCCTCCACCCCCACCTCCAATCTCCAGCTCCTTCCCTCAGAGGGAGGTGGGCACGGGGACAATGACTCACCAGCAGTCCACCCAGCTGTGCTGAGGACTCTCACAGCCTCAGTTTCCTTTCTTTTTAAGTTTATTTATTTATTTGTTGAGATAAAGAGAGAGGGAGAGAGAGAGAGAATGCATGCATGTGAGAACAAGTAAGGGAGGGGCAGAGACCGAGGGGGAAAGAGAGAAGCCCAAGCAGGCTCTGCGCTCTGTGGAGCCCCACATGGGGACCGAACTCATGAACCATAAGATCATGACCTGAGCTGAAATCAAGAGTCAGACGCTTAACTGACTGAGCTACCCAGGTGCCCAGGTTCTCCATTTTTCAAAGGTACAGGTGGGAAAATGGGAGTTTTAAGTCCCCCGCAAATCCTGATATTCTCTTTATTTGCTGCACAGAAATCACTCCTCACAGCACAAGCACCTTGCTTAAAAACCTCTCATGCCCTCACTCTCAGGGGGGTATACTCGGCCCTTAGGGTCAAGACCTCTTTCCTCTGCCACCCCTCCAGGGTGCCTCAGACCACACAATCCTCTCCACGTCCATAATCCAGATGCCCCTTGGGCTTCCCTGACCTTCCAAGTTTTCCATAAAATCTGGACCGAGCTCCAAGTCCACGTTTGTGATGCCAAAGTCCTCCCCATGATGCTACTTCTGTTGGCTTTTTCATTTGATTATTTATCACACAACAGGGATACAGAGATAAAAGCCACAGACGTGGACCCTTGGCTCATCATGTTTACAACCTTGGGGGTGGGGGGAATGGAAGAGACTGAAAATGAACCATTACACAATTAATTAATTAGAATTAATGCTTTTATTCAACAGATGCTTATTAGGTGCCTACCACATGCTAGCGTTTATTAGGTGTAGACGTAATGATGAACAAAACAGATGTGGCCCTCATACTTGTGCAGCTTATATTCTAAGGAAGTAGCCCACAAGATTCATTGTAATTTATTTGATTTTAACTCATTCATTCAGCAACTCTCTGCTGAGCCCTACTGGATACCAGGCCCTGTCCTGGGTGCTGGGGGTACTGGGTGAGCAAAACCAGTCTGAGCCTGAGTGCCTGCCCTCATGGGGCTTATAGCCAGTGGGAGAGACAAGTGACACATGAAGGGAAAATTATAAAATGGAAATTGCTATGAAGGACACACCCACAGGCTCCTGAGATAGAGAGCAACCAAGGGAGGAGCTGAAGGGACTACATGTCCTAAACAGGATGGACAGGAAAGGCTTCCCTGAAAGAGGAGACAGTATAGTTGAGACCAAAAGGGTAATAATAGCTGGTACTTACACAGCATTTGCTATGGGCCAGGTGCTAAGTGCTTTATATATATCTTAACTCATAACAACTTTGTCAGCTTGGTAATACTATTTTCCGCATTCCCATTTCACAGAGGAGGAAACGGAGGCATGGCAGATTCAAAAATGTACTCAAGCTCACACAGCTAGTAAGTGGTAGTGTCAGAATTGCAACCAGACTACATGTAGCTCCAGGCTATTTCTAAGCATTAAGCTTCTTATAAGGGAGGAAGAGCCAGCTATGAAGACAGCATGGAGCCAGACAGCAGGAGCAGCGGTCCAGGCAAAAGGAGTACATGCAAAGGTCCTGAGGTGGAAAAGATCTTGGAATGCATGAGGAATAGAAGGAGGCCTGTGGGGCAGCAGTGGGGCAAGCGAGGGCAGACACAATATGAGGACAGCAGAATGGTTTGGAGAGCAAAGGGAAGTCCTAAAAGGGTTGGACAGTCAGGGAGTGCCTCTCTGTTCCCCAGTCTTCTAAATGACTTGCCTTAGGATGGGGCAGAGTCTTAACGGGACAGATAAAGGAGGGGATGCAGGTGCCAGAGACAGGAACACAGCAGAAAGAGCACGGATAGTTAGGGTACAGCTAGGTTATCTCATTCCCAATTTGCATAGGACGAGCCTTGTGTAGGCCTTATGCCCGGATATCATGATTAATAGTTTCCTCTTTCATTTTCAAAGGTGCCTAGGTTTGTATGAGAAATGATCAGACACCCTGATTAAAGGGGGTTTAGGGGAAAGCTTTGCTGGGCTGGTAGAGATCACTCTTTCCTCAGTTTACCCAAAACTTCACTACATCCACACCATGCATTGCTGCTTTTGGTGTTGGTTTTGTGAATTTGGTCCAGGCAGGCATGTGGGCAAGAAGGCCCAGTCACATGTGGCTCAGCAGAGGGCCTGGCACGTAATTGGCACTCAATGATGCATGGGGAGCGATATATTCATAAGAACAACATTATTCAGTACCTCGCTTTTCCCCTGTGTAGGGGACCAGATCTTCTCGGTCTTTAAACTCCTTTGCTTGCTTTTCCAAGTGATCCAAGAGCTCCTCCCTTTTAAAGGGGCCCGTGGGCGCCTTGGTGGTCTGATCCTTCTGCCTCAGGCCTGCGGGCAGCAGTGCATTCTACAGTGGAGGTTGTGGGGCCGGGGGACATACACAGAGAGAGAGAACGAAAGAGAAAGAGAGTGGTCAGCTGCTGAAGACTTGCATTTCTCCCAAAATTCGTCATTGAACAGTGGGATCTTAGAGCCCAGCAAATCGATCCAGGTCGCTCATTTACATGTGAGGAATCTGACACCCAGGAGGGGCAGGGACTTGCTCAAGGTCACCCTGGAGACGAGGGGCATAGCTAGGCTGGGACTCAGGTCTCTTAATGGTCCAGAGTCTCTAAACCTGCAATGTTTCCAAAGGCAAGGGGGTAAGGAGGCAGCCGACATGGGGCTGAGCAGAGAGGGGCTCTCCAAGAGCATCTGTGAGTCTGAGTCTGATTAAGTTGGCATTTGGATGCAGGAGGATCGTTCCAGCTATTGTGTATACAGTGGCTGGGGAAAGAAGCCCGAGGGGCTTGAGTTAGGGCCCTGGATGCAGTATGAGGCGAGAAGCGACAGACTCAATAACCAAGCGGCAGGGTGGGGGGGGGGGAGGCTCAGCAGGGGTGGGTGAGGCGTGCTTTGGGGCTGTATCCCTGGACGGCCCTCCCCGGCTGCTTTCCACCCTCCTGACAGGCTGTGTTCCTGCCTCTCTGTTAAATATTTTGAATGTCGCCCTTGGAGATGGGTCTCTCAGGAAAGATAGCATCAACCAATCAACGTGTTCCTTCTTCAAACATGGTTAGGCTTCTAGGTGTGGGCTAGAATTAGGGTAGATTTGAGTCACACAGGCTTCGCTCACCTCAGCCCCCAGGACCTTGGAGATTCAAAGAAGTTCAGGGTTGCAAGGATGCTTAGAGGTTGTCGAGGGCACACACCTTCCCTTCAAGGGGAAACTGAGGCCCGGAGCAAGGAAAGATTTGCCCAAGGAGTTCCAGGGGCAGATCTAGAACAAAAACCAGGGCCCTTCTCTAGATACGGGGGGAGGAGGGCAGTCTTCATTTCCAAATCATTGCTCTCTCCCTACCCCCTTTCATTTGGGAACGTGGTGGAGGATACCTGCAAGGCAGAGGTGAGGGGAGCCTCACCTCACTTCTTGCCGCACCCCCACACTGGCTAACCTGGAGAGCCATCCCACCTCCAATCTCTGTACCATCAAAATGCATAGCTTCAGCCACCTCCACACACGCCAGATCCTTTTGCAAGCCCCCCTCTGAGAGGGGATGATACCAGGTTTATGAAGACGGCTTTGTGCCTGGCACACCGAGAGCTAAAGCTTGGGAGGGCAATACTGCCGCTTAACTGCAGTGTGGTTTTTCACAAGATGTTTTCCCACTGTTGACAGCGTGCTCCAGTCAGACACTGGCTGCAAATGGACTCGGGCTGTGAGTCAGCAACAACATCTGGGAGTCGGAGCATGTGATGAGAGGATGGCCAGTAGGTAGGAAATCAAGCCGTGACTGATTTGGGGGTGAACATCAGGAACACAAGAGATGCCACGGACACCCCAGTCTCCCTCAAGCGGTAGTCCTCGGGTACCGTCCACCATGACACGTGGGATGGATGAGGCCCACAGGGGAGCAGGCTTCTGAGGACACATCCTGGGTGAGCTGTGTGTCCACTCCCTCTCCCCCGCGTTGGGCCACTCATGGCGACTCAAGTGAGAGAGAGAACAGCCCAACTGTCCTGCAAACCTCCATCTGTGATTATCCACGGTGAGCAAGGCAAAGTCTCTGTGACACGCCTGCACCTCACAGGTGACCCCCATCAGGCTTATGCCCAGGCCTGAGGCAGTGCTGGCTCTAGTTCGTTAGTCCTGGGCAGGTCACCTGATCTCACCGGGCCTCCATTTCTAGGGCTGTAAGATGTGAGTAATGAGAGCTGCTCTCTTGGAACTGTTGAGGAAGTTAAATGAGATAATGCATGAGGAGTGCTTAGCTCACTGCCAAGCACTCCCAAAGTACTACTTATAATCAGGTGAAATACATTTTCCCAGGAGACTGGTTACCCAAATACGTATGTTGAAATGGAGATGTATTATCCAAACATACCTCAAAATTCAGAAAATGAAGATGTACAAATATAAAATGAAGTAAGCACTGAAAGCAAGTGTTTTCCCAATGATCCCCAACCAAGATGACCTGATAGATTTCTGTCACTGTAAAGGGTTTTGACGGCAGTAAGGTGCTGGGGCACATGCTGTCCCCTAAGGGCTCAGTGCTAGGAGAAACCCACCAGGCTGTAACTGAGGGGGAAAGAGTTTGCCAACTCACATCATTTTGGAATATATCTGATAGAGGCCACTGACTTACTTAAAGTAGGGTCTCTTAACCTTGGCGTAATTCACATTTCGGGCTGGGTGATTCCTTGTCGTGGGAGCTGTCCTATGCACTGCCAACTGTTCACCAGCATCTGTGTCCTCTACCTCATGGATGCCAGTAGCACCTCACTTCCACGATGTGACAGCCACAAATATCTCCAAACATTGCCAGATGTCCCCTGGGTAGCAAAATCACCCCTAATTGAGAACCACTGTTTTCCTTTTTTTTTTTTAAGTTTATTTATTTATTTTTGAGGGAAAGAAAGAGAGCACAAGCCGAGGAGGGACAGAGAAAGAGCGAGAGAGAGAATTCCAAGCAGGCTCCACACTGTTAGCACAGAGCCCGATGTGGGGCTCAATCCCACCAACTGTGAGACCATGACCTGAGCTGAAATAAGAGTTGGACACTTAACCGACTGAGCCACGCAGGTGCCCTGAGAACCACTGTTAAACTGAAGCCCATATCATTGCAATAGGGAAATAAAGGTGTTTTCAACGTCCTTTAAAAATACTACTTATATAGTATGTTAAAGTATGGCTTCATTTATTTACATCTTTACTGAAAGCAGTTGGTTTTTTAAGAAATAAAAACATCAGGGGTGACAGGGTGGTTCAGTTGGTTAAGCATCCAACTCTTGATTTCAGCTTAGGACATGATCTCACTGTTCATGAGATAGAGCCTCTTATTGGGCTCTGTGCTGACAGCATGGAGCCTGCCTGGGATTCTCTCTCTTCCTCTCTCTCTGCCCCTACCCTGCTTGTGCATGTATGTATACACACACACACACACACACTCTCTCTCTCTCTCTCTCTCTCTCTCTCTCAAAATAAAATAAATAAAATAAAATAAAAGAAACAAAAACATCAAAGGCCTTTTCTCACAATTCTTAGCTTACTGGATTTTAAAAGTAAATATTGAGAATATCATCCTCTTTAGGAGTTAAAGTTTCCCCCCCCCCATTAAATGGTACATTTAATAAAACATAACATGGTATTCAATTAAAACCAGACACAAGTGAAATAAGTCATACAGAGAAAGACAGATACCATATGTTTTCACTCTTATGTGGATCCTGAGAAACTTAACAGAAGACCATGGGGGAGGGGAAGAGGAAAAAAAAAGAGAGGGAAGGAGGCAAACCATGAGAGACTCTTAAAAACTGAGAATAAACTGAGGGTTGATAGGGGGTAGGAGGGAGGGGAAAGTGTGTGATGGGCATTGAGGAGGACACCTGTTGGGATGAGAGCTGGGTATTGTATGGAAACCAATTTGACAATAAATTTCATATTAAAAAAAAATAAAGCTAAATGGAAAAAAAAACAAAAAACCAAACATAGTTGCATATTTTAAAACTCCTGGTTATTTCTCATTTTAACTTGTTTTCAAAAATTGGCATGTGACCTCACATGATATACTAAACTTAAGTCCAAATGGATCAAAGATCTAAATGTAAGAGCTAAGACCATAAATTTTTTAGAAGAAAACAGGCATAAATCTCTGTGACTCTGGATTAGGCAATGGTTTCTTGGACATGTTACTAAAACAATAAACAACAAAAGAAAAAAGTCGATAAATTGGCTTCATTAAAATAAAAAATGTTCATGTTTCAAAGGAGACTATCAAGGATATGAAAAGACAACCCACTGGGAGAAAAGTTTTACAAGTCATCTATCTGATGAGGGTCTAGTATCCAGAATACGTAAAGATCTCTTACAACTCAAAATATAAGACAAATAAACCAATTTTAAAATGGGCAAATGATCTGAATAGACATTTCTCTAAGAGAGACACAAAAATGGTCAATACACATAAAAAAGGTGCTCAACCCTATTAGCCATCAGGGAAATGCAAATGAAGCCCAGAATGAGACACTACTTCAGACCCACCAGAATGATTATAATAAAAAAGACAGGGGCACCTGGGTGGCTCAGTCGGTTAAGCTAAGTTTCTGACTTTGGCTCAGGTCATGATCTCGCGGTTCACGAGTTTGAGTCCCGTGTCAGCCTCTGTGCTGACAGCTCAGAGCCTGGAGCCTGCTTCGGATTCTGTGTCTCCCCCTCTCTGCCCCTCCCCTATTCATGCTCTCTCTCTGTCTCTTGATAATAAATGTTAAAAAAATAAAATAAAAGACAGATAATCACAAGTGTTGGTGAGGATGTGGTGAGAGTGACACCCTCATGCACTGCTAGTGGGAATGCAAAATGGTGTGGCCACTTTGGAAAACAGTCTGGCAGTTTCTCAAAAGCTTACACATAGTTATCATATAGTGCAACAATCCCACTCTAGGTAAATATCCAAGAGAAATGAAAGCAGATGTCCATACAAAAACTTATAAATGAACTTCATATATTATTCAGAATAGCCAAGAAGTTGAAACAACTCAAATGTCCATCAAGTGACGAATGGATAAGCAGAATGCAGTACATCCACACGACAATACTATCTGGTGATAAAACAAAACAAAACAAAACAAAACAAAACAAAAAAAACATAGTACTGACATATGCCACCACATAGACGAAACCTTGAAAACATGATGCTAAGTGGAAGAAGCCAGTCACAATGGACCACAGTACCTGAATCCATTTATATGAAGTGTCCAGAATAGTCAAATCTATAGACACAGGAAGTAGATTAGTGGTTGCCTCAAGCTGGGGAGGCTGGAGAGAAATAAATAGGGAGTGAGAGCTAATGGGCATGGGTTTGTTAGGTGATGAAATTGTTCTAAAATTGATTGTGGTGATGTTTGTATAACTCTGTGAATACACTAAAAAACACCGATTTGTACATTTCAAATGGGAGAATTTTATAGCATGTGAATTATATCTCAAATAAAGCTGTTATTTATAAATGGCATATGTTATCTAGGGAAAAATTAGAAAAGTGGCTAATGCAGTAGCTAACTAAATGGTCAGGGGCCACCAAGGGCAGAAGGCTCTTCGTGTGCCAGTGGTCAGCAGTGATGCTGAGACTGGCCAGGCTGGAGCTGGCAAAATTTAAAACGGAGTCCTGTTTGATGATGTGATAAGCCTCACCAGGTAAATTAGTCATTGAGAAGTTAAATGAGTAAGAAAATACTGCCTTGGATGTCTCAGGACTCTTAAAACCTAAAACTGAGTCTCAGACCCAAGCTATCCAATAGGGAAGGTAAATACTACAACCATTTTCTTGGTGGCTCTGACTAGGAGAGTTATTTTGTGAACAGGTATATGTAGAGATGTATCTTTCATTCTTGTACTGCTTGTTCATTCAATAAATATCTGTGGGTATTATGTATCCAGGTTGCTAACAGGCAGGGACAGGACCCCGCAAAGAGATATCTAGTTTGGAGCAACTGGGGAGGGGGCAGGTAGATGGGGGAGGTGAATTGAGAGGAAAGTCTCAACTCCTGCATGTATGGAAAACTCTGCATTGCTTTGGTTTTCAAGTTAATCAAGATCCTAAAAGGAGGTCTATTTCACTGAATAGCAGAGAACGTCTATCACTCGCCTCCACATTGCCTGCTAAGGTTGTATACTTCCACACTACCCGCGGTAACTGGAACCTCTAACTTTGAAAGAATTTGTCTCGTTCTCCTCACCTTAAAGTGTGTACAGGGTTAATCTGCTGGGCAGGTCCTTCTTTGTAGTAACTTCAAAGGGAAGCATCAGTGTGGCTTCTCCAGGGCAGTGATCAATTAATTCTGAATTAGGGGAATAGGTATTTACATGCACACACCACACATGTATCTCCACTCCAAAGACAGGTTGGTTAGGGATGAGATTTTCTTTGGGAGACAACCTTGTTAGGTAGGACTCAAATCATGTCTTCATGTCCTTACAGTTGGAAATGTACTCCTATGAGGAGGGCGGCTCTCTGATCTTAGGCTAAAATTACATCTGGTAGTTGCTTGTGGGGTGATGGGGTCTGTGGCACACTACAGTGCCTCTACACTACTCAACTCCAGAGAATTATTGCCATGTAAGAATATGGGTGACACCATTATATCTGCTCATCTTTATGTGGAAGCTCTTGGTTTTTAAATATTGGCACAAAATCCAAATATTTTAAAAACAATGTTCAGGTCAAATAAAACACATCTGCAGTCCAGACCAAGTCCGTGGGCTACTGCATTTTGCCATGTCTGACCTAAGGTTCCCATCAGACTAGAATTCAGTGTAGAGAAGGTCAAGATATTCATTCATTTATTTGATAAATATTTACCTGAGTGTCTTGCCCATGTCAGGCTTTGGGCTAGAGGAAGAAAGAAGTGTGAGTGTGTGTGTGTGTGTGTGTGTGTGTGTGTGTATGTGAGTTTTAAATTTAGTGGTTTAAAATTTTTTAAAAACACATGAAAAGTTTAATATGTTTTTGGAAAAATCACAAGGGAAAAAAATTAGGCAATCTCTTTCGGTGTTTCCCTACTCTTGGGTTTTTAAATGGTGACTTCCTTCTAAATGTTGTAAAATTAAAACTCGGATGTGCAGCTTGACAGGTTAACATCTTAATTTAACTTTCACACCCACACTCGGGGGTTCAGTTGTCCACAGGACAATGGAAACTTTGCTGTATCCTTAAATGTGCTGTTAGGAGCTCTAACACCCTGCCAACAGGTGCCCGTAAGGCCACATATCAAATATCTGCACAATTATCATTGCTATAGATAGTTAGAGCTATGTCAGAAGCCATTCCAGCCAGGACCACTGTGGGCTTGTTGAGATGTGCACACATGTACAACGTGTAGGCAACACAGGCACACAACACACACACCACACACACACACACACACACACACACACACACACACACAATGTATTGAAAGGATCGTGGATTTCTGGCAGCTCAGTGCTGCAAAGCTCTAAGAGAGACTCTGGGCCAATTCTTTCATTTCCACTGAGGACACTGAGGCACAGAAAAAGCCAGGAAGCCTGAGTTCATATACGGATGACACTGTATTAGCATACCCAAGAATCAGTATGACTATTTCCAGACTGGTGACTAATCATACATAAATTGTCCCCTAATCTGATTCTTCACGGCAACAAAAAAACAAGCAGTTTTATCACTTTTCTTAAATAAATCAGCTTGTATCTAAAGACAACGGAATGTTAAAGGTGCCCCCACCTTTAACTCCAGCTCCAGGAGACCTGGATTCCTGTTCTGTGATTGAACCACAACACGACTCCTCAGAAGAGGACAGGTCATGTGGTACAATCTCTACTGCATACTGGGAGCAGCCGGCTGAGGGTCAGGGAGGGGAAGGGCCTAGCTTGAGGTCATATGCTGGACTGACAGCCTAAGACTCTTGACTTCCAAGCCACAGAAAATGTTCCATCCCACCTGACAGCCTTCCTCTAGGAACAGATCCCGGAAACCAGATGTGGTGCCATATGAGAACCAGTTTTCCTCTCCAAGTGTTAGAAAGCCAGAGCTCACCTCCTTATCAAACTAGTCTCATTTTGCAGATGGAGAAACTGAGGCCCAGAAGCATGGAGTTACAGTCCTGGGGGAAGAGTGAAACCCAGGAGGCTGAACTTTGCAAAATGCCTACTGACTTCTCTCCTCCACCCCATTTTAAATGACCTAACCCTGTCCTAGATGGCCCCCCTCCCTCCCCTTCCATCACATCTGCAAGACCAACATTTTATAGGCCAGTCACCCAATTACAAGGTATCTGGCCACAGAATATCTTTTTAACTGGACTTGAGGACTTTTATTTTCCAGTTATCTCCCAGGTATGTTTCCCCTTGTATAAAATGAGGCCCTCTAGCTCCTCAGGGCCTGGATGATATAGAGCACTCTGCCTCTGCATTCCTGACCAGTGACTTCTAGATCCCACTAGAAATCATTCAGTGGGGCTTCAACAGAGCTCTCTTGTCTGATGGGGGGGCGGGGAGGAGGACTTAACCTGAGAGTGTAGAAGGGTGCCACAACACTCATATCCCAGGCACAGAGGGGACAAGCAGGGTCCAAACCTTTAAGTGCCCCCTCCTCTTCGAACATATTCCCACCCCAACAAACTCTGGGCATCTTCCCCTCTTCTCTTGCTCTCCAGAAAGATCCAGGCCTTTGGCTCCGCTGCCTTGACCTTGCTACGGGACCGGTGAAACCCAATAGTTGCTACTTCCCCCGGTTAACTTTTTAGGGCATTAGTGCTGACATTCAAAGGCACGTTTGTGGCCAAGTCCATTTGTGGTGGGGCTTATTGGTCCTAACAGCACATTTATCTCGCTCTGGTGTTCATGGCACAAGGTGGGCCAAACCTTCCCTTCCCCCATGTTGTGATCCTCCTTTTCTGCCTCACATTCAAGAAAAATCTTCCACGTTCCCTGCTGTGCTGGGCCCTGGGCATCCTGAGACAATGAATGCGTGATTCTGCTCCACCGGGGCTCACAGCTAGAGGGGAGACACATGTCCATGTGTGAGCAATTGTACTCAGCTTCTTGGAGGAGGTGGTTCCTGAGCTCAGTGAGTCCCAGTGGACCAGGCAGGAAAAAGGCAGGTGAGGAGGACAGAGGAGAGGGTCTTACCGGGGACAGAAAGCACATTACAGACGAGGGTGTGGCAGGACGAGGGGGCGTGGCCTGCTAGGGGAAGGAGTCTGGGTGAGTCTGAAGCTGCAGCATTCTGAAGTGTCTGCATCCTGTGCAGACGATCCTCCATCAACTGTCATGCCTCCAAGTGGGACCATCAGAGCTGCCTCCTGGCTGGCTTCCCTGCCTCACGCCTCTCCCTCTCCTTTCCCCTCCCGCCAGCCAGACAGACCCCCCCAACATCAACGTCTGTGTCATTCCTCAGTACTCTCACAACTGCTCAGTGTCTCCACTAACCTCCAGAATCACCAACAAATTCATCATCCAGGTACAGAGAACTTCTCATGATTTGACCCCAACACACTCCTGTCCTCAAGTGTTCCCTGTTCCAGCCTCTCTGGGCTGCTCCACATTCCATGGCCGCGCCCTGCTCTCACATCACCATGCCTGTGCTCGGGCTGTGCCCTCTGCCTGGCATTCCCCTCCACCTACGCCCCTGAATTTGTCTTTTAAAGCCCTTCCCTCGGGCACCCTGCTCGGCCTTTGCAGTGCTCCCCACATCGATCCGGTAATTCTCTGCCCAAACTCTCCTAGGCTTCCTGCCAGTGCTTATGCAATGCTCATCGTATTCTGTCTTGGAGCACATCTATGCTGGATCTCTCCCTGGGGAGACAGAGTGCCCCTCAGGGGCCAGCTGCGATGTATATTTGTCTTCTCTGCATCCCCAACACCAAGCACTGTGTGCTAAGAAAATGTACTCTGAATAGTCCAGAGTCATACAACACTCTGCTCCAGCTCAGGAACGATGGTATCGCCCATACACCCTTCGGGTCAACATCACACCTGCTGCCCCAAGCAGGGTTGGGAGTAGGGGGATACATGAGAGGTGCCAGGGTGGGGGTGTCCAGGATGGGGTTCACCCACTGACGGGGATTTTGGGAAATGCCAAACTGCCCTTTTTGTGATGTTTTCTTTAAGGGCCTGGATTTGGTTAATTTCCTGCCAACTTTTTTTTTTAATGTTTATTTATTTTTGAGAGAGACAGAGACAGAATGTGAGTGGGTTGGGACAGAGAGAGAGGGAGACACAGAATCTGAAACAGGCTCCAGGCTCTGAGCTGTCACACAGAGCCCGACGCGGGGCTCAAACTCACAAGCTGCGAGATCATGACCTGAGCTGAAGTCGGATGCTCAACCGACTGAGCCACCCAGGTGCCCCAATTTCCTGCCAACTTTTCTCACTCTGCCTCAGAGCCTTAGGCAGAGCAGGACATTAGGCCATCAAACTGGCAAACTCACAGTGACAGACTCCAAACAGTACCCAATATCATGTCTCCCCTTCTTTGGTAATAAAAGCACTCTACTCTTAGAGCTGAGCAGAAAGCCACTTGGATTAAAGACTACTTTTCCCAGGCCCCCTTGCAGGTAGGTTGATCCACAGAACTCAGCCCTGGTCCATGAGAAGGGTCTAACAGTGATTTCCAGTAACCTTCCTTAAAAGGCACTTACATAATGGCTTTTCTCCTTTCCTTTTTCTCCCCCTTCCCTCTATTCCGATGCCTTGTGTGCAGCTATCACGGCTGCCACCCCGGACCGTGAGGATGAAGACTACACCCCAGGGATGGCCAGAGACGAGCTGGATGGAATCTGGGACGCTGGGAAGTTTGGGGAGCTGAGTTCCATACCAGCCCTAAACTGCCCACTTCTGGACTTGTACTTGAGGGGTGAATAAACCACTGCTCAAGCAGTGTTATTTTGAGTCTCTTATACTCGTAGCCAAACTGCATCCTACCTGACAACCTAGATTCTCATCCCAGGGCTGTGAGGCTACAAGAAGTGTGCTGGTGCTCTCTGGCTTTGGATCCTCCTTCTCTAAAATGAAGTTCAAAAGCCCTATTAGCGTCATACTGCAGAATAAAGGTGTGAACTCCATACAGATAGAGCTTATTGCCAGGGAGTTCTATCATCATAGGGCATAATTGTTCATTTCCATTCAACCGAACAGGTACTGCATTATGGGGACACTCAGGATATCTGCATTTGATTGTGCAAGTTGTGCACTGCACAACTCCAAGGACATTATCTGCTTTCTGGTTTATGTGAACAACGTCTCCTGCAATGCACAACTTACACATCTGTACCTGGCTGCCCTACATCTGGTGGTACAATGTGGCTTCAAATTTAGGAAACCTAGATTCTAGTGGGCAAATCATATATTCAGTTTTGACAAACATTTGTCAAGCAGGTACTATGTGCCAGGTACTGGGTTAGGTGCTTTTCATATATCTAACCATATTTATATATATTTGTGTGTGTGTGTGTGTGTGTGTGTGTGTGTGTGTGTGTGTGTGTATAAACAGAAACAAAAGCCTGTCATATGAAACAGAGCCTGAGTTGCAAACTAGGAAGCCTATAGTCCAAACAAATGCCAAAACTTGGGCTGGTTTGGTCTGTGCATTTAAATGTGGTATCAACATTTTAACTTGCACTTGAGGGAACTTGCACGTAAAAATTCAGATTTCCACCATTTCTTGAAAAATTAAATGATCTGGCCATATTGGGCTTTCCCTTCCACATTGGCAACAACTGATGGAGCTGAATGGCAAGTGCCCTTTAGTCAAACACAAAATGTCCTGTTTGCTTCTGTCCCCACTACCCCCTACTGTCACTGACACAGGTCAAGAATCAGTTACCATTCATCACTGACTGTGCTGTTACTTACCTTCCTGGAAGGTTAAGTGGCAAGTGAAAACTTTCTTCTGTCCACATCTCTTTCAAGAGTGGAAAAGTGGGGGCGCCTAGGTGGCTCAGTCAGTTAAGTGTGCGACTCTTGATTTCGGCTTAGATCATGGTCGTGCAGCTCTTGAAATTGAGTCCCACATTGGGTTCTGTGCTGATAGCACAGAGCCGGCTTGGGATTCTCTCTCTCTCTCTCTCTCTCTCTCTCTCTCTCTCTCTGCCCCTAGCCTGCTTGCTCTTTCTCTCTCAAAAATAAATAAACATTAAAAATAAGAGTGGAAAAGTAAAAGATGAACCAGGATGAAAAAGGTAAAGATGAACCATGTGCCTCAAGAAATTGGTGTATCTCCCTCCCTTCATGTATATTACCTATCTGATGTTGTGGGTGCTTGGTTTGCTGCCTCTCAAGCAGACAGTGTTCACAGAGTGGGAGAAATGGGGAAGAGACTAGAAGGCAGGGTTTAAACTTTATCTACTGTGATTTTTTTCTTTTTAAGGGTGATCTGAATAAAATAAGGTAAAATTTTTACTTTTGTTAAATGCAGATGATGGGAGCATAGGTATTGTCTGTACCTTCCTATGGGTTTTGAATGTTTCCCATTAAAAATGCCAAAAGAAAACTGCTCAGTGTCCTCAGTGTGGGGCAGGTGCAGTGCTGGGGGCTTGGTGGGAGGGCAGGGGAGGTTGGGAGAAATGGGAGGGTTTTGAACTGAGGAGTGAAGGGCTTCAGGACCACCAGGTCTCCTAGCAAAGAAGCAGGAGAAGAGGGACCAAGGAGAGAGGAGGGCTCTTCACAGAGGCTAGAGAGGGGTGTGGGGAGCTAGTCATGGGGCCAGAAGACAGAGCTTAGGGTGGGGACACACTGACACCTGGCCTCACTCACCCTCCCCCTGCCAGGCCCATCCTTGGTTCTGTGCATGGCCGGCAGTGTTTCTAAGGATGTGTGCCTATTTTTAGAGCAGAGATTTATTTCTTTCCATTTCAACTGTTTACTTCTGTCCTGGGCTTGCAATTCTGCTGGTTTGTGTTACAAGGGAGAACCATAGCCCTGTGGACCAAACTTGGCTGCTTCCTGCATGGCCAAGAGTGTCCTCTGGCTTACTGGGTGCCATTTGGGGCATGAGTAGGGAGGATTTTATGATTTTGTGGAGTCTGATGGGAAGTAGAGTGATGTGACAGGAAGTCCCAAGTTCTCATCCTAGGTCTGTGGCTGACTTGCTGTGTGACCTTGAATAAGACCTTTGTCCTCTTTGGGCTTCAGGGGGTTTCGTTGTTGTTTTTTCATCATTAAAATGTCAATATTACCACTTACCTCATAGGGTTGGTATGAGGAGTCAATGAAATGCATAAAGCACCAAGTGAATGAATGACATGTGTCCGGGAGGGACGCCATAAATGTGGGTTTCTTTCCCTGCATCATGTACCTTTATGCAAGGGGCGGGGGAGGGAGGGTTAGAGGGTTTCTAAGGGTCCTTCCAGCTCTGAGATTCCGCAGTTCGAAGTTTTCTCTTTCATCATTTCTTCCTGCAGTTCATGGCCCCTTGTTCTCAGAGCTCTTGATGCATATTGTGGACTAAGAGAAAGAGGTCTGCCTGAACTTGGCCTGTAGCCTACCAGTTGTGTGATTCTGGGCATCTATTTCTCTTCGTAGGATGGTTTCTTTTTTTTTTTTTTTAATTTTTTTTAACGTTTATTTATTTTTTGAGACAGAGAGAGACAGAGCATGAACAGGGGAGGAGCTGAGAGAGAGGGAGACACAGAATCTAAAGCAGGCTCCAGGCTCTGAGCTGCACAGAGCCCGACGCGGGGCTTGAACTCACGGACCGCGAGATCATGACCTGAGCCAAAGTCGGCCGTTTAACTGACTGAGCCACCCAGGCGCCCCATGTAGGATGGTTTCAACCCCAACCTTGAAGGACCAATCTCACAGGATCCTTGTAGCAATTTTATGAGATGATGCCCATAAAACACTTAGCACAGTTCCTGGCATGTAAAGAAGATCTCGCCTCAACAGAGAAAATAGCTATTATTACCATTATCATTACTATTATTATTTCGGGCCCTGCAGGGGGACTGTAGTTTTCCACTGTTGTTTCTGTGGCTATAACGTGCCATGGAGTCCCGATGGCTGACTTCAAAACCAACTCATAGAACTCGATTTCTTTATAAGGTTGGGATTAGCTCTACCAACTTCCCTCTTGCTAATATTTTAATCCTTTTACTGAGACACTTAAGAAAAAGTCTTCCTTTTCCCCAAAGCTTCATTATCAAAAAATATTTACAAATAAACTCTTTACCTTGATGGTATTTTTCTTTCTTTTTTTAAAGATTAGTATTGATGGAGAAACTAACACAACTTCAAAGGAAATCGTATTGGAAAAAACAACCTGCTGGTAACTCCCCCCTGTACCCCCTGGGCGGCCCCATCCCACATGTGCTCCTAGGAGGCTGTGGTTAACAGCACAGGCTAATGGCTCAGGACTGTGGGCTGGAATCCCAGCACTATCTGTGTTGCATCCTGGGCAGATTATTTCATCTCCCTGGGCCTCAGTTTCCCCATCTTTAAAATGATGCCCATGACGGATCCTCTCAGAGGAATGAAGGAGATCAGCTATGCAAAGCTCTGCCCATGGCACAACCAGGAAATGTTAGCCATCTATTGATCCCATAAGAGCTTGCACACTGGTCCTGGCACAAGTCACAGCGTGACCTGTCATTCTTGAATGTTTCTGTGTGTTGCCCGTTTTCCCCATTGCCTGGTGCAAAGGTGATCTGAACCAAGGAGTTGGCTTGGCCTCAGAGCAGCATCCACTTAACTCCAGAGAGAGAGAGAAAGGGCAGATCCTCTTGGGGAATCAGTCAACAGTGGATACTTTTAGCACAAGGAGCATTCCTCTCCCGCGGGAGTCCGAGTGCAGCAATCTCATGATAAGCTCGAGTTTTTCCAGGCCGCAGAGTGAGAGATAGAAAGTTTCAGGGACTTTTTTTTTTTCTTCTTTTTTTCATGCGCACAAGCTTGGAACCCTCTGCTGCAAACAAAGCTGCCTTCCAACTCTGAGTACTCTACCCTGTCACGTGACACCGGGGCTTAACAATTGCATCACTGAAAACCTAACCCTCTGAAGCGTCAGCTGAATTCAGGTAACAAGATTGCCAGCAATAGCTCATAAAATCATAGCTGGTTTGAGCCGGAAGGGATGTCTGAAGGCACCTAGGCTGACTGCATCCCTTTCACAGATAGGGAAACTGAGCCCTGGAGAGGGAAAGCACCTGCCTGAGTTGGGAGCAGAGCCAGGACTGAACCTGGACCGCACTGCAGGTTGCATCCAGGAAGAAAGGAGGATGGTCTGCCATACAGCAGTCTCCCCAGTTACAAAACCAGAGCACATCTGTGGCTCAAACTATCTTCCTGAGACACCCATGAAGCTTCACAGGGGCTCTCAGAACCACGTCATGGCTCATCCACTGCCTAGATGTGGGACCTTAGGCGATTTACTTCACCTCTCAGTTTTCTCATCTGGAAAATGCCTGCATCACAGGATTATGATGATGGTTGGATGAATTAATATTTTCAAAGTGCCCAGAATGCTGCCTGTGCACAGAAATTGCCAGACAAGCATGTGTTAAACAGAAATGAAAACGCAAGCCATAGAGCGTGCAACAGACAGGGCAGTGGACCCGGGGCCTGGTCTGGTTCTGTTGGACATGTGACCTAGAGCAACCTCCTTCCCCTCTCTCGGTCAGCTCCTGCTCTGAAAGCTGGGGACATGGACTCTCCTGGTCCCTGTGCCCCTCCCAGGTGCCTGGCTCCGAGGCCTCTCCTGGTCTGCATACCTTTAGCCTCTCCCCATGCTGACCTCAGAACTCGGGCCAAGGGTGGGTGAAACCGAGCTGGAATGTTTGCACTCTCAGAAAGTAGGGAGGCCCCCTAGATCTCTTCAAAAGTCACACACTGACTTGCAAATCAGGTAACAGAGACATCTCCATGAAGGGGCCAATTGTGTGGCTGGGACAAAAAAAACCCACTGGCCTCTGTTACCTCCTATCCTCTTTCTGACTTCTCTTTCCTTGTCCTTGAACTTAGAGAGAAAGGGGTCTTTGAAAATGTCCATTTTGAAACCACAATGGTATGAGAATCACAGGTCTCTGATTGCTCAACCCTCCTCCAAATCCAAATGCGCATTTACTTTCCTCCTGCCAGAGTGGAAATTGTGTGAGCACCTGAAGCCTGCCTGGAATCTGAGTCTCCACGCCCTGGTCCCATGACCTAGGTAAGTTAGCTTTCTGGGTCCCGGGCTCTCCATCCTTCCAAGGGGCACCTACCTTCTTGTTGATCTTCTGGGCGGAGGGCTGGGGGAAGCTGGCTGTGTGAGAAGCACAGGGGCTCTGGGAATTTGCCGCTGAGGCCAAAGACTTTGAATTTGGGTGGGGTGACTGGCAGAACTCTTTGCCAGGTTAGAGATGAAACAGAGCTCCCAGCTGGGGCTCAAGCAGACCTTAGGGGCCACGCCCCCAGTTCTGAAAGGGCTTTTCTACCCACCCCCTCCCCTGCTCGGGTCTGATGCTTGGCTCTGACCCTTGGCATCACCTACCTGACTTGCAGACACAGCCTCATCTAACCCCATCTCCACCCGGGGGCTCAGAGCAACTCCAACAGCCAGAGAAGGCCGGAGGCAGCAGGCCTTGCAGGGCCTCTGGGAGCCTGCACTTCTCTGCCCCAGGAACAGAAACATTCTACAACACGGTGGGAAGTTGCAGAGAAAGGCAGAGCCCTTCCTTATCTTCAGAAAGGAACTCTCCCACCACCTGCTGGGCCTTCCACCTTTCCCCCATCTCACTGGCACCTGCTCTGGTCATTGGTTCTCAGAGCTCCTGGAACCAGCAAGCTCACCAAGTCACTGCCCCTCAAAGATTCCTCAGGCCTACGGAGAAAAGTCTAAACTCTTTGGCTGGCCCTGCAATCCCCCTCCCTCCACCATTATCCAGCCTAAACCTCCTTCCAAGTTCATCTAACCCCCTACACAAACTGCACTGAGATTCTAGTTACCATCCCCAATTACCTTCTGCACACGAGACTTTGCTCATGGCTTCCAATTGGCCTAAAGTTCTTTGTTCTTATTCTTGACTCAGAAAAACCCCAGGGCCCAATGCATCAATCATCTGCTCTGTGGATCCTTCCGCCAGTAAGAACCAGTCCTTTCCCTGAGCTCCCTGTCTGGGTCCATTTAGGACATGTGTATCATGCCTGCACTCCCAGCCTGAGTGGGCTGAGCACTGAAGGGCAGAGTCCCTGCCAGGCTCCCGTGGTGGTGGCCAGCACAGGGCCTGGCACCTGACAGGTAACTAAGCCATGTTTACTGAGTTGACGAAAGTAGCTACACCCTCCTTTTGTTCTCACTTTTTAAAGCTGTTCATTCATATAATCCTATGTGACAGTGGTCTTGGATCAAATTACAACAGAATAATCTCACAGCAATAGAGCTGGAAGCTTGCTTATTCCTTGCCTAGAGCACTCGTTTCTCCCAAAGCCCAGGCTTCTGGGGAGCGGGGGTGCAGGGGAGGGAAGAGGAGACCTAAGCCTCTCGCACCAACACTTCCTCCCAGTCCCCTAGAGCAGTCTCATCAGAGGAACCGTCCGTGGCTGCACAAGGGGAAGTCATGAATAGCAAGAGAGCTCTGTCATTCTATGGGGCCTGGGACCCAGGGACCCCAGAGTAGGAATCTGGGTTTTCTAGAAATATGACATTTAATTGAATCTGGAGATAAGACGAGGTTATAAGCTCAGGGCAGCTTAGCCCTGAAGGGAACAACCAACTCCATCATTTCATGGCTGGGGGACACTGAGGCCTAGGGAAGGACAGCAACTAGCCCAAGGTCACACGGAGAGAAAGAGCCAGGGCCAGGGCTGGAACTGTGACATCTAACCTCTTGTGTTTCTCCTGCTAACCTACACTCACCCTACACTAGCTGTGATTACTTGAGGGCTAGTGAAATGGTATAGTAGTGTTCTTTTCTTTATGGATCACTGTTAAACCACAGTTGGACAATGACAGGTTTAAAAAAAAAAAAGGTGTGAAACATTCCACTATTTTTTTTTTTTAATACAGAATGTTTTACAAATGTGTGTGTCATCCTTACTCAGGGGCCACGCTAATCTTCTCTGGGTTATTCCAGTGTTAGTATATATATGTGCTGCTGAAGCAAGCACTGAAATGTTCCATTTTTTCTTGATGTTTATTTACTGAGAGAGAGAGAGAGAGAGAGAGAGAGAGAGAGAACACAAGCAAGGGACAGGCACAGAGAGAGGGAGAGAGAATCCCAAGCAGAGTCTGGGCTGTCAGTACAGAGTCCGATGTGGGGCTCAATCTCACAAACCATGAGATCATGATGTGAGCCGAGACCAAGAGTCAGAGGTTTAACCGACTGAGCCACCCAGGCACCCCTGAAATTTTTAGTTAAAAATATATATAAATATATGAAATGGAAAATTCAGTTAATTCAATACTATTCATCATCTACTTTCTCTGGGCTGAGCATTGACCTGGGTACTTGGGTGTAAATAGAGGACGAAGGCCCCTGTCTAGTAGGCCACCTGGGAATCCCTTTCTCTGCCCTGCTCGTGGCTTCGAGGTGGCTGGCCAAACCACAAGCTTGATCAGGGAGCCTCCTGCCGCTTGCTGCTGTCATCCTGACTGCAGAGGCAAATTCTGAGCATTAAACACACTCCTTAAATGTGCCAAGCATGAAATGCAATGATAAAAACATATTCCACAAGTGAAAGGGGCTCTTCTAGTACTTGATTTCTCTGTTAACTCATTCCATGACACATGTTTCCTACTACCCTAACACAACCAGCTGGATAGAATGGTGGAATTGGCTTTTGCAGACTTCATTACAGGGCCATCCAGGTAGCAGTACCTTGTAGAGCTGGGGCAAGGTTCTCCAGAAGATTGTATCTGGTCTGAAACAGCGTCCAATTATATGGTGCTGTTTCTCCCCTAGCCAGGATTCACGGGTCCAGGAATCAAGGGTAGAAATGGCAGTGGCACCCCTTACTATTACCACTGGTGACCCACTGGCAAAATTTTTTCTTCCTGTTCCTGTGACCCTGTGCTCTTCTGGCCTAGAGGCCTTAGTTCCAAAGGGAGGAATGCTTCCACCAGGAGACACAATAATGATGCCATTGGACTGGAAGTTAAGTCTGCCCCCCGGCCACTCTGGGCTCCTCATGCCACTGAATCAATAAGTGGAGAAGGAGTTTCTGTACTGGCTGGGGTGACTGATGTTGATTAGCAGGGGGGAACTGGACTACTGCTCCACAGCGGAGGTAAGGAAGCGTTTGCCTGCAATACAGAGATTACTTAGGGCCTTCTTACTGTTACCACGTCCTGTGATTGAAGTTAATGGAAAACTACAACAACCCAATCCAAGCAAGGCCGCTAACGGTCCAGACCCTTCAGGAATGAAGGTTTGAGTCATCCAACCAGGCAGAGAATCATGCCCAACTAGGTGCTTGCTAAAGGCAGAGGGAATACAGAAGGGGGAGTGGAAGAAGGTAGTTATAAATACCAGCTACAACCATGTGACCAGTTAGAGAAACAAGAACTAAAATTGTCACGAGTGTTTCCTCCTTATTTTGCTTTGAACGTGCATGTGTTAAGCAAATACCTTTGGTTTTTTTCCCTCTCTTATTCTCTTACAGTGTAACATAAGAGGTATTGATTTTATACTGTCGTATTTTAAGTATTGTTATTTTTATACCATAGTACTTAACTTTTGGGATGTCAAGGATGGAATCACTCAAAGACTTTAGCTCCTCTTCTAGGAGGTTGTACATGGAATAATTAGTTGTATCATGTTAGGCAGAATTATGACCTTGTTACTATCTTTATAAGGAGAGAAGTACTATTTAAGGAGAGGTGTATGGAGTTGCAAAGAGTAGACTGTGATAGTTAATTTTATGTGTCAACTTGACAGGGCAACGGGGTGCCCACATATTTGGTTAAACATTTTCCTGGGTATGCATGTAAGGATGTTTCTATATGACAGTAACATTTGAATTAGTAAACTTGTGTAAAACAGATTGCCTTCCCTAATTTGGGTGGGCCCCATCCAATCAGTTGAAATTCTAAATGGAACAAAAAAACCCCTGACCCTCCCAAGAACAGGAGGGAATTTCCTGTGTCGAGCTGGGTAATTGATTTTTCTCCTGCCTGCAGACTCAAACTCAAACGTGGGCTCTTCCTGATGGGTCTTGAGCCTGCCGGCCTTCAGACTGAAACTATATCATCAGCTCTGCTGGTTCTCCAGGCCTTTGGACCCAGGCTGGAACCACATTGCCAGCCCTCCTGGACTTCCAGCTTGGTGCCTGCAGATCTTGGGACTTGTCAGCCTCTGTAATTGTGTGAGCCGATTCCTCATAATAAATCTCTTCCTATATGAATATACATCCTATTGATGCTGTCGTTCTAGAAAACCCTAAGCAACACACACACACACACACACACACACACACACACACACACCTGCAAGGGCAGTGTTATTCCAGTGTCATTGTCATCAAAGGAAACAGGAAGTGGTAGCTATAAGAAGTCTGCATCTGTCCCTCCCCACCAGGTGGTAAAGTTTGCTGCCCCTGTACCTGTGATGACTGTCCCCTTTAGTGCCTACTCACATCAGGGTCCAGCTCATCCAGCTCATTTTCCAGGGTCCTGAGTTCTTCCTCTGTTAGGGCTCTGAGGATTTCATCTTCATCCAGGTCACGGTATTTCTCTAGTTCTCTTCTGTATGACATTGTAAGAGAATGTGTGCTTGTCTTCTGAGTTTCTGAGATCTATGACCTGCCAGAAAGAGAAAAATCTTAGGAAGATCATTCTTGGATTTTCTCTCACAGACCAAATCAATGCTTGTCATTTATACGGTGGCTGGGCATGTTCTATGAATCATCAGGATGATAACTAGTAGAGTGGAATGCTGCACTAAGTTGGATTAATTCTCCAATAAAACTGTGCAAGGTAAAAACCCTGATGGCATGTGAATGAATATATTGTAACTGGTTGCATTGGCCCAGCCATTAATTCCGAATAAATAGGTGATTGGAAATGGCTTATGAGTGCCTGAAAACTCAACTCTTCTTCAAGCAGTTCAAATACTTTCTGTACAACCCTCCACCCTTCACCTCACGCCCTGATGGAAAACATGAATTCTGGAAGCTCTGCCAAAGCTGATTGTGTAAGGGAAGGGGTATCAACTCAACACCTGCTGCATGTGGGTCCTTCACCTGTAACATCTCAATTGATCCTCACAAAAAGCAGCCAGCAATAACAGTTAACTTTTACTGCCATATCCAAGCCCTACATTAAGCACTTTGCAAGGATTTTTTTTTCTTTAAAAAATTTTTTTATTTTAGAGACAGAGCGAGTGGGGGAGAAGGGCAGTGGAGGGGAGAGAGAGGTGGAGAGAGGAGGGGAGAGAGAGAGAATCTGAAGCATTGAGCCTGACATGGGGCTCGATCCCCAGACCCTGAGATCATGATCTGAGCTGAAATCAGGAGTCGGAGGCTCAACCAACTGAGCCACCCAGGTGCCCCAAGAATTTTCTAATTTAACCTCTGAGGTAGATATCTGCTGTTCTCCCCATTTTACAGATGAGGATATACAGCTCAGAGAGGTTGAGTGACTCGCACAAATCACACTACCAGGAAGTGCCAGAACCACCATTTGTATCCTGATATGCCTCAAGCCCTCTGTCCTCCCTCTTGGCTAAAACTGATAACAGGACAAGCCTAGCTCCCATATCACCTCCTCTGTGAAGCCTCAGTGTCCCCTCACTGAGCAAAGCTCATCATGGCCCTAGCGCTGGGTCTGTACCTCTCCACTCAGCTCACATCCATCTTCCGTGGCTTCCCCAGGGGCAGGGTCTCAGTTTGCTGCATCCCCCCCTCTCCCCAAGGCCCAAGTCAGGGCCACACAAACAACAGAATGTTTTGTTTTGTTTTATTGAAATGAACCTGATTCCAGTTCTACCTGCCTTTATTTACCCCATCAGACAGCCCTAAGGAGACCCTACAGCCCTAAGGAGACCCTAGGCTCTTCTCCTCTTGGAAAATGTCAGCTTGCTGCAGAAGGTGCTAGCATCTCTATGTTCAAGCCTGTTCTTACCTGTCCTACATAAGCTGAGCTGTTAACCCTCTTTTCTGAAGCTGATGGGCTAAAAAGTGAGGCAGGAGCTCGGGGCTTCCTTAGACTCTGCAGAATGGAATATACTACTGTGTCCAGGATTGGTGTTATGGGTTGAATCGTGTGCTCCCCAGTTCATATGTTGAAGTTCTAGCCCCCAGTACGTCCATACGCCAGCACCACACTGCAAGGAAGAATGTGATGTGACTTGGAAATAGAGTCCTTGCAGATATAATTAGTTAAGTTATACTAGAGAAGCGTGAGCTCCCGATGCATCATGACTGGTGTCCTCATGAAAAGTGGAAATTTGGATGGACACACACGCAGGAAGAACACCATGTGAGAGTGAAAATAGAGATCAGGGTGATGCTTCCAATGAACCAAGGAACGCCAAAGGCTGCCAGAGAACCACCAGAAGAGGAGGGAGAGGTCTGCAATGGACCCTCACAGCCTTGGAAGGAACCAACCATGCTGACACCTGGATCTTGGATTTTTAGCCTCCAGAAATTTGAGACAACAAATTTGTGTTGTTTAGGCCACTCAGTTTGTGGGATTTTGTTACAGTAGCCCCAGCAAACAAATACAACCAGTATCTCCTTTGTCACAGCAGTTTTTGTTTTTAGACCCCTACGCAAACACACACACACACACACGCACGCACACACGCACACACACGCACGCACACACACGCACACACAGCATGGCTCATCCATGAAATGACTGATGGGATTTTCCAGGGTAGAGAGAAATGAAAGCCAGGAAAAGACAACCAATGAACCAATCAAAAGCTGGAATAGTTGTTAACTAAGAACAATTCGTGTACTTAAATGAAAATCAAAGTTCGCTAAGCTGACAGATAAAGCCTCCATTTCAGAAAGGAGAGATATGTGTTATTAATGTAAGTTTGTACACATGTGAGCATATTTGTAGGAGAAATATGACAGCTGGCCTGATAAGAAAGGACTTGATTTCCAAATACAGAAAATCCCAATGCCATCCTTTCCTCTAAGAATGGATTGGATTAGCCTGATGTCTTCCTTTGCCCAGACCCCAATGCAATGTTCAGACCATAAATGGGTCCCCCTTGATTCATTTCTATTTACTTCCAAAGAAAGCACAAGCAGCTGACAATGCTCTGGTATAGATGGAAAAAAAAAAAAAACCTTCGTGAATGTTCTCAGAGAATAACCTAATTTGGCTTTTCTTGAGTGGAGCCAGGAGAGGATCTATGGCTGAAAGGGACCCTAGTGAAGGGTTCAGAGGCTTCCAGAACTAACTCACAGAGACACCTTTGAACTAGCTGCAAAACACGTTTTTTTTGGCTCTCAAACAGATTTTGTGTCATACAAAGTTCCACAGGATTTGAGACCACAGGATTTCTCAGAAATTTTGGTATGCTTCCACACATTGGGTGTCTCCAGGAGAAACAGGTTATAAGCAGAATTTTCCTGGTCTTTGACCATGAAACCATGTGTCTGAGGAACTGCTCCTGGGATTGGGATCCCATGAAACAAAGTTTGGGTAACAGCCCTAGCCTCACCTCTGGGCCACTCAGACTCACACAAGAAGGGACTTGGGGACAGGATGAGCTGGGACAAGTTTGGGACCCTGGGAGCTTCCCAGTTTGCCAGCTGACCCATTTCCTAGATGATATGCACTATAATCCTTAGAAAAAAGTCATGGACGGAGCCTGGAGAAGGGATGAGTCAGGACAAGGGAGAGTAGGAAAAGGAGCCATGAAGGAGCAAGAAGAGAGAAGTAGGTGGCGACCATGGGGCCCGCTGAAGAGGGACGGGTTGGGTGGCAGGCCACCTCCAGAGATGCCACCCTGCGGGGTGCAATCATTAACTTTCCTGAAGGAGCCTCCCTCTTAGTGCACACAGGGAAGGGAAGTTAATGTTCCACTTGCACACTCCAAGGTGCTGTTGAATTCAACATCCTTTTTCAGAGGACTTAAAGGCCCTTTCTAATGTCAAGTGTCCTGTGAATATTACGGGGTGATGAGGCATTACATGAAATAAGCTGAGAGGAACAGAGGACTCCTAAGGTAAACTATGAAGCTGTCAGCTTCAAGCCACACTCACCCACTTGGCTCCCAGAAATGGCTTCTCCAAAGCAAGATTCTCCTCCTAATGTCAGTGATGTGGGGAGCTGGAGGTGGGGAAGGGCAGGGTAAGAGGGAGGGGAAAACCACGTTCACAGAGCCCACTGTAAGCTCCGCTTTAAAATACGGCTGGAAGAGATGGTATTTCTAGCTGTTAATAAAAGGCCTCCATTTCCTAATAAAAGAGATATTACTGATGGACAAAGGGCTGAGATTCATAAGACTCTGGTTGCAGTCCTAGTTGTGGCGCTAACTCCCCAGGTGACCCTTGCTGAGTTCCTTCCTCCCTTCCTCTGGGTCTCTGTTTGCTCATCTGCAAAATGAGCATAAGCGGACTGCAGACTGGGAAATTCTGCTGGTAACCTATCCCTCTTGGAGACATCCAAACATCGGATCAGATGGGCGGTCTTTAAACTGTGTTCAGGGAGAGCTCAGGCCTCTCCAGGGCCCCTGCCGGGGGTTAAGTAGGAAAGGCTAAGTGAGGGGGCTCACCCTGGTTTTGCCTGATTTATTTGGGGCTCCATATCAGACTTCCCTTAAAGAAAGGATTCAGCTACTAAAATAAAAAGTTGACCATCACTCTGTACAGTGAGAGGGTAACCGTACTCGTTCACTCCACAGGGTGTGAGGATTAAGCGGACACAAGCAGAGAAGGTGCAAAGTCTGGGACTGCTGTGTGGTCAATGCAGGCTCAGCATACTAGTCATTATTATGAGGCTGCTGCTGTCCCTGCCGCTCCTGCCGGGGTCACCTTCCCATCCCCCTTCTGCTCCCCCATGCACTGTCATCAGACTGTAACTCCCCTAAGATAATGACATATGTCTTATTTGTCTTAATGTCCCGATTGCCTAGCCCTGTGCCCGGTAAGTGTGCTAGTAGAGAATGAGCCCATCTGGGTTTGGGTCTAGTGCCCTTGGGCCTTTGGGCAAGTCCCTTCTCTTCTTGGATCCTTTGTTTTCCCATCTTTAAAACGGAAAGATGGGACCAGGTCTCAGAGGACTGGGAACCCAAGAGGGGAGGGGCCGGCAGGAAGGGGGGTGATGAAGCCCTCAGAATGGCCCACCTGAAGCACCTCTGTTACCTGCTTTATAAATTGAATCCTAAGAGTCAGTGAGAAAAATAAAAGGGCAGCTCAATAAACTTAAAACACATTGAAAAACTTAATTCTTCCAAATCTAGTGTATATATTACTCTGGCAGCACATCTAGCCACCCTGCTTCTCAACGGCAGAAGCCTTAAACCACTGCTCCACATGAAAAAAATAGACTTTACAGGCTGTGCCAGGAAATACAACTAAGCAGGTTGGATAGTAGAAAAATAGTGGGTCAAGGGCTGAGGCCATCCATCAGGAAGCGTCAGAAATGAAAGCTCTGAGGCGGGGAAGTTCCTGGAGTACCAAATGCACTTTTAAATCTTTCATGGGAAGTGGGTCCAGTCACTTCTGCTAATGGCTTTTCCAGCATCCGTCCCCATGGGAAAACTCTGGAAAGAGGCGCTGGAGCAGGATCTTGATTTATGGACTGCACTTCCCTGAGGTCAGGAGGGCGGGGCCTCAAGTTCAGAGGAATATTTTCCAGTTATACCGTCTTCTTGTTCCAGCCACAGTGAACATCTCCATGATAGGTGAAGAAAGGGTGATTTACAAAGTTGAGTCTTCACACCCCATCTTTTCATGTCCTTCTCTTTTGGAAGACACTTTGATCAAAGAGATTTTAAGCCACTATCCCTCATCACTGAAGCCTGCACCTCTCTCTCCCCTTGGCCTCAGGGACACAAGCACCTGAGAGGTCCCCTGTTCCTCTTGAGAGAGCTGATTCCACTGCTCTTCTTCATGAGGCACTCTGCTACATGAGGGCAGCCATGCTTTATATCATGTGACACCTCCCCGCAGCTGATTGGACAAAGTGGGTGCCTGTCTCAAGGGCAACAAACTGATTGGCTAGTCAATGACCCATGAGGTGGGTTGGAACAAAAAAGAAGAAGATGAGTTGGGTGAATGAGCTTTTATTTCCTGCCATTTGTATTAATTCCTGGGATTGTCTTAACAAAGTACCACAAACTGACTGGCTTAAATAACAGAAATGTTTATCTCCCTGTTCTGAAGGCTAAAAATTCAAAATCTAGGTGTTGGCAGAGATGGCTCCTTCTGAAGGCTCTGTGGGAGTATCCATTCCATGTCTCTCCCCTAGCTCTGGGAGCCTCAGGCATTCCTAGCCTTGAGGATGGTCTCCCTGTTCTGTACATGTCTGTGTCCACATGTTCCCTTGATATAAGAACACCAATCATATTGGATTCGGACCTGCCCTCATGTCCTTATGCCAACTTGATCATCAGCAAAGACCCTATTTCCAAATAATGTCCTATTCACAGGTGTGAGTTTTGGGAGGATACAATCCAAGCCACAACAGCACTCAACTGGGACATAAGGAGAAAGTGAGGCAGGTGGCAGGGGAAGCTGCGGGTGAGGAGAGGACACCACCATGAGCACATGGAAGCTGAGGCCATGAGGGAAGAGACATTTGGGGGAGTAAGAGTCCTCAGAGGAGGGTGAATTCACAGGACTGAGAGAGAGGTGGAGAACGCCGTGTCCCTGAAAGTGCCCGGCTCCCTCAGGCCTGGATTGCTGTCGCTGGATTCTCATGAGACCCACCCCCCCCCCCACCCCGATCCTCCCACAATCCTTTGGAGGACCACTCTCTCTCCCACACACTCCCCTCACTGCACTCAGGCATCTTGAATGAACCCTTCTTCTTGTAGTTCCACAAGAGCAAGAGCTCAGACTCTACTCTCAGTTTCCCTCCTTCCTTTCCGCCCCTGCTTCTCAGTCTCCCTGATGAGGCTTTCTCCTTAGCCCACCCATCCCAGGGGTTCTGCCTTCTTCTCATGTCTCACGCTTCCCCTGGGGCTTCTCATCTTCTCCTGTGTGGGGTTGGTTACCAGCGATAAGCTGATGACTCTCAGCCAGTCTCTGCAGCCCAGGCTCCTGCCAGGCACTTCTGGAGTCCCCCTGCCTCACCACCACCACCTTCTTCTCCCCTGGGGGACCGCACCTGCACCTGTGCAGCCTGTCAGCAGGGGGCCAGCCTGCACACTCCCTTCCTACTCCCCTCACTCTGGGAAGTCCCCATGCCTGCCGGCCTCTCCCTTTTCCTCTCTTATTTTTTACACATTACATTTTTTTTTTGAAATTGTGATAAAATGCACATAACCTAAAACGTGTTAACCGTAAATAGGTTACCATTTTAACCTATTTTAAGTAAACAGTTAAGCACAGCCACACTGTGCACCATCACCACCGTCCAGCTCCAGAACACGCGCATCTTCCCAAACCGAAACTGTCCCCATTAAGCACAAACTCCTCATTCTGCCCTCTGGTCCACCCCAGGCCCTGGCAGCCGCCACCCTATTTCTGTCCTGAGGAATGTGACTAGGTACTTCACCCAATTGGAGTCATACTCTAGTTGTCCTTTGTGACTAGAAGCCTACCTCTCTCACATCCTGTCTGTCCCCTCTCTCCCTTCCTACGGGGCTTGCCTTTTTAAAATCTATGCTATCACCACGGCCCCCCAAGCCTGTCTCCCTGCCTCAGTTCCCCTACTTTCCTGTCCACACCCAACTCAGCCTCTAAATGATCTTTATGAAAAGCAGATGTGATGCTGCTCCCTAGCTGAAAGCCACCTTCAGTAGCCCCCATTATGATGACAGATAGCAAACTCTGGCCTGGAGTTCGAGGCCATGGGAGAGCTGGTGGCCTGTGGGCCTCCTCCGCTTTTGATCCAGCCCAGGCCTTCCCTTTCTGGCTCTGCCAGACCACTCACCCCAGGCACCCCTGACATTTCAGGCCTCCGGGATGTCCTCTCAGCCTTGAGTAGCCTCTCCCAGCCCCTATGCTCTTGGAAGCCCTGCTAAGTCCTGGAGGCACAGCCTCTCCAGAGAGCAAAGCATCCCCCCCTCATTACTAGAGTAGCTGGCCTCTCCCTGCATTGAGGAAGCAGTGCTGCCCTGCCTAGTGGGGAACTCTGTGCTCCCACACCCCTCAACTCCCCCCCCGCCCCCTGCTGGCTGGGACAGGGGTGGGGGGGTGGGGGGAGGAAGGGGGAGCACCCTCTGACCAGCTCTGCATCTCAGCATGCAGCTGTGACCTAGCTCAGGGTGAGGGTGCCATCAGTGCAGGTCAGTCAGGGATACAGGCCTGGGGACAAGCGAATTCCATCCCAGGCCAGTGACCCACAAGGGGAGAAAGCCAACCAACCCTCAATCAGTGCGGGGTGGGGACTGCCAGGTAGGGTGTGGTGGGGTCAACCAGCAGGTAATGGAAGCTGTGGGGGGTTTAATTTCTTCAATGGTTAGGTTTAAAAGAGGGTCGTAGAATGGGATGCAATAATCACGCCAATAACCACGCAATATGCAGAGACATTTGCAGCTCATAAAACCTCAGCCACTTCATGCCTGCAGTTCTGTGTCCCCTGCAGGGCAAGAAGTGAGTGCTTTGGGGCATGCTGTCACCTGTGATGAGATCCAGTCAGAGAGCAGCCTGAGGCCCACATCCCCTGCCATCTTGCTTCCCCAGGGAGCGCCTGCATGACGCTTAACCCCTCACCCTGCCCTGCCTCGAGATCCTCCCAGGCAGGACTGGCTCCCGAATTTGCTGGGTCTGGGTCTGGTGTAAAATAAGACTATAGGGTCCTCTGTTCAAAATCAGGGAAAAAGTGTCATTAAAGGTACCAAGATACAAAGCTTTGCTTTTTTCTCATAGCTTCGCTTTTGATCTGTCATAGTGTTTTCTTACTTATTATTTAATGTCTTGATCACACAGGTGCCCGTGTGCTGTGACACAAAAAGCGGGCACACCAAGTCCGCTAGCTGCCAATTCCTTCCCCTGCCCGAAGCAGAACACACACACCCTGCCCTGATGAGGGGCCAGACAGTTGAGCCAGGCATCTCCCTTTCCCACAGTTGGGCCACTGCCCCAACACACAGAAATGGGCTATTTGAGGGCATCCGACCTCTGTGTTAGGACACTAGGTGCCTGGACCCGGGGTGGACAAGAGCCTTGTCCTGCAGAATTGCCAGCTGAAGGCACTAGAGATCCCCAGTGGTAGCTGGGCAGGGGGAGTAGGGGGAGACTGGCGGGATCTGGGAGCACCAGGAGGTGAGGCAGCTGGAGTCTAAGAACCTGTCCCCAGGAAGCAGAGAGGCAGCAGGAGGTGGGACCTTGTTGGGGCCAAGGCTCCAAGCCCTGGTGTATGCTCTGTTGGCCATGGGACTTCACGTAAAAATCCAAATCCAAAGATAAATTTAAGAATTTCAAGAGAGTAACTGCATAGCCTACAACCTGTTCCCAGCCCGCTTCCCAGGACACATACCCTGAAGGCCCCAGGGCCAGACTCGGCCTTGTCTTCCCTGGGCCGGGCCTTTCCTTCCTCCTTAGTAGCTTCCAACCCATGAGAATCTCCAGTCCCTGAGGTCCACAGGAAGCTGGGGCCACTGTACAATGGCAGAAGGAGCATCTGGATGGGAGTCAGGGGATCTGGTTACAAGTCCTATTGGTTGAGGACTTGCAGTGTGACCTTGGGCAAGCTGCTATACCTCTCTGGAGCTGAGTTTCTACAACCCAATTCACTTATTTACTGAGAACCTAGTATGGGCAGGACATGGTGCCCCTTTGTGGCACAGACAGCAATTGTTATTTCCTGGCCCTCAAGAAAATTATCATTAAGTTGGGATGATAACAGTCACACAGAAATTCCTGGGGTGGTGTCACACACATGGTCTCTTCCTCCACCACCAGGGGCTACAAGCTAGGCCATGAGCCCCGCTTTACAGATGAGGCCTCCTCTCTGATCAGTCTGGTGAAAGGCAAAGCTTGGACTATGGGTCATGCAGACTAAAACCCCTGCCTTGCTCTGAGATTCACGGATTTGTTTTTATAGTGAAGGCACAACATTCACCTCACAAGGGGTGCTATACAGAGGAAATGAGATAAAGGATGATGCAGTTCAGATTCCTGGTTTCCTTCCCCTCTTCCCAGTCCCACAATGCCTGGGGCCCAGCAAGCCAACCCCATAAGCACTAGGTCGGTGGACATAACTGAGCAGCCACGAGAAAGACTTAGTGGTTCTCAAATGACTGTTGACCCAGGGTAAGTCAACAGTGTGGGGCCTCCCAAATCATGGTGGGATCTCAGTTGAATTAATCAAAGGACAGTGACCAAAGCAAGGCAATGGTGGTTTTGCTTGGCCTCCTGTGGGAACTCAGCTCTGGGCCCCCACTCTTTCACTTGGGGGGGGGGTACTTTTTTCTTTTTTTCTTAAGGCATTGGTTTTATATACAGTCAAGTGTATAAGTCTTGAGAGTATAGCTCCCTGAATTTTCCATGTCTACACCTGTGTAAACACCACTCAGATGAAGACACAGGACATTTCCAGTGCACGAGAATGCTCTTATACTTCCTCCCATCCATCTCCCTCAAAGGTAACTACTACTGTGACTTTTACAACCACAGATTAGCTTTAACTGCTTTTGAACATCATGTAAATGAAAACACACAGTGAGTCTGTTCTTGTGTCTGTCTTCTTCTTCTTCCTTTTTTTTTTTTTTTTTTGGTCTATTTATTTTTTGAGAGACAGAGAGCAGGGGAGGGGCAGAGAGAGAGGGACAGAGAGAATCCCTAGCAGGCTCCACACTGTCAGCACAGAGCCCAATGCAGGGCTCGATCTCACAAACCGTGAGATCAAGACCTGAGCCGAAACCAAGAGCCTGACGCTTAACCGACTGAGCCACCCCGGGCGCCAGTGTCTGGCTTCTTTCACTCAACATTTCATCTGTGAGATTCATCTGTGTTGTGTTTTAGCAGCAGTTCATTCTTTTTCACTGATGGAGATAGTATTCCATTAAATAAACTATATAATTTATTTATCTACTCTACTGCTAATGAACATTTAAATTATTTCTAGTATTTGGTAACTATAAATAGGGCTACACAAGTCTTCGGTAGAAACAATCTCTTATTTCTCTTGGGTACATCCCTGGAGTAGAATTGCCAGCTCACGGAGTAAGAGTACATTTAGTTTCAGTAGACATTGTCAAACAGTTTCTCCCAAAGTGATTGCACAATTTTACATTTCCACAAGTGATGTATGAGAGTTCCAGTTGCTCTGCAAACTTGTCATCTCTTGCTATGGTCAGTACTTTTCATTTTAGCCACGGTGGTGGGTGGTAGTCGTACCTCATTGTGCACTTCCCTGATCGCTAATGATGCTGAGTACATTTCATGCGTTTATTGGCCATGTGAGTGACCTCTTTTGTGAACTGGACCTTCTCTCACGAGTGGCACTAAGTCCAGAGAAGGGGAGCAGGGGGACCATGTGAAGAACAGTTGAAGGACCCTGGAAGACATGGTCATACTCTTCAAACCTGCAGGGCACTGACAGGGAAGGAGCAACAGATGTGGTCTGTGGGTCCCCAGCATGCAGAAAACATAGATTACCGAGATGACCAGGACATGGATTTACAGTCTGCGTAAGGAACTTTCTAACAGTAAAAAAATGCACAAAGATACTCTGGGCTGATTCTGGAGCTGGTGGGGAGGGTTACAACAGGCACGTGAGCAGGGATGACACAGTCCCAGATGAGACCTTCCAGAGACGGCTGAGATCCCGATTGATGGTGGTGGTTGGGGGAGTTGAAAGATGAGATTTAAGGCTTGATTCTATTATGAAAGATGCTCGGGGCCATTGGGTGGGGAGGATGGGGACTCAGAGACCAGCTATCTTTAAAAGACTTGTTTTTTTGGCCCGTTTGCTTTTATTTTCTCCAGCTGATCTCATCCTCTTAGTCATACAGGAAAGCACCTGCTGAAAAAGCAGGGAAACTAAACACAGTGTTTGACTTTGCCTCTTTCTGCAGTTGCTACGAGCCCCGTCCCAGGACACAGTGGGCTTCAAAGGTCTACATGTGAGTCAAAATTGGCCAATGGTTTGAATTAGAAAGGCCACGTGCATGTGTGTGCATGCACCAGGGTGTATTTCATTTTGCGTCTCTTGAGGTCATCAGTGTCTGAGTCACCGCACAAATCACTGTAAGCAACAGGGTTCCAGGAAAGGGCTCTGACACCATCTCCCGACCATAGTCGGCCTGCAGACCATGTCATAGTCCGCTCGGTGGCTCCTTCTCCCCACCTCGCTGCAACGCCCCTGGTTTGAGCCACCGTGAGTTCTCACCGGGCCCAGCCTCTTCCAGGTCATCTTTCTCTCGGTTGGAAAGGGTCAGGCAAGACAAATACCTTCATACAAATGGGAGAGGCCATCGGGAACATCGTCTTACTGCACCCTCTGCTCCCAAGACTGGAAGCTACTTGAGGGCAAGCCTCTCTCTCCCCCACCGTCCAACAGGAAGCCTGCACCTCTCAGGTGCTGATGGCAGGTCTGTTAAGTAAATGAGTGAATGCCTAGCATTATTACTGGCTTTGACAAAGCAAAAGCACTGGTAGAATAAAAATTAGAAGCCTGTGGACTTCACTCCTCTCCTCATTCTCCATTTTACAAACACAGTTGTCACCTTGCCTTACAGCAGGTGTTAACGTAAGCTTATGAAGCTCGTCTTTGTATTTACTGAAAAACCAATATGAAAATTAGCATCAACAACGCCAAAAGGCAAATGGGGGAATTATTTGCTGCACATTGAACAAAGGGATAATTTATTTAGCAGAGTCTTACCAAAACACTAAACCAAACCAGAAACAAACACAAAACCAGTCCAGTGAAAATGTAGAATGAGGAAAGGAACAGGCAATTCACATAAAAATACGAATGGCTAAAAAGCTCACTCATAATCATGTAAAGGTAAATTGAGAAGCGAGCCATCAGTTCTCATCTATCACACTGACAAAGATGCAAAGGCCTGAGAATTCCCAGTGTTCACAAGACGTGGGGGAGACGGGCACTGTCACATACAACAGAAGCACACATTGGTTTACCCTCCTTCAAGGCAAGTTAAGCCCTATCTACCCAACTGCACACGCCCTTTGACTCAGCAAGTCCACTTCTAGGAACTCATCCCACTCGTTGACTCCCTGAATTGTACAAAGATACATGTACAAACCATCTGATTATTATCTGTATTAGCAAAACACTGGGAACCACATGAAAGTTCATCCATGGGGCTTCGGCTACACAAGTTCTAATGCAGACAAACAGTGGAATGCTGTTAACCCACCCTCGGGGCTATTACTGCCCTCTACGTCACTGTACCTTATAATAGCAAGTGTTATTCTGTACATACTGCATAACGGGCGCGGTGATAAGCTCTTTATATAGATCATGTCGTGCAATCTTAATAACTGTGAAGCAGGTACTTTTTAATCCCCGTTTTACAGATGAAGAAACGAAACTGCAGTAATCTGGCTGTATTAATTTCCCAGGGCTGCCATACAAATGACCACAAACTGGATGGCTTAAAACAGCATAAATTTACTCTGTTGCAACTCAGGATGTCAAAAATTGGGAATCAAGTGTCAGCAGGGCTGGTTCCTTTTGGAGGCTCGGAAGGAGAATCTGTTGTCCCATGCCTCTCTCCTAGCTTCTGGTGATGCCAATATCCCTTGGCATTCCTAGGCATGTACCTACATCACTGACTCTGCCGTCACAGACCCTCCTTCCCTGTGTATGTCCACTCCTCATCTTATGAAGACACCAGTCATTGGATTTAGCGCCCACCCTAACCCAGTAAGGCCTCATCTTAACTAAATACATCTGCAAGGACCCTATTTCCATATAAGGTCACATTCTGAGGTTCCAGGTGGATGTGATTTTGGGGGGACACTATGTAACTTAATACAGTGGCCAAGGACACAGAGCTAGTAAGTAGTAGAGCCCGGATTTGAGTCCAGACAAAATTCAATTGGACTATATTCATCATCACTACTCCATGCTGCTTTCCCATAATAGCTCACACTTGTGTAATGCCAACAATATCCCAGGTACTGTCTTAAATGTTCACATATAATAACTAATTTAGTCCCCACAACAACTCCCTTTACAAAAAGAGAAACTGAGGTACAGAGCATTTAAAATTACCTGAATTTACATAGCCAGTAACAGGCAGAACTTTGATTTGAACCTAGGGAGGTGGTCTCCAGAGTCTATGTGGTTTTTTTTTTAAGTTTATGTATTTACTTTGAGAAACAGAGAGAGAGAGAGGCAGAGAGAGGAAGGGAAAGCATCCTAAGCAGGCTCTGCATTGTCAACACAGAGCCTGATGCGGGGCTTGAACTCATGAACTGTGAGGTCATGACCTGAGCTGAAATCAAGAGTTGGATGCTTAACAGACTCAGCTACCCAGGTGCCCCCAGACTCCATGTTCATAAGCACTATGCTAAACTGCCTTCCACTGAGTATTCCAATGTGACATACACTCTGAGAAGACATACACTCTCAGAAGACCCCATTCTCTCTCCTGAAAGGCTGGCGTTCTTTTCATTAGACACCAACCGTCCCCCAGTTCATCTCGTCTCCCTTCCCCCTTGGCTGTCGTGATTCATCCCAGAGCTGACTTGGGTGTTCAAAACAGTTGCCATCTCAGCCAAGATGCTGGCTGAATTTCCTCTCCTTATTCTGTGTTGGGCATTCTTAACCTGGGCTTCCAAGTGGCCTTCAAGGGAACCCAGTGGCTCGCTGAGGTGACAGGCAAACTACGGGGCACGAGTGCATTCTTTCTGCTGGAACAAGGCCCTCGGGTCCCATCAGATTCTCAGCGTTTCACGATCCTGATTTTCAAGCCTGCCCTGTCTTTTTAAAACTTCTGTTCTTACCAGTTATGTTGCCTGTGCAGGTTTATTTTAAGCCATCTCAACCCTTTTAATGGTGTAAATGGAATGCAGTAGAAAACCATAAACAAATGCATACGATGTTGTCATCCAATCTGACTTTTTAAATCTTCCTGGGTTTGCAAGGAAGGAGTCCCTCTTCAGGGCTCCCCTCACCCTTATCTTCTGAGTAGTTTTTTTTTTTTAATTTTTTAATGTTTATTTATTTTTGAGAAAGAGAGACAGAGTGCGAATGAGGGAGGGGCAGAGAGAGAGGGAGACACAGAATCCAAAGCAGGCTCCAGGCTCCGAGCTCTCAGCACAGAGCCTGACTTGGGGCTCAAACTCACAAACTGAGACATCATGACCTGCACCAAAGTTGGACACTTAACCAACTGAGCCACCCAGGCACCCTTCTTCTGAGTGGTTTTCAGGGCGGCATCTGGGTCCTCATTGCAGCACCTGGAGCACTCACCCTGTGCTCACAGATACCACACCTGTAAGCAGTGCACCCTGAAAAGGCAAGAGGACACAGGAGTCTGAGAAGAGGTTCCAGGCTGGCCGAGAGCTGGGCAGTAGGGACTCAAAAGCCCTGCCTGGGCCTAAATTTCTCTAGAATGCAAAGGAGAAGGAGGGAAGGTAGCAGAAGATGGAAATAACCCACCGCTGCTCAGCCTGACCCTTCCAGCAGCAGGCCAAGGCTGGGGGCCTATCTCACCAGCAACACTGCGGCCACATGCCCCAGCACCAGAGTCCCTGCCACATGCCTGTCCTGTTCCCCCCTCCCACCACGTGCTCCACCATGTCCTGTGCCCCTACCAACTGTCCCATCAGGCTCCATCTGTGTGTCCTCTGCGGGCTCCATTAAAAAACAAACAAAAACAAAAACCCAGAAAGAGCCCTGTATTTTGAGTCAGGGCCTAAATGAATTCATTTGTAGATCTTAATAAAAACAATGCCTTAATGCAATGGCCAAGGTAACTAGCCCTCACCTTGGTGCTCAAAGTGTGGTGGTCTGTGTGTACAGGACAAGCTTCACACTATTAGGTGTTCATTAGAGCTTATTAGGAATTAAGCCTATTGCTTAATAAAATGATTAGAGCTTATTAGAAACAAGGAGCTAATAAGAAATTCCGTATCTCAGAACCCCTCCCAGGCCTACTGAGCCAGAGTCTGCATTTTAATAAGATCCCAAATGATTCAAATGCTAGAGAGGCCTTAGGATAGAGTGCAAGGACTTGCACTTCTCAAGCTTCCCAAACCCTGGAAAGCACTTGGGTTTTTCTGGAATACGCACCCCAATCGGATGACCTGGAACAATTGCTATTTGGGTTCACTGTCCTATCAACAAAAGGGGGTTAATAATACCTGCCCTTCCTCCCTTACAGGATTCCTGAGTTTCAAACAAGATCATGGATTCATTCTATTTATTGCGACGGGGCTGACAGGGGCTGCGGAGTGAGAGGGGGAGCAGAACAGGTGTGGTTTCTGCCGCCACGGAGCTGATGGTTCCATGGCAAAACATGTTGTAGATGCTGGTTGATGGTTTGTGATTGTCATGGCCATCACTGGGCTTTCATTGGCATATCTGTCTCCTCATTCATCCATTCAATGGTCAGTCATTTGTCATCACACGAAATACCTACACTATGCCAAGTTCTGAGCTCTGAGCTCTGGAACACTGGTAAAGGAGAAACAAAGGAGCCATAAACCATCTTCAAGAAGCTGTCAGTCCAGTCAGAGATGAGAATGTGAGCAGGTGATTACATTTAGGACACACTACGGCTGGTGCTCTGAGGTCCATTTAGGGGCTGAGGGAACACAGATAAGGCAATGAAGAGCTTTGCTTTAAAGGATGATTACAAGTTTGCCAACTTAGGAAGGGAGAGAACAGCGTTCCAGGCAGAATGAACAGCAGGGCCAAAGACAGGCAGTCATGAAGGCACGATGCTTGCACCATGACCAGAAGGTAAGGAGAATTTGCAAGAGTGCCAAGAGATGGTTTTGGAGAAGTAGCTTGGGGCTAGACCTTTGATGGTCCTGGGTTCATTGCTAAGGAATCTGGTAGGAAATGAGGAGTCCCTGAAGGGAGAGGGATAACACAGTCAGAGCTACATTTCCTAAAGATCTACTAACAGCAGTATAGAAGAAAAGGCTTGATGTGGAAAGGCTTTTACAAGGCTCTGACAATAGCTCAGGGGAGAGATGGCAAATACTCTATTGGGGTCATGATTGGAGTACTTGTTAACCCCATTCATGGAGACAGAAATGAATGGAAGGAATATTTAGGAAGACAGGATTGACAGGACTTGACAAAACAAATGGGGTGGTAAAGAGAAAGGAGATCTCTGGCTCGGTGTCTGGGTGGATGGTGTTACTGTTAACCAAGATTGGGGACACCGGAGGAGGACAGGGTGATGAGCCCGCATCAGGCCTGTTGGGTGTGACGTGCCTTTGGGACGCCCTATTGGCTTTGTCCGATTGGCAGGAGTGACAGATGCCTGGAACTGAGGAGAGCAGT
Organism: Panthera uncia; assembly: GCF_023721935.1. Taxonomy (NCBI): domain Eukaryota; kingdom Metazoa; phylum Chordata; class Mammalia; order Carnivora; family Felidae; genus Panthera; species Panthera uncia. The sequence goes on along the minus strand of NC_064807.1, from coordinate 58,448,804 downwards.
CCCAGCGTGACACATGAATGTGGGAATTGTGAGTCTGTAGGGGGTAGCTGGACCATGGGAATAAATGGGATTATAGGAGGGTGCGGGGTGGAAAGAGAGTAGGGTTGAGAGTGGCACCGCCATTTAAGGGATGGGAAAATATGAGTTCATTAAGGAGGCTGAGTGATGCCAAGAGGCATTTGCTGCTTCCCTCAATTCCGGGGGCATGGAAGGCGAACACCCCTGTCGCTGCAACTCATCACCCACCAGAATCACCTCCAGGAATGGCCCTGGAGTCACTGCCCTAGAAGCCCCAGGGTGAGTGGTGGCTCAGGCTGGGGACCCTGAGAAGATGGCTTGAGATGGGAACACATGGGTGCATGGGCTGGGCTGGCCTCACCCCTTTTCCTCCCCACGCACGGTAACTTCAGCCTTTCACAGATCAGTTTTCCTCTGAGAGAAAAACAAAAGGATGCAAGAAAAGAGACACAGAAGAAATGCTTGAGTTTGTTTAGTTTTTCAGATCAGGCAAGGACGCAGCACCTCCTAACATTGAAGAAAACCTCCCAGACGTGTCCTAGGTTGACTCCGATGAGCTCATTCTCTCGCTATCATTAAGAGCAAAGAGTCTGGTCCTTCCACAATTAACCAAAGGAGGATTTTATAAAACAAAACAAGAGAGAGGAAATGGCCCCAGAATTATGCTCTCTGATTCATGTTTCCCCACAGAAACAGGACTGTGGCTTTAAACTGATAATGGCTCTGAGTAGCCAAATAATTGATCTATTTGGTGTTCTGGCTTTATGTAAAAAGTGAACTGGCCTCTTTAGAAATGTTGGCAGTCTGGCTGGTCTATTAGTAAGACTAAAAAATCAAAACATTGACTGGAAAAGGCCATTATGACTCCTGGACTCAGCAGGAGTCATCGATAGATGATGTCATTTCAGAAATAAGCAAGCCAAGGTCACAAGGCTCCTGGGCAGAGTCAAACTACCCTTCGTGGCCCATCAACACCCTCCTTCGCAGATGAAGTCTGCCAAGGGGACACAGGGGTCTGAGCCAGGACTGGCTTCATTTTATTAACTTCACTTCTTTGCTCAGCCTGATTCTAGAGGAATGCGATTCTAGAGCCCTTGACACTCAGCAGGTGATTAAGGCAGGACCTGGTCCTCCCATAAGCACACCCCTCAGATTCTCTTTTCACCCTCTTCCCTTCTTTTGGGTCCTTCTCCACCTCTTCTTACCAACCTCATTCCAGAAGCACCCGCCTGCTGCCCATGCCTGTCTCCAGCTCCCACTACCTTCCCTCTCCCCTCCTTTCTCAGCCAAGTTCTCAGGAATGGCAGGCCCGGTCCCCACGTTTTGAGCTCCCATTAGCCTCTGCCTCTTCCACTTACTAACCTAGAAATATCATTGCAGGTACCAAGCACTGGTGAGGTCTTTCCCAGCATCCTCTCCACTTAATCCCCACAGCAACCCATATGAAATAGGTGCTATTATCATCCCCATTGGGCAGAGGAGGAAACTGAGGCTCAGACAGACAGGCTGGGTCACTGGCCCCGGTAAAGCAGTGGCAGATTCCCATTTTTGAACTGTCTGCAATGCCCTGGCCAAAGTCACCTGGGACCACCTGCCAATCCTGGTAGCCCCTTCCCAGTCCCCAGCCCCCTCTGTCTCTCTGCAGCAACTGACATCTCTCCTGGGAAACCACTTTCTCCTGCACCTTCCCTCCTCTTCATGGGGTGGGTTCTCCTGAGTTTCATCCCGGGCACTCCACTTTTCTCATGCTAGCAAGGCTTCCAAGGGAACCTCTGAGGTCTCTTGACTCCAGGTCTACTGGGGACCATCTCGCCCACCCGCTCATAGCCCAAGGTCACTCTAAATGGGTCGCAGAGCTGGGGTTGGAGCCAGGGGTCCTAACCTCCAGGTCAGTCCACCTCCTGTTACTCAGAGCTGACACCACCTACTCCCCATTTTTGCATTTTTGCTGAGCGGCAGGAGCAGGAGGCAGCTGTGCCCTGGATGAGGGAGAAGGTGTGAGGCTCTGATAAGGTGGGGTGGAGGCTATTTTTAGAGGACACTGCCTTTCCACTTAGGCTGGGAGCAACTCAGGGGCCAAGACGGTCGAAAATGTGTTTGCAAGTTTGGCTCATTAAAGGGAGTAAATACACCAAACAACAACATTGCTCACTTTCACTCTGCTTGTTTTATGGCTCAAGTTGATGAGACTCTATTTGTCTTCATTTCCCCTTACTTCTTTATCAGTGAGGCTCTGAGGTGAGTTTAGAGAAAATATATCATAGAAAGTAGAAATAAAAATGAAATTTCAGAACGAGGGCGCTATAATCTGAGCAAGGGAAAGTCCTGGACAGCAGTAGATCAAAGAACAGGGGGGAATTGGCGGGGTGCTCAGAGATCCCCAAGACCAGCCTGAGCAGCAAGAAGGGGCAGGAAAGAGAGGAGAAAGGTTAGTGGAGACTGCAGGCCTCCTGGTGTGTCCAGCAGCATGTGACCTTGAGCAGGGGGTTCTGTGGCCCTTGTTAAAATAAATGCCATCACGGGAGAAAGATAAAGATTTGGGGGATGCTTCCTCTGAGGGCCCAGAACCTGAGTTAGGGTCTGGTTCTGTGATCTGGATAGAGAAAAGCTTGGGCTAAGTCATCTCTAAGAGTCTGAGAGGGTTGAGGCGGAGACCAAGGGCAGGGTCCGTAAGGTATATCAGGAAGCGCCTGGGGGTCTGGGAGGGTGTGATGCTTGGCATGGTCCCAAGTTCATCTCATAGGCACTGTATAGGTGGGGAAACTGAGACCAGGGAGCAGCTGGACTGGAGCCTCTGGTCCTGCCCAGTTCTTTGGGTCTAAAGCTGTTTGAGTCACGTGATGCTTTGCGAGGGTGATGGCTGCTCCCCAGCAGAGGTGCCCGTAAGTACCGTGGGACGCTCTTCCTGGAGGTATAGGGCCCAGGCTATTGCAAGGACCCTAATAGGTCCCAGTATAGGCCTGAGTCAGAGGGACTGCCACAGTGTCCGGTTTCTTTCCACAATGCCTCCGGATGTGCAAGGCTCTGGCCCCAGCGTCCCAGGCCGGAGCCGATGAACAGGTGTGGGGGAGCGCCTGCCGTCAAGAGCGCGCCCTGCTGCTCTCACCGCCAAGACTCCTAGCTTCATCTCCCGAACCAAACCCCGCCCCTACAAATGGGGAAACTGAGGCCCAGAGAAGGGCAGGGGCTCGCCAAGGCCACCGTGTGACTTGGCGACAGCGAGGGGGCTTCTGCCTCCAGGAGCTTGCCCGCTCTACCTTGGCCCGAAATGCGTGTATGTATCATGGTGCTTTAAACCGCGTCCTCTCGCGCTGTTTGGGAAACTTTTCCTGCCTCAAACAGGCGCAGCCCGAACCCCGGTTCCCCGTCCACCAACCACATACGTCCCACTCCCACCCCCAAACTTTCGGCAGCCGGAGGAGGGCCACGCCTCGGTGCCGGGCTCAGGCGGGCACCTGTCCCCAGCAGAGTATCCGCGGGCGCAGAGCCCCGGCGCGCGGGAGTCGAGCGGCTGGTGGGTGGCGGGGGCGGCCGCTCCTTCAGGACCCCGGCCCCCGCGCCTCTCTGCGAGCGCGCAAGGGTCCTTCTGTCGTTTACAGACACGGCGCCGAGGGCCTGAGAGGAGGGCGCTCTGGCTGGGGCCGGGGGAGCCTAGCGGCGCGGACGTGAGCGCGGGGCTCCGGACCCCGAGACCCCCGGCTCCCCAGCCCCGGAGGCAACCCGAGGCGGCGGCTATTTATAGAGGGAGCCACGCTCAGTCCCTCTTGGCGGCGGCGGCGACAGCTGAATATTTTGCCCAGATATGGCTGGGGCCCCGGCGCGGGGGCAGGGAGCCCCGCGGGCGCGAGGGGTACCCCGGGCCGGGTGGGGGGCTTACCGGGCCGTGGAGCCGCCGGGGCGGGCGCGGGCGCGGGCGACGACGGGGCGAGCGCAGGCGGCAGGCGGACGGGCGCGGGCGGCGGACGGCGGGCGGGCGAGCGGAGCGCGGGGCTAGACGAGCTCCCGGGCGGCCGCGGGCGGGCGGGCGCTGTGGGCTCCGGGGGTGGGAGTCAGGGGCGGGCCCGGCTCAGCGCTGTCACCGCGCCCCGCCCCGCCCGCCGCCCTCTCCCTCCGCTCGGGGGCGCCGGGCCTCCGCGCGCCGTCCCCGGCCAGGGAGCGACGCCCGCTGGGGGCAGCGCGGGGCAAAGGGGCCGGGCCGCCGGGAAGCTGGGATCCTTCGTTGGACAGGGGGTTGTGGATAATCGTGAGTCTGAGTCTCTATTTCCCCAGCTGTACCATAAGCAGCAGTGGAGTTATCTGGAAATAAGTGGGTGGGTTTTCATTCCTGTGGCGTCTGAGATGTAAGAACCGGCAGGTCTTTGGATGGAGCAAAGCCTGCCAGCCAGCTGTTGCACCTTTACCTCTTTTGACTACAGCAACCACCTGTCCCATCTCACCGGCAGCCCAGCCAGGTCTGGCAGGAGCCACAGCTTTAACAACGATCATTTTGTGAACAAATAGTTCTAAAAGAGTCGAATGCATTCTCTCTGTACTTGGAATGGAGTGTCCAAAATACCGATTTAAATACAAAAAAAAAAAAAAAAAAGTCCCACTTTCTTAAAAGGCTAGTACGTTTTTCAGAACAAACCACTTAAACCCAAATAGAAACTTTGTTTTAATTTTTAAAATGGTTCATAAAAAAGAATTTGTGTGGACAGAAGGTACCGTGTGCAATTGTTATGGGAAAGTTTCTGGTGGGGTAGACCCTAATATAACTCTTTTTACTCCTGGTGTATAGATTACTGATGAGAAACATTCGTTTTTGTTTTTGTGAATCTTGTTTTCCATGAAAATATATTTCTACATTACAAAACTCTCACAGCTGTAAGAGAATGCTCTTTTCAAGGAATATGTGCCATGCATTTTTAAATGAAGCAATGATTTAATATTTCAGATTATTTTTATTTTAAACCCTTTTGTTGCGGAATCAAACATTTAAGAAAAGTACATACATCCTAAGTGTGCAGGTTCAAAAATTTTTATCACATTGAACACTTGTTGCAAGAAACAACATTGCCAGCAGTAGCCCAGAAGCCAACCCTCTGGGTCCTGGGTTCCAGCTTCCTCCTAAAATGATCGCTTAAGGAAGTTTAAGATTACTCTTAGGGTAATCACTTCCTTGCCTGCTTTCCTCCACACTGTCTTCATTTGCTCAATTCCACCCTGTGACATTAACCTGCGTGGTTTCATGTGGCTGTAGTTTGTTTACTTTTATTACCTTAGAGGTTTCCATTGCATGAATACAGCACAGTTTTTTTTTTAATCCATTTTACTATTAATGGACATCTGTCTCTAGGTTTTAGCTATTGCCAATAGTGCTGCTGTGAACATTCTTTACTGGCATCCTCCAGCACAAGTGCAAACATCTTCAATAATTGAAATTAACAAAAGTTGAAACATTTTCCCAGTTTTGGTAGGAGTATTAGGATCTCACTGAAATTTGATTTCCATGGGTCGAGGGCCTTTTCATGTTGATTGGCCAGTTGGATTTCCTCTTTGTAAAATGTTCAAATTTATTGCCATTTTGTTTCTGGATAGTCTTCTGTTTATTGAATATATTCCAAATACAAATATTCCTCCGTTGTGTGCTTTGCCTTTACACCATCATAATAATGCCTTTTGACAAACCGGTGTTCTTCATTTTAACATAGTCTAGTATATCAATATTTGCCTTTATTGTTAGCACTTTGTCCTGTTTAGGATATCTTTCCTACTCCTGGATTATCAGGGTACTTTCCTGTGTTATCTTCCCTCATTAGGCTCTCACGTTTAGGCTTTGAATCCACCTGGAATTGACTTTGAATATGGTATGAGGCAGGGGCCAAGCTTCATTGTTTGTCAAATTGCCCTAGCACCAGATTAATTTTTCACTTACATCAACAACACAATTGCTCTATTTTAAAAAATGATGGAAGCCTTTCTAAAGTCATTGAAACAGAACCCACCTCTTCTTAATCTGTAGGCAATTTGAGGATTTTTGTTGTTTTTGTTGGTAAAAGAAACCATTATAAAATACATTCATACTACTTTGTTTCACTTAAATGTTTGTGTCAGGATATTCTGATTTTATCATAAATGTTTAAATCAGTGGTGTAAGCATTCCTCAATTTTGAATCACTTTTTTATTAAATATGAATTTTAAAAAGCTAGAAAGATAATTTCAACATGTTTTACATGAAAAACTTCAAATATCTGGTCTTTACCTTCTTTCTGCTTTCACTTTTCCTATATTTTCTCAAATAAAAATAAGCAAATGAGTTTAAGAATGTTTATCTCCAGCCTGGCCTTCTCCCCTGTGAAGACTCCACATTTCTAATAGGTTATGCATATCCTCACACAGTGATCTAGTCCCTTAACTCAGTATGTTTAAATTTTTTTTAATGTTTGTTATTTATTTATGAGAGAGAGAGACAGAGAGAGAGACAGAGAGAGAGGGAGAGAGACACACGGAGCATGAGCAGGGGAGGGGCAGAGAGAAGGAGACACAGGATCTGAAGCAGGCTCCAGGCTCTGAGCTGTCAGCACAGAGCCTGATGCGGGGATCGAACTCACGAACCGCGAGACCATGACCTGAACTGAAGTTGGGCACTCAACCGACTGAGTCACCCAGTGGCCTCTAAACTCAGTATGTTTAAAACAAAAAATTTCAGTTTCCCAAATGGAATAAGCGTCATCATCCTAGCCTCTCAGACCTTAAGACTTGGCTTCACTTTTTGACACTTTCTTTTTCCTGTCTTTTGGATCTAAAATGTCAGTTCTAATAATTCTAGTTAAAAACTTCAAAAGGCCTTTAATTTTTTTCTTGATTCTCATTGCTCCCCTCTTAGTCCAGGGCCTTCCCCCATCATCTTTGGACCACTGATAAGGCCTCCACCTATCCCTCTGTCAAGCCGTCCTGCCCATCAATTAGCAAGGACATAATGGGTGCCTGATGTGTTCAAGAGATCATTCTGTCTGTTGTGGAGTACTCAGACAGTGGTATGTTCTGAAGTCCATTGTACGGGCTCACAGGAGCTGCTGGGATGTCTTTTCCCAGCTCCACATTCAGTGATGTCACATTGTTAGCTGGAACTCAACAACGGTGGAAGTATTTACAACACGGGAATCATCAGATACTGTGAATCAAGGCTCATTCCCGGCCCACACCCATCAGAACCAATTGTCAAACATTTACCAGTATGTCATCAAAGAGATGAGTAAGACCCCTTCCTCCTTCAGGGAGCTCACAATCTAGCTGGGGAGACAATCTAGTGTCAAAAAGTGTCTACAAAGCTCAGTGAGGTCTTGATACAAAGAGAGGCGTACTCCAAATGCAACAGGGTAGGAGGGGTACCAGGGAAGGCTTCATGGTCAGCCCGGGATGTCACGGAGGATACTGGCAAACAAAAATGGTGGGGGGTGAAGGATGGGCAGGCTCAGGGAACAGAATAAGCATGGTTAGGAGGGGAGCAAGGCTTGCTGAAGAATATCAATAGTCCTGGGTGTACAGGGAGCCAGACAGGTGCAGTGTGGCTGGTTGAGGAGCCATGGACAATGAGGCTGGGTAGGGAGACTGTGGAAGGTGTAGACACTCTGGGTAGTGATATGCCACTCAAGACCTGGGGTGAGGAATACGCTTTGAGGTTCATCTGGGTTGCTTCTCTACAGCACCACTAGCAATGCTAATGTGCTAAAGACTCAAGATCATCCTCACACAATTGGCTTTGGGATAGACCACTGCGCCAGGGTTAAGTCATAAATTCTCACAATCTAACTATAAAGGAACCCAGCACCATAAAGAAGACATGAATAGAAAGGGAAATCCTTCATCTTACGATCATAAAGCCTAGAAATTATAAGGTAGTCAGTTTTTATATTGATAAACATTTTATTCTAATATTATAGTAATAATTCAAGTGCAATTTTCTTTGAAAAGTCAACTCTGTTAAAACAAAACTTGTTAAATATCTTTCATCAAACAGAAGCATATTCTTTTCAATCCCCACAGCAGTCAGAGCCCTGTAGCAGAGATAAGATTTCTTTTTTTTAAGCCTACTACATTTTGTTATTGCTAAAAAAAATCTGAATTAGTTGTCAAGGTCTCAGAAGCAGTGATTAATTAACTTTTGAAAGCTCTACCAGATACTCTGACATAAAATCATGAATCCAGATATCTGTGTCTGGCAATGATGTGTCCACTAAATAGACCACTACTTTCCGGTCCCAAGGGTTGGCGTTTTCTATAACTGTCTGAACCAGTGCCACCAGAGGTTTCTTCTCCACATGATTTCGAAATACCATCGAAGCCTCCTCAGACCACTGGTTGCACTTGACCCCTACAAGAAAGACAAGGAGTACAAGGATCAGTGAGTGTCGGATGCACCTTTCTTTGATCCATAATAATGGAAAACGGTTAGTTCCAAAGTAGCTGAAACGTACCAGGTTAGACTTGCCTAATTAAAAAAACAAACCAAAGAGTTACCCACCAATCTTAAAACAGTCCAGCTTATCATAGTTCTCCTATTGTGAATGGGGTTATTTCTGTAAACCTTCACCTACAGACACAAGTTTCATGGAGATTTACTGCTGTGTTATAAAATGAAGTTATAGGGGCACCTGGCTGGCTTAGTCAGAAGAGTGTGTGACTTCAGGGTCATGAGTTTGAGCCCCCCTTGAGGTGTAGACATTACTTAAATAAATTTTTTTTAATCTAAAAAAAAGTGAAGTTATAATAACTACTGCCCATTTCCCTATATAAAGTATAGGCAGATTTAAATGGATAATGGGGATACCCGAGGGGACTAAAATATCAACAGTATCTGTAACATTGTGTGTCAACTGCACTCAAATAAAATAAAATATCAATGATATCAGTGATACATCTCTTATTTACAGATTTTTTTCCCTGATGAACCAGATGTAGTGAAGGATGAGGAGGAGGAGAAAGAGAATTAATATACTTAGACTATACTGATTTTTAAAAATTATATATAATACCATGGCAAAAGCACTGGATTGAAAGTCTAGAGACCTAATTACCATTCCCAGCTCTTCCTCTGTCAAGTGGTATGGGATTTGGGCAAATCAACTGGTCTCTCAGGTCTCAGTCTATCAGAAAATAAACTGGTTGGACCAGATGAATTGTAAATCCCATGTATTCCTAAAGTCCCTATGACTTTTGAGGGCTCAAGTTAGAGAATTCGAAATTAGGTTTTAAAATGAAATTGAGAGAGTATGTGTTTTTCAGAAAATACTAGTAAACTAACATGAATTAAGTGCACATATACTAGATTCGAGAAACTATACACAGTGCCCCATAGTGATGGAGATCTGGGAGTTTCACACATCATTTAACAGACCTGCTATCCATATAGTGAGGTGGGCTAAGTTCTCTGAGAACAAGAGAAGCCTAGAGTAGTCCCCAACCTGCTGTTTCCCGACCTTTAACAGCGATAGTTAACAGTACCTAACCCTCCTAGTGTGTGGGAGAAGTCAGTGAAATGGAGTGGCTGGTGGAGACCTTTGCCCATAGTAAGCCCCAGTGACTGTCAGCCAAGGTGCTGGCGATGGGGATGATGGTGCCATGCACTTGTTCCTCACAGAGACTCCCTCTCTGGACAGTTTGACTGTCATGCTTATGTTAGCAAGCATGTTAGCAAGATCTGAACATCCAAAAGTGAAAATTAAAAAAAAATGCAATCATTAAATCTGAAGAAACTATTTAGAGGTCTGAGTTCAAAGCAGATCAGTGGTAGACATGCTCATCTGCAAAATGCTGTTTTTGGTTCATATCTAACTATCATGGGAGTTTCCTGTGAAATCTAGCAGGAGACACAAAGAAAGAAACTGAAAAATACTTCAAAATAACAGTATATATAGATATAGATATCTCCAACAAAAGCTGGTCAAAAATTAAAAGAAAAATATATATACACACTTCCTTTCATTTCTGAAATCACTTCTGCTACTGTGCTGAATGAGTGGCACCATGTGGTCACGACCCCCCATATCCCAGCAGAGCAGGACACAGACAGTCCTAGATGGCTGGAGGTCTGCATCCCCCAGCCTTTTTCGCCCCCACGCCCTCTGCTAATGCTGCTGGACCTTTGCGCAAAGCTTCGCCTCAGTACGTATGCTACGTACTGGGGGGATGCACAGAGGAGCCACCAGCATTTGCACTGCTGTCACAAAACTCTAACTGGACAGTATTTTAAAGAAGTGTCCCTGTATACCTGCTAATTTACATCCTCAGATTTTAATAATAATAGTCAATAGGGTGTATGAATGTGGTAAAATCACATACTTGCATGCTGTTAATTACAATGCAACTGGAAACTCACCTGGCCATAAAAATGGTCATATTCTATGACCTAGGATGTTTTATAATTGTGGAAACCCATTATGCATTTGTATTATAATATATACAATAAGTTGTCAAATATTAGCTGAGCAATGTGCTCCTCCTATTGGTCGTTTATGTTGTTTCATTGTTTTTGTTTGTTTTGGCTAGTATACACAGCTGCAGGTTTTTTCCTAATACTACAATAAAAGTATAAATAACCTAAATGCTTAACAAAAGGGAAATAATGATTAAATCGAATCTTTTGCAGCTATTAAAAATCATTACAGGGGTGCCTGGATAGCTCAGTTGGTTGAACATCCAACTTTGGTTCAGGTCATGGTCTTGAGGTTCGTGAGTCTGAGCCCTGCATTGGACTCTATGCTGACAGCTCAGAGCCTGGAGCCTGCTTTGGATTCTGTGTCTCCCTCTCTTCCTGCCTCTCCCCCACTCATGCTCTGTCCCTCTCTCTCAAAAATAAATAAACATTTAAAAAAATCATTATGAAGACCATCAAACAAACACTCAAAAAGTAATTAGGAAAAAAATGCTAAAAATGAAGAAAGCAGCATGCAAGACCATACCTGTCCTGACTACAGCTTTAGAAATATACCCATATGTGAGACCACAGACAGAGAGAAATACGGAAAAATAGAAACAGCAGATATAGTGGAAAGGCATGGCTGTGACAGATCATTACAAATTATTTCTATTATGGTCAGGAAGTTGTTTGGAAAAAAAAAAAGTTAACTTAATAGGCCAGTGACTCTGTACTCCCTAAGTGCCCATGACAAAAGGACAATATAAACCATGTTGTGACTTGAGTTCAAGTTCCACAGAAATTACCTGCAAGTTGAGCTGTGACTGCTTGGAATGGCAGCTTTCTGAACATGTCCACTAACGGCTGTACTTTTCTTATGTTGACTAGCTCGTGCTTGCCGTAGTCCAGCTCATACACAGACACCAATCCATTGGTCAGGATTCCTTTTAAAAGCACCCTGTGCCACCTAGATGTGCATTGGATTAAAAAGGAAGAAAAAAAACACACAAAGTTGACATATGCTTTAAGGGTAACAATTTATGATTAAAAAATTAATGCGAAAGATGTTTATCAAAATATAAAACTGTACTGTCATTGAGGTTTTAAAGAGATTGCTTCTTCTTACGCCAAAGGTTACTGTTCTCTGCTTTGCCACCAGCTTACTTGGTGGTATTTCTTCGCTCAACACCCATTCACAGGCCTCACGGAGCTGCTACAGGAGACCGACACATAAACTAGCAACCACCACTAAGCAGAATCAAACAGATGGAGGCTGATCAGGACAAGGCAAGGAGATCCCTCCACTCTGACAGGGAGACGAAGGTCATGTCTGGGACAGGGTATGTATGTAGAAGATGGAAAGAGGGAGTAACTGGAACCAGGCCAGGCTGAAGACATGCATGAGAAGAAAAAGCACAGAAGATTCTACAGGGCATGACAGCTGGGAGCAGAGCAAACACCACAGTAGAGCTAGAAGGCAGAATGTGTGAAGGAATGGAAAAGAAAACCAGATGGGGCAGAGAGTGTGGGAAGAGATTACAAAACATTTTGAATGCAAAGGTGGCAATTTTAGCTATGCCGAGTGAGGACATTAAAAAACAAAATAAAACAAAACACAAAGTCCAACCCACTGCCTAGAATAAAGAGCCTGGAAAAGATAGGAGAGTAGGGGGGAAGAAGAACATGGTTTCTGATCTGGAGTTCAAGGTGCCAGTCAGAAATTCACATGAATATACTTTTCTCCTCTGGGCCTACATTAATCATCATTACAATTAGAAAAGCTTAGACTTCAAAGTTAAGATGTGAAGGACCATATTAAAGTCCTACAGTCTTCGGGTGCCTGGGTGGCTCAGTCAGTTAAGTGTCCAACTCTTGATTTCAATTCAGGTCATGATCTCACGGGTTCATGGGATCCAGCCCTAAGTTGGGCTCTGGCTCTGAGCTGACAGCACAGAGCTTGCTTTGGATTCTCTCTCTCTAAATAAATGAGTAAATAAACTTTTTAAAAAAAAGTTCTTTAGTGTTAACTATGTGATTGAAGAGTATCATCACACTAAGGAAAGGAAGTTGTTTGTAACATCTAAAAGGTAAGTGTCTATGGAGAGCACCTCTGCCCCTGCAAGGTATGAGTCAGGCTCTGCCATGGATGGTGGACTCAGCCATCCTCTGAAACAGATTTATTAGCTATAAGCCGCAAGCCCAGTGCAACAGCAGGCCTTTCACTGCAATACACTGCTGGGCTGGGAGCTGGCTAGGCTGGATGGATTCTCCAGCACACCAGTGGAGAATGGGTACAAGAAACCCACACTGCTGCTATGGGGTAAACTATAGTAAGAAAGCTATGAAGAGGCCAACTTTGGACACTAGTGATTGGGGGTTTGGGGAGGAAACTCCAGAAACCTGTTTCTGAAGGCAGAAACAAGCCCAAAGTGCAGCAAGCGATAATCCATGAGTCACAACAGGGAGGCGCAAAAAGATATCACAGTAAGAATGTGAGTTTTGGGAACCAACAGACTTAGGCTGGCATCCCCCCACCCCACCCCCAGGACATGTTCCAGCTATGTCACCTTGGGCTCCTATTAAACCTCTCTGAGCCTCAATTATCTCATGTGTAGTATTTAATTTTAACTCACTTGCAGAAATAATATATATAAAGTGCCTAGTACATTACTTGGCACACAATAGGTGCTTGGCAAATGGTAGCCGCCATCGTTATTATATAATAATTATGATAATTATTAAAATGAAGATAAGCTGTGTAAATATAAGCATGTCAGAGAAATTTTCATATGTGGAAATGCCAGTTTGGTGCAGGTTGTTAAATCTGTGTAGGTGCAAAAGGAGATAAAAATCATTTGGTTTCCACCTATAGCACTGTCTTTAAATTGTACAGGGCAAATGCTGGTGGTCTGTGTATAAATGCTGATGGTTTTAGTGTATAAATACAAGGTACAGAGCAGCGAGGGAAGAGCTACCAGAAGACTTACATGTCACATGTCATGCCCTTCGGTAGCTTTTAATTTTCAACACTAATAGCTTAACTAAAGGTTTCTGTTTGGACCAGTTAACTGATTTCAGTGCAGGGCTGCTTGTGAATCATCTGGAGAGTTTGCGAAAAACACAGATTCTGAAGTTCCACTCCCAGAGACTCTGATTCAGGATGTCTGGGGTGAGGAAGGAGAATCTGCATTTTTAGTAAGTTTCCAGGTTATTCTTAGCCCACGTGGATTTGGAAATGGCTGCAATCAACAGTGTATCTGAAAATTGCTAAGTCTTAATTCACCAGAGTTGGGACCAGGGTTTTTAGTAAATAGTCCTGTGATACAGGCAAGATAGAAACTCTAAACACTCTACACTGATTCAGTTCATGAAGTTTAAGAAAATATTGGACAATCTGTTCTTATATATATGAGATATACTTGATTATCTAGAAAAAAAATTAGCTGGTGAAAGTCCCAGCCCCAGAGCAGGACTGTTGGACCCATGTTGGGGGAGGGCCGAGTCTGAAACACCACACTGAAGGTCTCCGGTTTGGGTTCTCCTGCCCCACAAAACTCTTGCCCTCAAGTAGGATCTCCCCACAGTTAATCACCATCAATATGCCCCACAGATTAATAGTTAACACTGGTTTTGTTTTAACTGTGATTAAATTATTCTGTGAAGAGTTCTCATGTAGGCAAATGATGTTCCTGTGTGGAATTAAACCCATGCATGCTTACAGTTGTAAATAACATGACATAGTAAAAATGGTTTTTTGAAAGTGAAAAGCTTGTGACATACAAGCTGAATCCTTTTTAAAATGAGAGCTATGATACTTTTCACTCTTATGAATTAAAAATTGTTTTTTTTCTCTTACGGGAATAATAAAGTTTTCACAAATGTCTATGCTTGATATCTTGAGAACGAACCAAAGCATTTTATTAAAAAAATAATAAAATAAGCAGTTTGACCTTTTAAACTGAGTTCTGGGGTGTGTGTGTGTGTGTGTGTGTGTGTGTGTGTGTGTGTGTTGTTGTTGTTGTGGGAGAACAGTTCTTTGTGTTTGTCATCATCAAATAAGCTTGGTCAGTTCCCCTAAGAAAGCTGGCAAAGGAGACGGGACAGGGCTAAGTTGTTCCTTTTTCCAGGGCTTTTGTGACCTTGTACTGTGTAGGGTGGAGTACTTGGGATTCACTGGGTTGGAACCAGAACATATTGGAGGGCTTGAAGGAGGATGTGATCCAAATGGGAAATGTGAAAAAACAGACCAAAGTGCTGCACCAGTGAGTCCCGGCTGGAGAAGTGCACCGTGCATTGCTGCACCATAAAGAAGGTGGCACGGCTCTCCAGGAGCAAGTGACAACCTACCTCAAGAACCTTCTAATCCTTAAACAAGTAATTTTTCTTCTGGGAATCTATCTCAGAAATAATCAGAGATGTGAACAGAGATTTATGTTCGATATTATCTAGAATAGTGAAAAATCTGGGAGAAAAAACTACATAACAAGAGAGAATAAGTAAATTATGATTTCTCTATATGATGGACTATTATTCAGCCTTAAAAATGTTTATGAAGAAGTTTTATCACATGGAAAAATGTTCACAGGATTATGTGAGGTGAAAAAAGTAGGTGTGGAATTGTATTTAATAATAATACTACACCAACTGTATGAGTATATGTAGAAACGAATGAGAAGAAATACATGGTTTAACAAGGGTTCTGTCCGGTTGGAGGATTTTCTTATATATTTTTGTATTTTTCTAAATCTTCTACAATAAGTATTTGTTTTTAAAATTGAAAAGTTGGGGCGCCTGGGTGGCTCAGTCGGTTGAGCATCCGACTTCAGCTCAGGTCACGATCTCGCGGTCCGTGAGTTCGAGCCCCGTGTCAGGCTCTAGGCTGATGGCTCAGAGCCTGGAGCCTGCTTCCGATTCTGTGTCTCCCTCTCTCTCTGTCCCTCCCCCATTCATGCTCTGTCTCTCTCTGTCTCAAAAATAAACGTTAAAAAAAATTAAAAATAAATAAATAAATAAATAAATAAATAAATAAATAAAATTTAAGTTATTCAACCAAAAAGCCATTATTTCCTAAAGAAACAACAACGTTTTGTCTAATAGAAAAACAAAAACATTTAAACCTTCGTTTTAGATATTTAACAGAAATTTAATATATGGTGACTAGATATTTAGATAAATGACATCATGTCAAATATTAAAAGACTGCACAATTCATTAGTCTCGCTTCACATTCAAAATTTCCCTAAGTGCAGTTCAAAGTCCCCCTGCAGAGATTAAGGACTCTTGGTATCACTCCACACATTTTTCGTAGTCGGACCACACGCTCTGTCCAAGGACCTACTTGTTTTCCACTTTGGCAGCATACACTTGGTCTTTTTCCACGGCTACGTGGCGCTCCTCAGACACACTGTAATACAGAATCATCTCCTCCATCAGAACTTCCAGCTTATGTATCTCTTGCCATGGCTGGATGACGAAGTAGCCCGGGTGACAGGCCACAGGCACGTACACATCCATGTGCTCCCCCGGCTTCGACAAGTGGACGGGAGGGGGGAGTTCCTCTGTGGAGAAAGAGCCGGTGTGGTCCACCACAGACTTCTTGATGACGTCTGTCAGGCTCTTTCTCAGATTCTCTCCAGTGGTGCCTGGAATGGGGGTGCCACCGCCTTTGCTGTGGGGAGAGCTAGCTCCACTGGATATGGCACTCAAAAACACATCCTTCTGATGCTTCCACAAGTCTGCATTTGTAATCTGGCGATTAATACTGTGGTGAGGATCAGGGAAGTTCTTAGGGGTGAATAAATAAATGTGTGAGATCCCTCTGGTTTCGTCCACTTTTGTAACCTGTGGAAAACACACAAGGCATTTCAAGGAATCCCAGTTCACCATAATATTAACCTTAAATATTAAAACACAGTATTTTACAAGGAACCCAACTTGCTAAAATTCATTTTATTGAAGGTAAGATAAATGATCTATCACAGCCACAGCAGTGAATAGGCTCTTAAGTCCAAGACGCCAGCAGCTGGCTTATGGAAACAAAAACTTTATTAACCTCTAAAAACCGAGGATAACTTAAAACTCACTAGAGGTCATTATCACTGAGATGGAGTCCGCATACCATTGGTAAAAGCTCTTTTTATTGATGACATTTAAGAACACTCAAAGTAAAAGGAACAGTATGATGCACCCTCAAGGGCTCATCTCCCAGCTTCAACAATAAAAAATAATCACAAAAATGGCAAAAGTGTTCCATATGCATTCTACCTATGCTGGTGCACCCACACACTGGGAAGTGAAGGAGAAATCTTTGACAATTCACCATACCCTTGGGGATCTTGGCCTAAATGCCTTGTTTGGTCATAGTATCTACCCTCACCCTTTACCCCTTCCCCAGTTACATGGGAGGAACCTGGGGAGAAAAAGGAAAAAAGCTCCACTGAACAGGTCAAAACCACAGCTTTGTCCCTTCTGTCCAGGAGACCTTTGGCTACCTTTCTACCTCTTTCTGCCAGAGGGATGAGTGTTATATGGGAATGCCACACACTGACACCTGGGACTGGACAGCTGTGTGTCCCAAAGGACTGGCTGCCTGGTAATTCTTACCAGCTCCTCTGGTTTACCCTGGGAAGGACAAAAATGAGACACTTCCAGCCACACTGATCTCTTATCATAAAGGGCCCCAAAAGAAAGGCAGGAACAGAGGTCTCAGACAGGGAGACAAGGCGATCCATCTACAGTAATTTGCTTAAAAATATTTTTCCTAGCAAGATAGATCTATTTAAATTAATTAACATTTCAAAGTGCTAATGAATGAATGACTGCTAATTTATTTTGCTATTTATGATACAGAAGTACCATTTCAAAGATCAACCATTAAAAAATATTTTTATTGAGTACCCAATACTCTGGCTTTAAGAGCTTAAAACATAGTTGATAAAACAATATTCATTTATCATACGGCAGTTGAAGAATATAAAATGGTAATTAAGTGTGTAATTGTATAAACATAGGAAAATCCCTGTGAACCAGAATAATTTGGAGATTTTCATGAAGATATTTCTCAAGGACATTTCATTGTTTAATGCTTATAGAAAATAGCATTGTTCATTAGTTAAGCAAAAATATCTTATGTTTTTATACTTGGAAATAAATATAATGTTTTTGATACAAAGATGCAAAAGTACAAAAAATAGGAGCTAGTGAAATAAAACAGTTTAAACTTTTAACAGGCAGAAAACAAGATTATGATCAAATTATTTGCTTGTAATCTATTACACTTTTGAAAAAAAAAAGAAACAGAAGACTTATTTGAATGACCTTTACAAACATTTATCAAGAGATATATGGTCCCTCTGTTGGGAATTTAGTTCCTTATCATGGAGCAAAATAGGAGCAGAGAACTATCTCTGCTACCTTATTAATACTGGAAAAATTATATAAAGGGCTTAAAAATAATACTGGAGATACAGGATAAATTCTTAAATAAAAATCAAACCATGAAATATCTTATCATACATGTAACCAACCTCTTAACTACCAAAATGTGTCACATATGAAAGCATCAATTTATGGTAAGACAAAATCCTTTCACAAAAAAACAAATGAGCCCTTCTGGCTGACAGCTCCCTTTCCAAATGTATCAAGATAACTAACCTTAATGCTACAGTCCGAGCAATTCAAAACAGAATCTCTTAACCAAAGCACAGCATCTGGTGTCCACATGCCAATAGACTGTGGAAGATCTGCTAAGCAGCACTTTATAGCCTGGAAAGAAAACATGATGGAAAAGCAAACACACCATCTTAAAATAGGTACTTATAAGTAATGTCAATGTTATTTTCCTGTAAGTCGGACACGTTGCCAAGATAGAAAGCAAGCAACAGCAATAGCTAACAATGACAATCGGAGCTCTGGAGCTGGAGCGTGCGCTATGTTGCTGGCTCTATTTATATCGCCTCTATTGTCTTTACTCCTATTTGAGCAGGGCTTATACCAGGCAGTTCACATACTTATCCTACGATACCTCTGCAAGATGGGCCAGTGTTGTGACCTCATTGTACAGACAGTGAAATGGAATCAGAGAGACTTACGTGCATCAAGTCACAAAGTTGTGAAAAACAGTGAACAACCACATTTGGACCATTTCCAATTGTGTTACAAACTTGGACTTCTTTTGCTCATTATCAAGATCAAAACTGAGAGGGCATCTCACAACATGATTACAAATACATCCAAATCTCTTCCAGAAAATCTCTCAGGCTTGTAATATATAGTACCTGAGGTGGTATCACAATTATTTCTTGTAGAAACCGAGGGGGAATTTCCCTGAGTTCGGACACTTTTACGGATGTCACAGTACCAGAATCCAGGAATTGAACATCAAGAGCTCGACTGCTATGAACGTTTGTGATCTGCAATGAGACAAGTGTTGGCTAATTTATTAGCACATTCAAAAGGCCAAAACACTTCTGTGCGATTATATTTTGTATAACTCTAAAATGCATATGAAAATCAACAAAGACTATCAGTGTTAATGAAGTTTTCTTAAAAATGTACCTATTTACAATAGGTACTCTTTTAGAGCAGAACTGATGTCAACATCTAGTTGTTAAATCATTTAATCAATAGTAATCACCAAACTAATAACAATCAATAAAATCAAATAGGTAATGTTTACTATGCTTTCAACTCTAGGACACTACTGATTTATAAAACAATTTGAAACATCATTATATACTGTTGATTAAAGATGCCGTCTGTTCTCCAAAATATTAAAATGTGAGGTAAAAAACCCATTGTGTCTCAGCAATGAAGAAATAAAGAATACAAAGAATTCAGACACACAAAAATTTCTTGTAGTAGGTAAATACTATGTCTTTTTAAATCATAACCTATTGTGGCATTTTATAGTTTTGTCAGAAAGCCCAATGATAATTTTTATCATTTGTCCTAACTAAAACATTGAAACTCAAAAAGTCAGAAAGGTAAAATAAGCCAAATTAATAATTCAAAAATGGGAAAATTACATACAGGGTCAAAGTAATAATTACCTGTGATCAAATGGCGACATCACAATGTTAAGATTCTGGGTGCACCTTTAAATGCCGTAAGTTCCCTTAATAAGCCATTGTGATATCTGCCGTCACTGAATATAGTTAACCTTAGCCAAAGATAGCCCCGTCACGATGGTTATCTGGGCAGGGACTTCGTGCCTACAACTGCTCTCACTGCCACCTTGTGAAGGGCGGTGCTTTCAGTATGGTGACTGTTAAGAACTGAACTTCTCTTGGCATGGAAGTCAGATATATCAAAAGTAAAGCCTTTTTCTGTGGCCCCAGTAAATGCTTTATTAATATAACAGCATAATTCTTTAATCTCTTAAGATTATGATAGACACAAACAGTATTACAACAATATCCTAAAATGTATTTTATTCAAAATATGTTGGCATGGTTGGTATATACTGAATGCTTATTATGGCCAGGCATAACTGGGTAGAGACATATACTCCCCCATCTCAAAGAGCTCCTAGTCTCACAAGAGATGATGACACAAATAAATAATTAGGATATAAGGTAGTAGGGCAATAATAGAGTTATGCATGAGGTACTATGAGAACATAGAGAATGGGTACCTGACCCAGCCAGGAAGCAGATGTTAGGGCAAGCTTTCAGGAGGAGGGAATACCTAAAATTGATACTTTCCTTTAAAATGTACTTTTTTCTTCTTATGCTAGTAAAATGCCTTTATCATAGAAAATTTAGATACTTCAAAGAATGATATAAAAAATCACTTATAATCTATAATCAATTGTAATTATCCTTGTAGTCTTTAATCCATACATTTATAAAGAATTAGATTTACAAAAACTAGAACATTATTTGTATATACTATTTCCTAATTGGCTACTTTTCACTAAGTGTCTCAAAAATATTTCATGTCATTAGTCTTCTATAACATTTTAATATTACATAATTGTATCATGCAGATACGTTATGACTTATCTAATAACCCCTTTGGCTTTATAATTTTTTTTTTAATTTTTTTTTTCAACGTTTTTTATTTATTTTTGGGACAGAGAGAGACAGAGCATGAACGGGGGAGGGGCAGAGAGAGAGGGAGACACAGAATCGGAAACAGGCTCCAGGCTCCGAGCCATCAGCCCAGAGCCTGACGCAGGGCTCGAACTCACGGACCGCGAGATCGTGACCTGGCTGAAGTCGGACGCTTAACCGACTGCGCCATCCAGGCGCCCCTTTATAATTTAAATTGTATAAATTTTTGCTCTTTTAAGAAATAATCATACTTACTGGGCATGTGTATTTCCTTTTTCATAAATTAAAATTTCACAAATGTCACAATTTCAGCTGGGCCTTACATGATGAATGGGAATAAACCAGGTTGGTAGGAGTCTAGTTAGGGGCTAATCCAAACATTTCAAACAGAGGGGGAAAAGGATGGGCAAGACATTTATATTTCTTATGTGTGGAAGCTACAAGCTTTTTGATTATGCTGGGATGTAAAGAGAGAGGCAGGGCAAGGCAGGAGATGATGCTGAGAGAAAGGTAAAGGCAAGGTAAGGTCTTGGAGAGCCAGACATTATGTCTTAAAGAACCAGATTTACCCTGCAGATGAGAAGAAGCCAATGTCAAGTCTTGAGGAGAAGAATGAGATGGTTGGCTTTGTAAGAGGCCATGTATTTTTGGTGGTAAGACTGGGTGAGGGCTTTGAAATCAGACAGATTTGGTTTTAATCTCACCTCTCACTTTCTAGCTGAATGACTTTCCTCATCAATAAGAATGGGATCATAGGGTTTTGTGAAGATTAAGTCAGATCAGTCATGTTTATAAAAAAAACAAAAAACAAAAAACATTTTAGGACACCTGGGTGGCTCAGTTGGTTAAACGTCTGACTCTTGATTTTGGCTCGGGTCATGTTCTCACCATTCAAGGGATCAAGCCCCACATCAGATTGGGGTCTGTGCTGACAGCACACAAAACCTGCCTAGAACTTTCTCTCTCCTCTTTCTCTGCCCCTCCCCATGCTCATGCATGTGCTTTCCCTCTCTCTCCCTCTCTCTCTCTCTCTCAAAATAAATAAACTTAAAAAATAAATAAAAAACATAAATAAATAAATAAATAAATAAATAAATAAAAATAAATTTAAAAAAAACATTTCGTGTCTGGGAAATAGTAAGCCTCATTAAACATTGGAAGTATTGCTTGTTATTATTTACATTTTGGGTCACTCGCTCTAGTGGCATGGAGCTTGACTGGAGGAAGACAAGAGTAAAGACAGAGGAACCATAGTATTGCAGTGATCTAGGCAAGAAATGACAAAGATGCAAAATGTCACCGGGGCTGAGGAAGATTCAGGAATCCAAGATAACTCTTAAGAAGCAGCCTCAGTGGCTGCATGAAGAGAGATACCACCAAAATACAGATATAGGAGGAAGATAAGGATGGGAAAAGATAATTTTGGTTTCAGACATGCAAAGCTTGAGGACTATGCGAGATGGACAATTAGGCTGGCTTTTGCATAAATCTGAAGCTCATCGAGGGCTGGAAAACAAACTGGGGAGTCATGAGGACAGAGTTGGTAACTGAATCGATGAGACGGCATTGCCTAGAAGGATGCAGAGGCCTAGAAGAACAGTGAGCTGGGACAGGACTTGGAGGGCACTGACAGTGACACTGTGGAGTGTGGTGGGTGGGGGAGGTTGGGGTAAAAAACAGGAGAAGCAATCATTAGAACATCATGAGGAAAATTAGGAGGATTTGATACCATGGTAGCCTCTCTACAGCGAGAGGGGTACTTCAGGTTTCGACACTGTTAGATGCAGCCAAGAGGCCTGGTAACATAAGACCTGGAAGACTCTAGCTGGATTGTGCAGCTGAGATCCTGGTGCTCTGTTGGAGTACAGGCAGCAAACAGCCGTGGCTGAAAACTGGCTGGAAGGTGCCATAGAAGCGAAGGCAGACCACTTGGGATGTGTTTGAAGGAAACAGGAAGAGTGATGACCACTGAGTAGAGTTGGCTGGATGTATGGAGTAAGTTCAGAAGGTATAGGCACTAAATTAAGCTTAGATGAGTTACAATGTCGGGAACAAACACATCATTTAAACACAGGATCTGCTTCTCATTAATCATTCTTTCTTCCTTAACTTTCTACGTATCACTAAGAGAATGAATACTTTTGCTACCTCCAAGGCAGACAACTCACAGTTTGATAGTAAAACAAAAATAATACTAGACATTTATCTCAAGTATCTGAGCATATGATGAAAAGGTATTTTGCCAAAAACGCATAACCTGATTCTACACATGAAGAAACTCAAGCAGTGACATAGTCTGCAAAATGCTGCTACTATTCAAAAGGTGAATAACAAAGAAAGCCAGAGCAATTGCCAGATTGGAGGAAACTAAGAAGGCATGACAATTAATTACAACTTGGGATCCTGGACCAGAAAGAAGATATTTGCAGGACAATCTGGGATGTCAACAGAGTCTGCAGATTAGTTAATAATATTGTATGAGTGTTGATTTGCTGGTTCTGATAATGGCTATGCCAAGACGTTAACAACTGGAGACAGTGGGTAAAAGGCATATGGGAACTCTTGGGACTATTTTTACAACTTTCTAAAAGTCTGAAATTATTTCAAATATGTGTGCATTTATATGTAATACACTAAACAGCACAGAACTTTAAAATTTTTAATTTTTAAAAATCTTTATTTATTTTTGAGAGAGAGACAGCGTGTGAGCAGGGGAGGAGCAGAGAGAGAGGGAGACACAGAATCTGAAGCAGGCTCCAGGCTCTGATCTGTCAGCACAGAGCCCGATGTGGGGCTCGAGCCCACAAACTGTGAGATCATGACCTGAGCTGAAGTCGGACACTCAACCGACTGAGCCACCCAGGTGCTCCTAAAATTTTTTTAAATGTTTATTTCTATTATTTTTGAGAGAAAGATAGACAAAACGTGAGTGGGGGAGGGACAGAGAGGGAGACACAGAATCTGAAGCAGGCTCCAGGCTCTGAGCTGTCAGCACAGAGCCCAACGCAGGGCTCGAACCCACAAACCGTGAGATCATGAGCTGAGCTGAAGTCTGAAGCTTAACCAACTGAGCCACCCAGGTGTCCAATAAACAGCACAGAACTTTAAAATTCAAATGCCATGTTCTTTTGAATGAGTTATGTTTTTGAAGTTTACAACTAAACATACAACTCTTAGTCACATAACCCCCGCCCCACTGCTTAAAGTAGAGGTTCTTGCATCTAGATTAAGAACCTCTGAAACAAAGACAAAAAAGGAAAAAAAAAATCAAACCCAAGTTTGACACTTTAGCAATTGGGAAAACTAGATATCAAAAATAGAAGAAAGAAAGAAAAAAGGAAAGAAACAGCAACAACGAAAATCCAAAACCCACCTTTGAAAAACATATGAAAATATATGATAAAATATAACAAACCTCTTTTCAAATTTGTAACTGTGCTTGCAAGAAAATAAGATAATTATTAGAGACTGGAATTAGAGGAGCATGTAAACACTGAAGCCAAAGCTGTCCTCCGCAGGAAGGAAGATCTGAGACATCCCCCCAAACCCCTGCCAAGAAGTCAGAACTCTCAAAGGGCTACACCCTCAGCAGAATGGTGACTCTAGAGAACAATGAAGCAATATCTAGTGAAACTGAAGACAGGCATTCTCTCTACCCAGAAACTCCATTCCTTCCTACGTACCCTGGGAGATGTGCACAGGAAGGTTCATAAAAGGAGGTTCCATTTATAACAAAAAATTAGAAAAAATCTAAATACTGACGATCAGGGTGCTGGAGTGACAACGTTGGCACATTCGTACACCGTTAAATCAAACAGCAGTGAAAACAAATGAACGAGAGCTGCACACATCAACATGGATGAATCTCCCGCAGAATGAATAAAAAAACATATTTCAGAAGCATCAATACATTTTACCATTTACATATATTTTTTAAGCATTTGTGTTAGATTTTATTAAGTTTTACTATAAATATTCTATATACATTTTCATTTCTGTATTCCCACTACCTCTATATTAAAATATATAGATAGCAAAAGCTCGTATGTATAAATGCAAACACAGTGAAAGTATAAAAAGGCATAGGAATTAGAAACATTACACTCAGTGGGCAGTTCCCCTCCTCCAGAGTGGGAGTAGAAGAAATGGAGGCAGGCATAGAGCCTCAACCATGTTGGTCATGTTTTATTTCTCCCGTGGTGATGAATATGTGGGTACTTCTTCCATTTTTTAAAAAACTTGTTTGTGTATCTGAAATATTTCACAATAAGCTTTAAAAAAGAAGTGACTGATTTTTACCTCTACTCGTAACCATTTTCCTTTGCAGTGGAAGAGGCAGACTTTCCCACAGAAGGGTAATGAAACGAAGTACTCGGAGGTCATGTGCTACAAAACAGAAATGCGTGACACTTTTATTACTCTTAGCAAGGAGCGTATTGCTACACCACCAGAAAAACATCACTGTGGCTCAGGCTCACTGGGGCACCCGTACTTCGCCAGGCTTCCCATGAGGAGTCTGCTGTAGTGCGTGTACGAGGGTGATGGGATTTCTACCTTATTTCTCAGACATTACTGATGGCATCTTCTACTCTCCCTCCTCACACATGGCCCATAAATCAGACCTGCTAAAATGTCTACAAACATAAGTGTGCAGGTCAGTATGATGCATCCAGGCACGAGTGCCATCAGTTAAACATGAAGAGGGAGGGTGAATCTGCCAAAAAGGAGGAGAAGAGCCTGGATGAAAGTGAGGTTGGGCTAGCTGTCCAGAAGGCCTCTTCCTGCCAACTTTTAACATTTAGATTCAAAGACGAGATTTTTACTTCCAAAACAAATGTTATCAACACAAATATGGGTGTCAGTGCCAGTGAAATGGCAATAAATCACGACCATAGGCCTCTTCATCCTCCCCTTTGCTGTAGCTTGAAGCTGAGGACCTGTCACGGTCTCCTCCATTCAGGGTGAATGTTTGTACTCTCCCCAAAGGCAGTGTCTCCATTTGGGTTACCAGCGCACTGGGGACGATCGAGAGGACTTTTCACCACCATGAATAATAAGCACATGCATGCAAATGAGTCACTGGAGTCAGCTTCTCTAGATTTCTCCAAGATAGATTAGCAAACCAAACTTAAGCAATGACCCTGAGATACAGCTAAGACATCTGTAATACAGAAAGAGACAAAGCTACAGATCTGATGCCTCAGTTCTAGGCTGTAGTCTGAATACAAGTCTAACCCGATTCAGCACAAATATTTTAGAATACCTATTCTATGTAGGATACTTGATTAGATACTGTAGTACCTAAATGAATTAGGTCCTTACCAGTACCTGCCAAGGCTCTGTCTCTGCCCTCAAGAAGCCTACACTGTGTAAGGCAAACGAATACCCAAACAGCAAAACTACAATGTTGCAAATGAAGCCACGAGGCACTTTGGTGTGCTTGGGAGTTGGAGGGAAGGGTTCACTTCTAAGGGCAAGAGGGTCAGGACCCACATGGCATTAGGATTTAATCACTCAAAACCAAGCATATTCTGGATTACAATTGTAACGCCCTAAGAGAGGTAAGAACATCACCTTAGAACTTTAAAACAAAACCTCCTCAGATCCTGGTTTAGAAAATAATACTAGAATCAAAGGGTAAGGAGCTTATTAATAAATTTAAACACAGAACCACATTTACCAAGGCATTAGGTTCTCATGGACCATAAAGAGCTTGGGGAGTGATACTTTAGAAGTTTTCTTCTCCTCCTAGATTCCATGGTTTTGTCTTTGCCCGAGGCAGGGGAGTCAGCTGGCTCTAGCACACAAAGTCACAGCGGCCGCACCGTAGCATCATCAACTGTGCCTTGTAAATAACAAACCTGCCAGTCGCTGGGCCCTTACTCTGTGCCAGGCGCTGTGCTAAGCAGTTTGGCCGCTACTCCTCACAACAATCCTATGGATATATACACTGTTATTATCCTCATTTTGTAATGCAGAAACCAGTAGTTTTTTGTTTTTTAAGTTCTGCAGTCCAAGACTCTTACCTACCATTCTACAGCTTCTACCTCAAATTGTTCAAAAACTACACTTATACCATTTGGTGACCATTCTTGTTTGGAACTGAGAATTTTCGAGGTGGATGTCACTCTGCCGTACCTTACAATGGAAGTAGTCCTCTATCTTATGCAGAAGGTCGTTGAGCTTGTTCAGACCTTTACAAGGCACCTGGCAGTAGAGTGTGCCATCAGAGCAAATATTAGTCACTCTGACATTTGTGTACATAGCATCAATCTGGAACAAAGGACACACCAAGGAAGCTTGAGACTAGAGCACAGCTCTTACCTACTTTAGGGGTATCTACCTAAATAATCGCATTAAAAGTCTTTGCATTTTAACATCTTTTAAGCAAGCAGGAGAATAGATAGGATGATAGAATGAAATTTGAAACTTAAATGTGAAAACCTCATTTGGAGACCTCTCTTTCCAAAAGGAATATCTGATATCATTGTTTCAGGGACAAAGTACACATTTTGCAAACATTAATTACCACATTTCATTGCCTGAAAGGCTAAGTGTCTTTCATTTTGGTTTATTTTCTACCTATTAATTTAGAAAAATAATTATTACATAAAAAATACTTTTTGCAACATTAACATAAATGAAAATAAAAAACTCTCACAAAATCAGTCCCATTATCAGCCTACTTTCCTACCTGTGTTTATCGGCTGCATGAATGTTAGTAATTTTTAAAAATTATAATCATAGCAAAGGCTTAATTTTGGCCAACTTTTAGTCAAATCATAATATAAAGAGAATTCACTGTTGTTCTACTTATTAAACAAATGTTTTCCCAATGTTGCCATGGGAAACCATTTAAAATGGGTGATGGGCAGGGGTGCCTGGGTGGCTCAGTCAGTTAATCGTTCGACTTCGGCTCAGGTCATGATCTCACAGTTCATGGGTTCAAGCCCCTCATGGGACTCTGTGCTGACAGTTCAGAGCCTGGAGCCTGCTTTGGATTCTGTGTCTCCCTCTCTCTTTGCCCCTCCCCGACTCACGCTCTGTCTCTCAAAAATGGATAAAGTTAAAATAAATAAATAAATAAATAAATAAAATAAAATAAAATAAAATGGGTGATGGGCATTGAGGGGGCACTCGTTGGGGTGAGTACTGGGTGTTGCATGTAAGCGATGAATCACGGAAATCTACTCCCAAAACCAAGAGCACACTGTATATATACACTATATGTTAGCTAACTTGACAATAAATTATATATATATAATATATTATATATTATATATATAATATTTACAAATACTTAAATATATATATTTAATAATAAACATAAATAAAATAAAAATAAATATAAAAAATATATATTTTTAAAAATAAATATATAATAAAAAAATAAAATGACCATTTTTAACATCTCATCTTATTCTTTAGAGTAGCTGTTCTATAATTTATTTAAAGATTTCCTTCTTTGTGGAAAATTTATGTTTTTTACCTTTTAAAACTGTAAAAGCTAACAATTTAATAAACATCTTTACTTATCTAACTTTCTGTTCTTTTGTATTATCCGCTTCTATTATCTTTGCAAAATAATTTCTTATAAAATACAATTTTACTCTAGAAACTGGGAAATAAAACAAAAACCCAATTCCTAATAATTCCTATTTATGTGTTGGCCTTCTTTTCCCCTCTTCCAGTGACCCCCCCTCCCCCTCCTTTTCTCCCTTGACACACAGGCAACCTGTCCCTATCAGTTGTTAGCCTACAATTTATACCATTCTTTTCCGCTACCTTTCTTCCCTACAGTGTGTGTGACAGACAACTAGAGTGGTCACAGTGCTACCTGAAGGTGAACCTCTAGAGACTTGTCGCAGATGGCCTTTAAGCAGGTGGCATTAATATTGACGTCATCTTCTCCCGAGGTGTCGTACAGAACAACAAGCGGAATATCTGCTTTGTCAAGTATTTCCACAGCAAAGATCTTTCCACAAGTTAAAGATTCAACCACCTTCACTAAATCAGGATCATCACTTAAAACCTCCAACCCTGAAAAATATTGACTATTTTAATTTCTACTTAATTAGCAGAATCATTTTAAGATAAATAGACTGCATGGGACTGTTTGGGCTGCTTACTATAACAGTGAATCTACTACCAAATCCTTATAAATTTTCTAGGGAAGCTTTGTTTTACAGTCTTGTTCACATTACCCATTCTTAGGTTTTAAAATATATATATTGTAGTGAGAATACCTTTTTGAATGATTACACAAAGGCAGGCAATCTTACAACAAAAAGAAAAGTTGATGGTCTATCAGAATTTCTACCTTAGCAGAAACGGACTTCACTTTATATACCAACACATATTTAAAACAAAAAGACTAATACACACAAGAAGCTATCAGTCAGTCATATCTGCCAGTTATGTATTTGTAATGTTTTTCCTAAAAATTTACCCTTGACCTTTAAAATTTTCTAATTGAATATACAATTGTTTCATATAAAATGAACATGCATTTATTGGAAATTTATACAATTATTTTCTTTCTTTATTTCTTCTTAAGTACACCGTGATGGTTCTGAGTATACCAAAGAACGTTGTGATTTATCAAAGAAAGATTAAATTGTATTTAACATAATATAGGTATCAGGTGAATTTCACTGTGGTCTACTTAACTCTTTAAATTCTTTGAAAATTGTAATTCTATGTAACATATACATGACAACTCTAAGCTATTCTTTTAAACTAATTAAAACTAGCTCATCATTTCCCCAATGGTGTCATGAGGTCCATTTCTGTATTTTCCCCTTGAAATTCATAAGCACGAGTTCAGAGTCCCTGTGAGCTACCTCTCTCTTCTTGTTCTCTCTTCCGGACACATAACGTCACAGCTTTCACCAAATCTCTCATCTCAGCATCCTGAATCTTGTCCTACGCTCCTGATACGTTCTTTTCAAAACTAACTCCCACAGGGTTGTAAGAGGCTTCTAAAACTACTTGGGATTTACCTCACAGACAGAGCCATACCCAGCCCCACTGGCATAAAAACCCTTTCTGGCTGAGAAGGAGGTATTTCTCACAGGGCTAATTTTCATTGAAGAATTGTGATCACTTTCTGAATTTAGCTCAGGCTCTCCTGGCATGATGCTTACACACTCCTGTGTCTTTCCTCATATTAACACGGCCACTATGTCCTCCATGCTTGTAGGTTACTCCTACAGCATCCCTCTCACACACAAGAGGAGGAAAGAAAAGAACAATGGTATGTGGACTGTGCCAGAGAAGGATGAACTTGGGCTTGGGTGCATGAAGGTGCATTAGGTGGTAACAAGCAGTAGCCAGAGGCCACCTCAGTGGGGAAGAAGCGGAGAGTCACCTCCCAACAGGTCAAACAACAGGATTCAAACTGATCAAATCCCATGATACAGGGCGTCTGGCTGGCATTGCTAGGGCAGTTTGAACAACAACAACAAAACCTTTAAGATGGCCAATAGACATTCGCATAATAAAGTATAATAAAAACATTTTAACATATTGATAATGGTCACATCTTGTAAAGACATTAAACATGAATTTATTTATACCTTTCAAGAAATAACTCATTATAAGACCTTGAGATACTTAGGTCATTTTGGGATTTAACTGCCCAAAGGTACAATGGTAATAATGTATCAAAATGGAGAGAGCTTTAAAAAAGTTCCTCTTACCTGCTAGCTTACACTTTGTAGCTTGGAATGAGAGTGAACAGAACTTTGGGTTCAATTTGTATGCTTTGCTTTTTTCAATATTTTCACTAAAACCATAGTCAACATAGCATACCTAATGATAAGAAAAACATCATTTAGGCTCAAATAAAATTCTTCATCCTCACTTCTTAAAAAACATCCGACACATTTGATTGGTTCCATTTATTCCCTAAAAACATGTTCAGTGGCTCTAGACTTCCTGGAAAATGGCAGGGCTGGTGCCCCTGACTTAGTCCAGAAAGGAAAGGCTAGGGCTGGGACCAGGGAAGCCAGGGCCCCAGACTCCAGGCCTCACTCCTCTTCACCAACAGGAAGAACGAGGTAAGACTGAACTCAGTCAGATGCCTTGTAGCTGCCAGCTCCTCAGCAGCACAACTGTCCAGATCCACAGCCCCGACTGCCCCTGCCCCTTCCTGTCTTGATTTCCGTACTTTCACTAATGATGCACATCCTTAGGGAGCAGGATTGGTTTCTAGAGAGGGTGTCACCTACAGAGGAGTATTCATCAGATTTGAAATCCCCAAAATAGCACTTGTGACTACTTACTCCCAGCTATGTGCTTTGAGAGATCCAGATGCTTTCTGTCGATGACAACAATGGCATTATGGCTAGATAACAGGGAATTCTACACTGTAAAAATAGGTACTTCCCAGTGGGGCAAAGCTGGGTTAGGCCTTTGGCCAGCTCAACAAAAGGCCCCAAATCTGCTGGACAGAGCTCTGTGTTTGCAGAAACCTGCACGACTCTTCCTCACCATTAGCACAGATCACTGAGAGCTTGGATGTTATCTCTGGAATATTAATAACATCTTCTATTGGAAAGAAATGTATTTAAAAAAAGCTTTTTTTTTTTTTTTATTTTATTTTTTTGAAAAATAAAATCTAGGAGTGCCTGGGTGGCTCAGTCAGTTAAGTGTCCGACCTCAGGTCATGATCTCAGTGTTTGTGGGTTCAAGCCCCATGTCAGGCTCTGTGCTGACAGCTTGGAGCCTAGAGCCTGCTTCGGATTCTGTGTCTCCCTCTATATCTGCCCCTTCCCAACTCATGTGAGTGCTCTCTCTCTCTCTCTCTCTCTCTCTCTCAAAAATAAAAGCATTTTAAAAATTTAAAACCATAAAATAAAACTAGAAATAATGAGCTGTGGTTTAGAATGATAACTATAGAACGATAACTAATAATCTGAGGGAAAGCATTAAAAACCTAGTATGCTTCTCTAATTAAAACAGATGACAGCTATTCAAACAAAACAAAAACCAGAGCGAAGGCACCACTAAGAAATACCATGTAGCAGAGAGCCAGGTGCTTTCACTTTCTGTAGAAAAATTAAGCCCAAAGGCCAGCTTCTTAGTACCTAGATTCTGGTACTAAACAGACAAAACAGAAATTCTCCCCAGCAGGGAATCAAATGAAAAAAAGAAGAGATGCAGAGACTGCAAATACCTTTCCAGACCACCTGATAAGTGGGTCTGTGGGGCCTGTATGTCATGATGGAGATAATCATCTCCCAGAGTCCCTATCTTGATTCAGGGCTCCTGTAGGCCGAGATCTGTGGCGCAGCCATTTAGGCATCCGGGCCCTTTACTCCAGTCCCAAAGCAGCACCTGTTCTTCTTTCCCATAAGCCTCAGGAGTCAGGCAACACTTGTTTCCTTTAATAGCTATCACTACCTACAACTTGGACTCTGCTCTTCCCAGACCTAGAATGCAGAGAACACGGTCTACCAGTAGGACATAATCATCATTCCAGGGAAATTCAGTCTGTATTCCTAGCATCAAAAGACTAAAGAATAACTGCTCCAAAATCTTCAAAGGATTTCCGTAACATTTGGAGCTTGTTCTCTTTCCTTTCTTTCTTTCTGAATCAAACACTGTGCATTTGTATGGCAGCAGCGGTGTACAAAACACTTGCTCATGGGTTGTGAGTTTGACTCACACCGTACTCTGCCCTGCGCTGCTGAGTGGAGTTTCTCTCCCTAATGCCTTGGGATCAGCACAAGCAGCCCAGGCCTGGAGCGGAGCCCCAGTCAGTTCCTGGTTCTCTGGCACCATCAAGTGGCCGTAGATCTCACCGCGCCACCTGAGTGATAATCAGACATCCTTGGGATGCCGGTCTGGGTTGGGCCCAATCCAGCACCCACTTCAGGGCATGACTTCATACTCCTGTTTCCCACACTCACCAAAGATTGACAAGTGGAAAGCAAGGAGGGAATTGTATTCGTTTCCAGGCACAGCACAGCTCAAGAGAAACAGACTTGCTAAGTAGCGGGGGTTTCTCCAGAGAAAAGGAGAACTGCATGTCTGTCTGCTTCACGGGGTTGAGGGGAACAAGCTCAGAACAGAATTGTTCCATGGACTGCAGTCTAAGAGCTTATGAGACCGTATAACATACTGAGATGCCCCCTTCACCCCCAACACCAGCCACGGCTCTTAGCAATCTGATGCCACAGCTGGTGATCTCTCCCCGATGGGATACTTTCTTCTTCTGGCTTTCACGACACTGCCCTTTTGGTTTTTACTTCTTCTTTAGCCAATCTTAAGATTGTGTGAAAGGTTTTCTTTCCCAGAGGAGGTTCCAGTTGAAGACGCGTCACAAGATCAGAGTGTTTTTATGCAGGGAAGGGCATCTGAGATACAGATAAGGGGATGGAGGGACTTGACCAGGGGCACATGACTATTCCCAGGCAGAGGCAGGACTAAGACCCAAGCCGCTAATCACACTGTGCTTCCCACTGGCCCAGTTCTCTGCTTTGTCCTTAATGTGTTCCAGATTTTTTTCCCCCAAACTTTATCCACATATAATTTACATTGAATGAAAAATGCCCATTTAAAGTATACAGTTTGATGAGCTGTGATAAATGTATATATCCATACAATGACCATGATAATCAAGATACAGACCACATCCACCACTTCAAAAATTCCCCCTTACCCCCTTCCAATTAAGCCCCCTCCACCTCCTGTCACAGGCAACCATTGATCTGATTTCTATCACTATAGATGAATTTTTAGCTGTTCTTAGCCATCACTTATCTGGAATCAGACAGGATAGCTCTTTTGTATCTGACTGCTCTTACAGTTCATGAGTTTTAAACATGTGACTCTTTTCAGTAGTTCATGCCTTTTTTGTTGTTGTTGACTAGTATTCCATTCTATGAATATACTACAATTTGCTTATACATTTACCTATTGGTAAGCATTTGGGTTGTTTCCCATTTGGGACTAGTAATAATAAAGCTGCTCCAAACTTGTGTCCAAGCCTTTTGGTGGACCTATATTTTCACTTCTCTTGTGTAAAGACTTAGGGGTCAGATGGTAAGTGTAATAACTTTCTAAGGAACTACCAAACCATTCCAATTTTCAGATTTTTATAGTCAGGCCAAATTGCTTAAAAACTGTATCTTTGTAGATTTAGTTAAAGAATTTCCTAAATTTCTCTGTGAGTGGCTAAGGGTGGCTCAGTGGTTAGGGTGAGCTTGCTTCCATAGAGGGCCAGGGCCTCTTGTATTGAACCATCTGGGTAAGAAAGAGCAAGTACCCTTTCTGACCCTCCTGACCCTGTGCCTGGGGCCAGGGGTTTCAGGGCAGAGTATCTGATGGACCTAAGCCCAGGTTCAGTGAGCAGTATCTGCACTCAGTGACACACAAAGGTTATTTGCCAGGGACTGACAACACCATAATTAAATAGGTTTCAAATTATGGAACAGAGGCTGCAGAAATAGAAGTATATTTCCCTGCTTGCAAAACCCAGACAAAACCATGCCTTGAGAGTAAGAGAGTTCTCATTCTCCATCTCTGCACTGAAGGAAAGAAGAGGCCATGGGGCAGAGGTTGACAGCCAAGAACATGGCCAAGTCTGGAAGTCTTAGAGCCTGCTGATGCAAGAGACAGGCCAAAGAGTCCTCTGACTTCTCCAAGAGGACGGAGAGTGCAACACTCAGACAGCTCTCGGGGCACAACCTGAGTCCTGTTTGGGGTCCTCGGCTGGCTGCATAAGAGGGGAGAGGGGGGATGTCACGTCCTCTAGTCTGTATTGCTTCCCTTACTCCAAAGTGCTGATCTTGATAGGAATCCCACAGAGCTTTGATCAGTAATTATTATGTCTCTCCTGAGAATGGAAATAAAGACCCTTTCCTGATTATATCACGGGTTATGAATACTGCCATGGAGAAGACTTTTTTTTTCTTTTTTTTTTAAACTCAAACTCTGAGATCATATGACTACCACGGACTTAAAAGCTGATAGGGATAATCTTTTACAGATATTATCTTGTCAACTTCTGGAAAAAACTAAATGGAGTTAGGAAGGACACAATATTAGAAGGAACACCTACGTTTGAAAAATAATGTGTGCCTCTTCATAAAGCTATGACAAAGTAAACAGTGCTTGCCTTTATTTTGTTTTCATCCATCGAGATGATCTGTGCCCGTAACCAAGCATCCTCCTCAGCATTTACAGCCAGTAACTGCCCAACATGCACAGTCTGGACTGGTGTGATCTTGGGGTTCTTACTGTAATACTCCTTCATCTCATCTTCCATTAATTCCTGAGCAGCAGAATAGTCTTTGCCCACATACCTGAATTAGTTAAAGGAAGAGACCACAAATGAAGCAACCCAGAAGGAGGAAAATGACAGGAATTCACTAGGAATTCACTAATGACACTCTCATTTTTTTTCTACTGCCATCTTTCCAGTCTCAGACATGGATTATGTTAATGGGTAGGAGAACACGTATTTAGTAAACATTTCTGTCTTGATAAAGGAAAGTATAATATTATGGGGCTCATGTAAAACAACACCAGGGCCGAACACACCAAATCAAATGCTTGACAACAATCCAGACAGCTGGAGGATGTAACAGTAAGCAGTCAGGGAAACTTCGGTGAGGGTGAGGCTAAGAAAAGATTCAAGGGAAGGGAAGAGAGGAAAATATGGTAGAAAATGGAGACACCAGTGCAGGCCAGATTAGCAAGAGTCTATTTAAGATTTTTTTACTAAGGCTGCTGGAAATCTTTGTGGATTACTGAGAAGAGAATCCAGTTGGTGGTTTTGCCTTAAGGCTGGGTTTGAACAAGACTCAAGCCCTGAAAACCAACGAAATTTTAAGAGAGAAAAACAAAGCCTTAAATGCACTAAACACAACCATGTGACAACCCATCTCCCCAGCTTACTGGACAAGTTTAAACAAATTACAACAAAACATTGAGCTCTGATACCCTTAAAGAGATGATATCTTCTAGCTAAATCTCTCTTAAATTGTATGCTTTCTCCTTTTTCAGGATATGGCCTATCTCCTTCTACAATTTTCTGCTGTTAAAACTGCAGTCACCTCGTCCCAGTTGATTATTAAAACACACTATTTCCAGAAAGAGCCTAAATGTCCATCAACTGATGAATGGATAAAGAAATTGTGGTTTATATACACAATGGAGTACTACATGGCAATGAGAAAGAACGAAATATGGCCCTTTGTAGCAACGTGGATGGAACTGGAGAGTGTGATGCTAAGTGAAATAAGCCATACAGAGAAAGACAGATACCATATGTTTTCACTCTTACGTGGATCCTGAGAAACTTAACAGAAACCCATGGAGGAGGGGAAGGAAAAAAAAAAAAAGAGGTTAGAGTGGGAGAGAGCCAAAGCATAAGAGACTCTTAAAAACTGAGAACAAACTGAGGGTTGATGGGGGGTGGGAGGGAGGGGAGGGTGGGTGATGGGTATTGAGGAGGGCACCTTTTGGGATGAGCACTGGGTGTTGTATGGAAACCAATTTGACAATAAATTTCATATATTGAAACAAAACAAAACAGGGGCGCTTGGGTGGCTCAGTGGGTTAAGCCTCCGACTTCAGCTCAGGTCATGATCTCGTGGTCCGTGAGTTCGAGCCCCGCGTAGGGCTCTGTGCTGACTGCTCAGAGCCTGGAGCCTGTTTCAGATTCTGTGTCTCCCTCTCTCTCTGACCCTCCCCCGTTCATGCTCTGTCTCTCTCTGTCTCAAAAATAAATAAACGTTAAAAAAATTTTTTTGAAAAAAAAAGAAACAAAACAAAACAAAACAATACACTATTTCCCTTTGTGCCACAAATAAGCTCTTGTGTTCTTGCCTTTTAGTACTTAGGGACAATTCCATCAAAGGTCTCGTTCTAGGATGTGAAACCCAGCAAATCAAGTTCAGCTCCTATAACAGGAGCTGTCTCAACCACAGGATGAAGCTTTTTAGCTGGAAGCTATGCCGTAATGGCACCAGAATCACTGACTAGGGAGATGGGGGGTATGCCAACAAGCACATTGCCCTTTGCACTGTTCCGCTTTTACCCAGGGCCCAAGTGCTCCTATACAGCTTTAAGAGACTACTCCTTTGAAAATGTTTTCATGCATTCTTGGTAACTATTGGCAGGACAGAAGACACCCTATTCAATCTATTTGTTACTAGAGTTAAAAAAGCTTTAAAAGGTCCTACACAAAATGAAAAGAATGCCTCTTTTGAGCAATGGCTATTTTAAAACCAAATATTGCATGCATCTTATTTACTCCAGAAACAGCTGAAGAAGCTTTGTCACACTCTGCTGGTTAAGTTTACTGAGCTTTACAAATGGTAAGGTGCTGCCTGGGGTGCAGCTGCCTCTCAGCTCTGACGTCCCCCAGGAGGTCTGTAGCTCTGCCGAGTGCCCATTTCCCAGACCTGGAGTCTCACAGGTCCTCCTTTTAACGTTTTTTTTAAATTTTTTATTTTTGAGACAGAGAGAGACAGAGCATGAATGGGGAAGGGGCAGAGAGAGAGGGAGACACAGAATCGGAAGCAGGCTCCAGGCTCTGAGCCATCAGCCCAGAGCCCGACGCGGGGCTCGAACTCACGGAGTGCGAGATCGTGACCTGAGCTGAAGTCGGATGCTCAACCGACTGAGCCACCCAGGCGCCCCACACAGGTCCTCCTTTTAGTGCTGCCACGGCCCTGGGAGCCTAACCGGCCCGGAGGCCTGGGCAGCAGCCTGTGACTTGGTTGTGTGCTGAGCACAGGCACCCGCTAGGGAGGAGGAAGGTGGAGAGAAGCAGCATGAAATCCACTCTCAATGACAACTGGCAGAGAAGAATGGCTACTTGGCTTGGGTGGAGGTGATATTATGGTTGGTGTGATGGTGGGTAGTGGGAAGAATGAAGTCCTGCACTGTCTCCCAATTACCTGAACAAGTGGGCAAAGAATGATATGTAGGCTAATTCAGGTATTCCGTAAGTACAGTTTCACAAAGTTAATTTTTGACACTGAAGACAAGGCATTCCCACACTTGGTATGAGGTCTGTGCCACAACCCCTCCTCAGACCCTTCATGAGTCACAGGCCTAGTTTCCACAGCCTACTGTCTACCTGGGTGAAGACATGAATATAGAATAGGGCTCAGCCTGGTTGGAATCTACTGAGTCTCTGGGTTGGTGGGTGGGGGATGCCAATGACCTTGGGTCGATCTAACAGCACACATTACCCATCATGCTTGCTGGCTGCCAGCAACTGTGCTGAACAGGTAGAATGCTAACTCCAGGATTCAAATTTATATTGGAAAAGGGGATCTAAACAATCTGAAGACCTGGACCTAATCATCCTGACATAGATTAGAACCCTTCTACTGAAGTCCTGGACCTGATCCAGATTCCTGCCAACCCTTGGTTAGAACATCAGAAATCATATGATCTGTCGATGTAGAGCCCAGTGCTGGGTGCTTGGTCTCTGACAACAGATCCGACAGCTAATAGTAACAGACACCAAAGGATCCTGCCAGGGAGGCAGACTTAGACTTCTTCTAAACGGTAGGAGTTAGCAACGTGCTCCTCAACATCCTTCCTTTACTTCAATTTATTAGTGAACCACAGTGGAATCCCCAACCCTCAACAATCCATTTACATCTTCAGGCAATACAGCATCTTAGAATAAAAGCTTTATTCATTTACTACCTCTGTACAGAATAAGACTTCTCTAAAGGTTCTGTACAATCTAGTTTGAGCATACCAAGACACTTGATTCCACTTCATTATCCAGTCAGACTTTTACCTAAGATTCTCTGGAGGAGTAACAGCCCACACTTCAACATTTTGGTTGAAGAAGACTGGACACTGCTCTGATTCAGCCTTTTCCTTTTCTGTCCACAGCCATACTCTAGGCTGGTGCCTCCAGAGATCCAGCTACACTGGTTCCATTCTTTATCCCAAGTTAGAAACTACAAATTATAGTCTTTTAATATCTTCTGTGTATTCTATATTTTCTCCAAAAGTCCATGTCAGGTGCCTGGGGCTGAACCATCTTTTGTAATTCCAGCTATCATCAGCCACTTTGGCAATGGTTCTTCTGCCCAGGCAACGATGATATCAAAAGGACCAAGTAACCAGAGAGTACCTTTGGCTCCAAGGGCTAATCTTATGTATTGTACTAGGTAGGCAGTGCTTGGCTATTTTGACTTGTGTAAAATGCTACACAGTCCCAGATTAAATAGTATTACCTACCTAGTGGGTGACTTACTTATTCTATGGATTAGACATTCATTGCTTTTGATATACACAGTTATCATTATGCTTTTGACATAGATTCTTCTTGCATTCAGACCATATTATCATTCCAATTTTAATACTGCTATCTTTTCTGAGAACAGTTGCACATTTAACAAATCTACCAAATATTCAGAATATATGCAGAGATTAATTTTTTAAAGTGCTTTGATTTCAACATGCTCACTGTCTACTGGGAGAGACGAATGTACATATATAACCATTAATGTAGAAGAAATGAGAATTAATCTCCTAAAAGATACAAACACAGTTCTGGCAGTTGAGAGAAATGTACAAGATGTAAAAACAAGAATTACGGTTATACTTCATTATAACTCTACAGAACTAAAAATATACTATTCTTCCTCAACTTCCAGCATCCACGGGAAGAATAGCCAAGTGACAACAGTACAGCAGTATCCTAAAGAATTAGAAAATAAAACTCGCCTGATAACCACTTCATTTGTGTTGCTCAGTTCAACCACCAATACAGATGGGGATGCCTCAGTCGGAATGATTAACGGAGGAACTGTTGTATTCTCCACAAAGGTATCAGCACTTTTGGCAATGTTTTCTTCTATCTGCAAATATTCTTGTTCGACCATAGACTTGATATCATAATCGCCATGTGATTGCCCTGCATCCTTTGGGATTTTGTCAGTGGGCAATGGAAGTTTAGCATAGAGAATGGCCTTCTGGGGATTTCCAGAAATGTAGTCTATGGTGCATACATCAGAAAGCAAGGCAAGATTTTTTAAGGCATCCTCAGGGAATTTCATTTTGTACATGTCCTCAAATGCTTTGGGGAGTGCGCTGGCCCAAAGACCACTTGAATATTTCACCAGAAGCTCCGCGACTTTCTCTTTAAAGTCTGCTGGCATAACTGCTGGACACCCTTTTAATGGTGGTATTTGTTTTGGAGCAGGTAGTGGGGATGGAGGCACTTTTTCACCATCCAGTTCACTTCTCAAAAGCTGCTTTCTCTTAGCTGGATAAAGAAGTAAATCTTGACCACCACTGTAAGGTTTTTCCACCTGAAATTTTTAAATAAAGCAAATGACAGATATTTCAATGGCTGTAAACAACCTGAAAACACATCAATGCATTTTAAATGAGAATGACACTGTTTTCAAGTTAATCGAGAGAAACAAAAGTGTACATTTTACTCTCCTCAACCACTAAGACTTAATCCCTTGCCTTCATCCACAAATGACATCATGAGCCACGTTTTAGAAATAAACAGGGAAATAAAATAGCACGAATTTCCCTTATGAGGCATCTGGCCTCCAACAACCCTATGAAATCATGAGAGTTTCTGCCCCATAAGCCAGGTATCTCATTTAGTTCTGTCAAATCCAAAGCAACAGCTTACAAACTGACTAAATACAAGGTGGGATGAAGCCATGAAAAGGTATCAGAACTGTCAGGAATAAACCACTGGGAAGAAAGTTAGGACATCTTTAGACAAACCTAAAGAGCTAGCTTTTTTCTTCTTCTTGTAGTATCCTGAGAAAACCCTTAGCTTTACGTTATTTAGAAAAAGACTCTCCAGAGACAAGGTACAGTTTTTACAACCACTAAAGTAGAAAGTTAGCTAAAAGTTGCCCCTCCAAAGAACAAGAGATAAAAATGCCTGGCATTTGTACATCATCCAATCTCTAATTTTATCTGTGTAACATTTCTGAGAGTTATGGCTCGATGGCATCTCTTTGTATAAGAGAAGAAAGAGAAGAGAAACTGATGCATGGTGCCACTTTTTCCAAGTTGTAAGCCTTTCTATTACTAGACCAGGGTACAAGCTGATCTTACCACCTGTTTTTGCCTTGCCTATGAGCTAATATGATTTGTGTATTTTTAAATGGTTGAAAAAAATCAAAAGAATTATTTTGTGATGTGAAAATTAGATGAAATTCAGTGTACATAAGGTTTTATTGGAACACAGCCATGCCCATTTGCTTATGCATCGTGGAGGCCTGCTTCTGCAGTTCAGTAGCAGAGTTGAGTGGTTGTGCCAGACTATGGGTAACAATGACACAGCTGTTGGCCCACAAAACCTAAAATATTTACTACCTCACCCTTTATAAAAAAAGGTTTCTCAACCTTTGATTAGACTGAAGTTAGCATTGACAGCCCTCTAAGATGTTCCTATTTTGTCAGATCCTATTCAGTTATTCCTTAGCTGCAATTTGAGTCCTTGGAAAAACATTCCAGACCACTAAGGTAATAATACAAGCTTATAAGAAGTCCTCCCTCTCCCAAGAAGAATAGAATATTAAAGTACACTGAGTAGCTTGTTAGTAAAGAACATTGACCTCTCTAACTCATTTTCTACATAATGCTTAGGAAGAACATAAATATGTACACACAAAGAAGGTATTGTGTTGTTACCCAAGAAGAGCATTAAAAAGTCGAGAGGTGTAGTCAATTGAATATTAAGATAGATACCTTTTAGTCCTGACTATATATTCTAGGTGATACATGAGAAGGATGAATATTAGCACAAGTATAAAACATTACGTTTTCCTCCTCACATTCTTCTGCCAATGTGTGTTGAAGTTTTGAGGACTGGGGGGGAAAGTCCATGCCCAAAACCCCAAGCATCAATAAAAGCAGAGGCAACTTAGTCTGCATTTAGCACCTGCTGGCATTCCCTATCATCGTTGGTGGACTCCTGCTGCTGACACCTTTTGACACTCTGGTTGGTGCATTATAGGACAGTTACAATTTATGTCCCTAATTTTAAGACTTAGGGATATAAATATTTGGACCATTTCTCATTTTGCTCTCAATGGTCTTGAGATTCATGTTTTTATTTTTTTAATTTTTTTATTTAGTTAAAAAAAATTTTTGGTAACGTTTATTTATTTTTGAGAGACAGAGAGAAACAGCATGAGCGGGGGAGGGTCAGAGAGAGAAAGAGACACAGAATCCAAAGCAGGCTCCAGGCTCTGAGTTGTCAGCACAGAGCCCAATGTGGGGCTCGAACCCATGAACTGTGAGATCATGACCTGAGCTAAAGTCAGCACTCAACGGGGTGCCTGGGTGGCTCAGTTGGCTAAGCGTCCGACTTCGGCTCAGGTCATGATCTCACGGTCCGTGAGTTTGAGCCCCGCGTCGGGCTCTGTGCTGACCGCTCAGAGCCTGGAGTCTGTTGCGGATTCTGTGTCTCCTTCTCTCTCTGACCCTCCCCCGCTCATGCTCTGTCTCCCTCTGTCTCAAAAATAAATAAATGTTAAAAAAAAAAATTTAAAGTCAGCACTCAACCGAGCCACCCAGGTGCCCTGAGATTCATGTTTGTAAATCTGAAATCTTAAAATGGCAATCCTCACCGTGCTTTAAGACACTTAATAAGATACAAGAATACAGTATCCAGAGAAGGGTTTGAGAAACATACTTTTGGAGCAAATGGAGATATAAAATAGAGTTCTATGTGAATTATCCACTTGTCATATAGAATCCCAATTAATGTAACCTCAGATTTAGACATGACAGTCCTCCATATCGAAAGCCAGCTGAGGCTTCGGGGCCCATCTTCGTTCTTTGCCTACAGAATTCTTTTCAACTTTTTGCAATACCTTCTCCAAGGTGGATGGTAGAAACTAATTTCAGTGGAATATCTTATTTATCTATAATAACTCTCACAAGCCCCATGCCCCAACTGTCCACATGGCTTCTTCTAACTCAAGAGAGGATAGGAAGGGTTCTTCAGCTTTATGACCCTTTTCTTTCCAGTGAGTGAACTGGAACATGAGATACTTCAGTGTTTGTTCAACAGTCCCCTAGGGGTGTCAGGGTGGCTCAGTTGGTTGAGCATCCAATTTTGACTCAGGTCATGATCTCACGGTTCCTGAGCTCGAATCCATAATCAGTCTCCATGCTGACAGTGCAGAGCCTGCTTGGGATTCTCTCTCTCTCTCCCTCTCTTTCTGCCCCTCTCCCTCTGTCTCTCAAAATAAATAAATAAACCTTAAAC
This sequence comes from Panthera uncia, assembly GCF_023721935.1. Lineage (NCBI taxonomy): Eukaryota > Metazoa > Chordata > Mammalia > Carnivora > Felidae > Panthera > Panthera uncia. The sequence continues at coordinate 58,406,094 of NC_064807.1, read as the reverse complement.
AAAACAAAACAAAACAGCCTCCTCCACTTCCAGTCCCGAAGCTTCCATTCCCACCTGTGCTTTAGATGTGATCAGGACCAATTACCTAACAATGCCCTTTATCAAATCTCTAGACATGATCTCTGAACATGGCCAGCACACTGAGTTCTCCTCACCAGGAATTACTACCTTAACAGAAGTTTATGAACATTACAGCCACTTAAGGGGCACAAAATTCCCTTTCTTTTCTGACCTTTGTATCATAATAATGCTAAAAGATCATCTGGAATTAGTAAGCTTCCAGGGCTGTGTCTACAACATTTAAGTCAAGCTTCTCCAGTCAGCCTATAAAGTAGATTTTTAACCAACAAGCCTAAGTTTATCCAAATTTCTAACAACAGCCAAATAACTACCTGAACTAGAAGACAGATTTCTTTCCTAAGCAGTTTCATCTTACTGTTATTGTTTAAAGAAGATAACCACCCCCTATCTCCAAATGACTAGTTCCTTGAATTGTAGGCATTTTCCAATGTGCTTCTTCCTCAATCTCAAGAGGATTGGTTATGAGCCTAAACTCTACTTTGTTCTCCAGTAATTTGGCCTCTTTAAATTCAATTCAGCCTTTACTAAGATTAAACATAGGCCTGATTTCCGGAACTGAACCTGACACTAACCAACGCTGAATGAGATGTCCTTCAATACATTAGGCAAATATTCATGGATAAGCTTGGTGATATGGATAATATGTCTGGTCCACATGCTTTCCAAGCAATCTTTGGAGACTGGCTGAAGGGTTACTGAATTCAAAGGGAAAAATCATGAAATTCATGTCGTTTTAAGTTAAAAAACCTAACTCTCACAGATGTAATTTTTGAACTTATATGTAATTTTTTTCAACTTCAACTTTGTTTTAAAATTTTCATATGAATGAAAATTTGCTTTTCCCAGGCATTCTACAGTGATTGCTACCTATCCTCCACAAAATGTGTCTTTGTCTCTCTTTAATTTTCTGGTAACTAGGCTTAGGAAAGATACCTACTACTGTATCCCAAACTTATGGCAATCTCCCCAAAGACAAGGAATTGCTATAATGTGGGTTACAGTGTGGTGTCCATTATTCACTGTGCTCTGGTGCATCTGACCAGACTGACATGTGATCTCCTGTCACAGCCCCCAAGTAGAAAGCTTTCTTTAGCCTTCACAAATGACCAAGGTAAGTCAACAGCTACTTGAAATATGGCTTTTATTATATTCTTAGTTTGATATATCAGCAGCTCATCATTTCAGTTATCTCTTACAAGGGTGCTCTACACCTTTAGTTTACCTGATCCAGATACGTATCTGAGGAGGGAGTCATAAGCCTTCTGTAGAAGAAGATTCAAGATCATAATCCTACTCTTTTCCTCCATGTTTTGTTTTGTGGCTCTACATTTTTTGGTGGGGGGGAGGGGACTTTGGATATCCACTTAAAAAGCTACCATTTCAATGACTGGGAGGTGGCATGACCTAGAACTTCATATCTTTACTCACCCCCACTGCACCTCCAGACCCCACAGGAAAGACAGGTAGGTAACATAAAAGATTAACTCCCTACACCACAGAGTTCAAGCCATCTCCTTTGGTACTCATCAGAAGATTCTGGTACCTGATATGCCTTAGACTTTATCCCCACAAGTTCATTATATTTAGTTTGATTTCTGCCTCATTTGGAATTGCAGTGAGATACTTCTCTCACACACCTCTGGGATTTTGTAAATTGAGGACAGACATAGTAGGTTTGGTGTAGGTAAGGCCCAAGACTTTCAAACATCAATTTCTTCAGGAGCCCCATTTGTTCACACACATAAAAGTCTTTACCCTATGAGTCTAGAAACTTTCTTCTTCTTAATTCTAAGAGGTCTTTACTTCTTCCTATCTGATTTTACCTGTGCTGTAAACTTAAATTCCTGAAGCCAAAATCCTTCGAGTCTATGGAAGTCTCATCTGCTAACTAAACAGCATAAGCTGCTGAGGTAACCTTACTGTGTTTCATAGAATTAGAATTTTCTTTATGATTCTATGACAGAATTGGTATTGTCCAATTAAATAAAAGTTTTCCAAAACAGTTGTATAGGCCTTATCCAGCCACAGTTGTATTTCCACCAGTACAATAAAATCATATTTACCTGGAGATCTGATTCCCAGTTCTCCAAGCATTGGCAAGGTTTTGAACTTCAAAAAGAAACCAGTTTAAAAACTCAACTTCAGCAGTGAATAAAGACCCCTGAGTACCTTGCAACAGTGAAAACATTGAAGAGTTACTGACCAAGAAGCTAGTGCCCTATGAATAGCCAGTTCACAGAAAGAAAGATTGAGTGGTTAATGACCTCCTTAAGAGCTCAGTCTTTTTTTTTTGCTAAAGCTGAGAAGTACTGGAAAAGTCAGACAACGAGAAAGAGATGAGAAAATGGTCCCCAATGGCATCATTGGGCCACAATGAAGACAACCTAGGTTGGGAGGTGAAGCCTGTAAGGGCAGTGGGTGGGGCATAAATTACACACAGAGAAGTACAGAGATGAGCTAACTCCCACATCTCAAGGTTCCACACCACCTACATCTGCCACCCTCTCTGTAGTGCTTTACCAATGTTAGTGATGCCAAACCCGAGATATTCAGAAACTGTTACAAGTTTTTAGTTGCTTCTGTTCAAGAAAGTACAAGTGTTTGTAGAATATTCCACAGATATTTAATCAAAGGTAAAAGTAAAAAGTTTCTTGTAGAGGGTAACCCCTGACTGTTTACAAACCATCTGCTCAGAGAAACTAAACTCTTTCCACCACCTTGGATGAGTAGTTTTACAGACTATACATTTCAAGGCTCATACTCTCTCTCACCTCTCACCCCTTTTCCTACTACAGACTTCTAACTGATGCTGACTGCAACTATATTAGAATAGACTTCAAGTCTTTTTCATTCAGCATGGCTCAAGGTCAGGCTCTTGCTCAGTTTCTCTCAGGAAGACAAGGGCATCTTCTCCTGGCTAAATGTGTGCACAGCTTTTGGGGATGATCTTGGCCGGCAGTGGTGGCTTTCACTGTGCCTTCTAGGCTAAGTAGGTATTCTAGGTATGTTCTCATTACCTTTGGGGGTGGAGGTTGTGCCCCCAAGATAACAGAAACTCACCTCATCTCGGAGTTTCGATCCCTTTCACTTCAGTCATCTATTTCTCTTTATCTTCTCTCAATTTAAACTTTTGTTCTTCCTTCTTTAATTTTTCCTCTATCTTCACTGAGATAAGTTCCTTTGTAGAGCTTGCTGGGCATGTCTCTGGTTTACCAGTGGGTTATATATAACCTGCTTTAGTTTAAGCTGGGCTGCCCCTCAAAAAATAATAGCCTTGAATCCCCTGGGTGGCTCAGTTGTTTGAGCATCTGACTCTTGATTTTAGCATAGGTCATGATCCCAGGGTAGTGGGATGGAGTCCCGCATTAGACTCCATGCTGAGCACAGATCCTGCTTAAGATTCTCTCTCTCCCTCTTTCCCTGCTGGTCTTCCTGCTTTCTCTCTCTCTCTCTCTCTCTCTCTCTCTCTCTCTCTCTCTAAAACAAAACAAAACAAAACAAAACAAAACAAAACAAAACAAAACAAAAACAGCCTTTTCCTAAATACCTGCTATGTGTCTGATATCATACTGGCAGCTGCTTTTTATAGTTTCTCTCACTTTACTCCAACAACCCTATGCGATGGATACAAATAGTCACACTTTTTTTTTTAAATTTTTTAAGGTTTATTCATTTTTCAGAAACAGGGCGTGAGTGGGGGAGGGGCAGAGAGAGAGGGAGACACAGAATCCAAAGCAGGCTCTGGGCTCTGAGCTGTCAACACAGAGCAGACGTGGGGCTTAAACCCATGAACCATGAAGTCATGACCTGAGCCAAAGTCAGACATCCAACTGAGCCACACAGGTGCTATGAAACAGTCACATTTTAGAGAAGAGTCGGGACTTGAGAGGATGATTTGTGTGCTGAAAGTAATGCAGCCAAGAAATGGCAAGGCAAACATGGAATTCCAAAGCCCAAACTCTTTTTTTTAAATGTTTATTTGAGAGAGAGAGAGAGAGTGATGAAGGGGGAGAGAGAGGGAGAGAGAGAGAGATTCCCACGCAGGCTCTATGCTGTCAGTGCAGAGCCCAACGTGGGGCTTGATCTCACAAACTCTGAGATCGTGACCCAAGCCAAAACCAAGTGTCAGATGCTTAATGGACTGAGCCACCCAGGTGCCCCAGCCCACACTCCTTCTATCATACTCTAGGGTCCGATGGGCAGTTGCTCTATTCAAGTCCAGCACAGCAACATCATACACACCAATGTCTCTGTTCTGATTTTGCCACAGAGCTATTCTTTCTCCTATTCAGATGCTCACTGAAATTAAATTTAAAAACTGTTCCAGTGTGTTCACTACATATTTTTTTCCTGGTGAAAAGTGAGAAAAGAAATTGGATTCCAATGAGATATTATGGCTATACTTTCAAGGCCTCAGTTTACCTTCTCACTGTGGCTTTTGCTGGCATTGCTATATAGATTGTATCGATACCATTAAGTCTGAGCATGCATCACTGCTGTTTGATTTACACGCACTTCCTTAGAAATGCAAGTTGTTCATTCTTAGCCCAGAAATATCCAGGCTTTAAAAAAAGGGCAGTTCACTTTGCATGGGCTGACAGGTGCTTTACTATCTTATGTAATTAATTACCACAGAAACATTCCTGAACATCCAAAACTATAAAAACGTATCTTTGTAAGTGGAGAGACAGCCGTCACCACTGTGACGCATTTTTTAAAGTCTGAGGTATTACAGTACTAAACAACTTGAAGCGTAGTGCTTTCCAGTGGGTATGAAGATGACATTTAACAAAAATGCAGATTAACAGTAAAAACTTTTTATCAAAGCATGAATAATTAGTACAATTGGGCATTTTTTTTAATCACTCACATTTCATGTTCTAGAATGTCATGCTCTCATTCACGAAATGCCACATTTGTAACGAAGGCCGCTGTGCCTCCAGGACAACTCAGAGTGTTGCCCAATGCTCATCCTCTAGGTCACTGAGGCGGGGTACAAATTCTCAGCTGAGTGCCTGTGGTCCTGTCTGGCTCAAAGAATGAGCCCCCCAGCTCTCTCTGCAGCTTTAGGTAAGACATTAAATACAGACAGATGTTCTGGCTCATGTGGGAATGGAGAGGTTTCTCTCTCTACCCATACTGCAGAAAGTAGAGAATGTTGACAAAATCTCTGAGGCTCAACAGTCATTGTTATAAGATCTGGAATTTTACCAGAAATCCAAGTCTGCTGAGGCTCTGGATCCTGGGTGACCTCATGGTGGGGGGAATCCGCTAAGTTCCCACCAAATGATGACTCTTTCACGAGGTGACCTAGCCTCTGCTTGCCTCTTGAGTTTCTTCTTGAGCCACTCTCTCCTTACTTTCTTTCAGTTGAAAAAGCCCTGTTTTTCTTTCCATCTCAGGGCTTCGGTATGAGCTGCTTCCTTTGCCTAACTTACTTCAGTTCACCTGTTAGGTTTTAGTGTAGCAGCCACCTCCTCTGGGAAGTTCTTAACTCATCATGCTAAATTGGGCCCTCCTGTTTACACATTTCCTCAGCACCCTGCCCTTCTCCTTCAATACAATCACAGGTTTATCATTATTTGTTCCATGTTTATTTTCTCTGTTAGACAGGAAGTTCCATAAGGGCAAGGATCATGTTTGTCTTGTTTACTATTATTCCAACACCCAGGTCAGTGTCTGGTTCACAGCAGCATTTCATAAATACTAGCCAAACACAGCAGTTAAGAAGAACATTATTAATAAGACCAACAACACCCAAGAGGTGTTGTCCTCCTCCAAGGACTGAATGGAAATGCTTGCACTCCAGTACCCTTGGTCTAAGGCCTGCCATCTTGGGCTCTTTGCCTTTCCAGGACAGCTCCTGCAGTTTCCATTTCCCTCACAAGTTGCCTAGAACACTATGCAACTGGTTCATCATGGTGAGTATGACTTTATATCCTCTTTAGCTTTCAAAACTCAATCCACACTTTGTTGTTGGAATGATTCCCAAGATGAAGAACAAAAGAGTCAAAGCATCCTTCTGCCTGCATCAAAATGTAATCCAACATCCCTGCGAAATGGAATACTGCATACAGCTGATCAAAACCTCCATGAAAGTAAAATTTCAGAGCTGCTATTTGGCCCCAGAAGCTCATGTTGCCCATTCTGATATTCAAATGGAAATACCTGCAAGTGGTTACCTCTGAGTCTTGCAAGTATATATGGTATCCACTGTACATATGTATAAATGGGTGATTTTACTTTCATAGTTTTACTTTTTGTATAAATGTTTATTTATGAGAGAGAGAGAGCATATGCGTGCAACTGAGGGAGGGACAGAGAGAGAAGGAGACAGATGATCTGAAGCAGGCTCTGTGCTGAGAGGGCTTGAACCCATGAACCATGAGATCATGACCTGAGTCGAAGTCAGATGCTTAACTGACTGAGCCACCCAAGTGCCCCTCATAGCTTTATTTTTAATTTTTTATATAGAATGTTTTATATGATCGGGGGAGAAAGTCCTTTTTTTAAAGCTTTTTAAATGTTTATTTATTTTTGAGAGATGGAGAGAGACAGAGCACGAGTGGGGGGAGGGGCAGAGAGAGAGGGAGACACAGAATCTGAAGCAGAATCCAGGCTTTGAACTGTCAGCACAGAGCCTGAAGTGGGGCTCGAACTTACAAACTGCAAGATCATGACCTGAGCCGAAGTCAGACACTTAACCGACTGAGCCACCCAGGTGCCCTGAGAAAGTCCTTTAAAAAACAATATGGAAATACACTGCACTTGGGTTTCTTCTTCGGTTACATGATAAGCTATATAGAGAGATACATACCGAATACAAGACCGAATCTTCCTTACCCTAACTTTTCTGTGCTGCATTTGAGGATGTCTGTCCTTGCCTGTAATAGTATCAGCTCTGGTCATGCTCTCAGTGTTTCTGCTTTTCACCAAAGTGGAAAGCAAGAAGTCAGAAGAAAAGAAAAACAAGCATGGTAGTATAACTATTTAAAACGGTCTATAAATAACCATGGTGTAACTGTTTAAAACTGTTTACCAGTAGGCTATTAAAGAATATTTAGATGTTATAAAAAGAGTTTTGAAAAATATTAATAGACATCAATAAGACTGGCAGTTTTTGGTATCTTAGATGTAATGCTTTTACACTAAGCAATTTTCATCCCTAATAATTTATAGTGATTGCACCTAAGAAGTCCTACTCAAAGTTGAGAGACACAGCATATAGATAAGGAAGGTATATCCTATTTCTGCTTCGGGTTCTACCCTTACCTCCTGAACAGAAAATAATCACGCAAGAAAGATGAATTTGAGCAACGAAAAAATAAAAAAGTCAGTTGTTTCAGCTCCTGAAATTTAGTAGGAAACCCTTCATTTTAAGTAAGGTTTTAACATCAAAGAGATACTCTCTCACCTATAATCCTAGCAAGAGAGATTTTGGGGCTTTGCAGACACGTAGATAACACAGATGAAGATTTCCCCCAAAAGCTATAAATTAAGCTACACAAACAAAAGTAATTATCATGGAGTATAAAATAAAGTAACCAGAAACAACAATACATTAAGAAGATTCTGTGGAGTTAATTTTTAAAACTTTACTCCAAAGACAACTTTTTTTTTTTTTAAATCAAAGCTTTATAGTGAGTTATAGGTGTATCCTGACAAAAAAAAGGCTCTAAGTTCACTGAGATGTGCTATAAGTTCATGACTGTCTATGGATTTAAAAAATAAAAGAACCCTATCCACCCCTGAGAAGGGTCTCCATGCCCTGAACCTCTAAACTGAGTAGCGTGGTGAAATATCAAAAATGCCCTCAAGATGAGGGAAATCTGAGTGGGCACATCAATGCTGCTGAACCTGCAACCAGTGAGAAAACTCTCCTTAGAAAGGAGTAAAAATGGAATGAACTGAACAGCAACTAATAGGAATTCCCATTATAAGGATAAACCCTACATTCCACATAAACCAGGGTAACATTCTTACAGTCTGTAAACATTCTTGACTTCGTAAGGAAGAAAACAGCCTATTGCCAGGGTTTGCTATTTCTTCTTGTTTTCCCACTTCCTACTGAATATTCTGACACGTGACATGCCTCTAAGGTGTTCTTAGCATCTAAGTCAGTGACTGGTACCAGCAGGTGCACAGTAAATCGTGTATGAATAAATAGGTTGGATGCATGAAAGAATGACTTTTGCCTGGAAAGTTACTGGAACTCGAATGCATGTCAGTGACCTGGAGGAAAAAGTGGTTACAGAAATACATGTCTTCAGGCCAGGGGCTTAGAAAAAGAGAGTGGCCTGTGCATTACCCAACAAGGTCAGGGGCCAAAATACATATTTAATTAAATAAATGAAAGCCTTCTATAAAACAAAATTGTATGTATATTTAATTCCAGAAGCACCAAGTAGCGACAAATGCTACCATTTAGAATAGTTACATGATTGAATACATTGTATGTAAATGAAAACATTAAGAAACCTGAAAGTTAGTTACTTTGGTTTAGGAATTTAGTTGTCTCTATCGCTGGCTGAACTAAGATTTCTAATAAACTATTCTGATCCATCATTGTATTATAACAGACACTCAAGTAGAAACAGGTATAGAAATTGATGTCAGTTAACTTGTCAATTTTTTCCTCCAAAGAATTTTGCAAAAATTTTAAATCATAACCCTACGTTCATTTTTAAATTAAAATAAGATACTGTATAAATAAGTAGTCAAAATAACTAAAATCAGTTCAGCTGAATGTCTCTAAAAATGCTCAGGAACCAGCATGTAAAATTTTGAGGCAAATGCAGTTTTATTACCAGTAAGTTCAAGTTATTAAAATGGCAAAGTTATCAGTATCCATTGGTAACAATTCGATACAAAATGGTATACATATTACCACATATAAAATGCACTTAAAAGTAATTTAAAACAAAATATGTAAAAACAGCAATCACAACACACACAGACCTCGACCTTGACCTATCTCCGTAAGTAAGAACCAATATATGTTAATCTTAGAGATAAATATTAATGAAGCAATATTATGTCAAGTGCGTCATGCTCCCTGTATAAAAGGTGATGTGATTAATAACTCAAAATCTGAAAGAAGGGCAGGGAGCAGGCATCAGAAGGGAGGAGTAAGGAGAAACGTACCGTGCAAATATGAGGCCAGTGTTCAAATTGTTGTAAAATTCCTTGATTAAGTTCTTCTTTATATAACTCTTTGTAAAAATGTGGAAGCTTAGATATCCAAATGCCATTGTTATGCTTGTTTAGTATTTCCTTTATGCGGTTTTGAACCTCATCCATTTTATAAGTGTAAGAGGCAGGAGGCGTGACATTTGGTTTTTCAACAGTCTGATTTAAATTATCTTTAAATTAAAAAAATGATAGAATTAACCAAAAGGCTTAACATTTTAGATTATCCCCATTACCTAGTATCTGTGTTATTAGGCTTTGTTACACTTCAGGCTTATGGGGGTCAAGGGACTTAGAAGTGGACAGGATAAGGCCAAGAAGGACACTGACAAGGGTGCTTCCTAATTTAAACATCAGGATGATCTTGTTTCATAGAGAATAATAAAATTTAGTATTTAACCAATCATTCTCTAACTGCAACTAAGAAAGGTTAAACTTTAGACAATACTGGTTTATATGCAATGCTTTATTTAAACCTGTATTCCACAAAGCATTAGGATAGTGCTTTAATAGTAAGATCAAAGAACATTTTATAGAAAATTTTGAAAATGTGTTTTGAAAATTTTTAAAATATGTTTTTCTGCTTTATTAATGAGAAAAACAATTTAGCAATACACAGAAGTTCTATTTTAAACTGGCAGGTAGAGAGATACACAGACTGGTCTGGGGCCTCTAGCCTCTGAGGATGCCAGGAAGCCAAAGGGTGAGCAGCTCCTTGAGGAGGGCTGGATGCTAACTCTGCTCTCACCCAGCACAGGGCACTAGACTGAGTTTGGCTCGGCAAACAAAAGGGCACACAATGTCCATATAAGGACATCACTAATTTATTTAGGTTCTTCCCAAATAACGATATAAAAGGATCAGGAATAAGGAAAAGATGAGCTTCTGAGAACTGGTCAGACCCCCCTTAAAGAGACAGTGTCAGTAACTAATGCACAGTTGGAGTCTGCAAATGCATCTGTTTTGTGGGGTCACTGGGAGTCCCCTAAGCTTGTGTGGTTTCTGTTAAATCAACAAAGGAGTCTGTTTTATAACAGGTAGGAGAGGCTGTGTGTAAGCATGTACATATCAGCTGTCCCGTGAACTGCAATCCTCCTGAAACAAGTCCTCAGCGTTCTGCAGAAAAAAAGCTTACTCTAATTTAAAAGGATTTACAACCTCTAAGGGAGTAGCCATGTTTCAGAAAATACATGTGTAGGGGCACCTGGGTGGCTCAGGTTAAGCGGCCGACTTCGGCTCAGGTCATGATCTCTCGGTCTGTGAGTTCGAGCCCTGCGTCGGGCTCTGTGCTGACAGCTCAGAGCCCAGAGCCTGTTTCAGATTCTGTGTCTCCCTCTCTCTGACCCTCCCCTGTTCATGCTCTGTCTCTCCCTGTCTCAAAAATAAATAAAACGTTAAAAGAAATTTTAAAAAAGAAAATACATGTGTAAAAGTTATTGACAGAAACAAAAATCATATGATTCAAGTAATTTCCATAAGAAATACTGGAGATGTGTTCATATGGAAAAAATGATCTTGACTCAGTCAGAATCACACTTGAAACAGATCATTTAAAATCACACTTAAATTTCATGCAATGTAAATACTGATCCTGAAACACTGTTCCCTCAGATGCATCTATGAGCAGGGAATTTATACTTTGGTTGGAGGAGACCAGATGCCGAGTGTGTGCATTTTACTTTTTTTAATGTTTTATTTTTTTTTTTCATTTTTGATAGAGCGTGAATGGAGGAGGGGCAGTAAGAGAGAGGGAGACAGAGGATCTGAAACGGGCTCTGCACTGACAGCAGTGAGCCCGATGCAGGGCTTGAACCCACGAACCAAACCATGAGATCATGACCTGAGCCCAAGTCAGATGTTCAACTGACTGAGTCACCCAGGCACCTCGACAAGTGTGTGCAATTTTAGTCTTCAGATTCTTTGACTTTATTATGTTTCTTACTGTTTTCTTAACAGCTCTTTTGGATCTTCTAACCCAAGGAATCATTTGTATCATACTAAGATGCTTAGTGGTCACTGTGTATAGTTTAGGGTCCCAGCTTTTAAAAATGGTGGAGTATCTGAAACTATTTTCTGAGTTGAAACCTCATATTTACGTGCTTTAAATCTTATCCTCTGAAGAGTAAGAGGGTGACAAGGCACATAAGTATCTCTCGGTGACACATGGAGCGAAACAGAACTCGTCTAATATGCGGAAGGCCTTATGTCAGAATAATGATATCCCTGGAGGTGCTATTTTCTCTTTAGATCACTTCAATTCATAATTTAAAGAAATGAGGAAAGAGGGAAAGAAAGATAATAAATAGGATAGGGTGAGAGCAAATGCGCACAGCCACCACCAGATATTTTTCTTGGGGTTCTAAGGCTCTAGAAGCCGAAATGTTTCATGAAGATAATGTTTAGAAAACATACCATTTATTTCCTTAGCACAGGTTCTTGAGAGATGCATCTGAAAAGGTGGTGGGAGGGACGCCTTTGGGCTAAACCTAAGGTGTTAAAAAAAAAAGTAAGTTAAAAATCAAACATCAAAGTCTATGCCAGGTTTTAAGCACTGTGCTTTTCATTTAAAGTTTCTGTGGCACTGAATAGCAAAAGAATTCATTAGAATATTTCAAAATGAGCAAAAATGAAAATTATACTGGTATCAACTTTCATGTTTCATATTAGAGAAAATGTGTTAAAAGCTAAATTTAAACTAGGACTTTAAGAGAACATGGAAGTTAGATTTCCAATTAATCACCTTTAAGGGACCGGCAATACAAAATAAATAAAACCATGCAAAGAATAAGTAGTTGATCATAAAGAATATTTTGGAATATAACCAAAAAATGAAGGACTTATACCACCAGATACTGAAGTGAGTTATAAAGTTACAACATTTATAATATTTAAACAGATAAGTAAAATGATACAGAGCTTAGAAACACTCAATTGACGCTGTATCTTAGCACGTGAGAAAGGTGGCATTCCAAACCACAGAGGGACTGCTCAAGTAGCAAGTTAGAAAAGAAAAAGCATTGTCTCCCCATACTTCATACGCTCACCAAAATAATTTTTATATGAATTACATTGGATATATATAGGAAGATTTTTCCAAATATGAGGACAATGAAACCAGACAGACACACACACACACACACACACACACACACACACACACACTCATATATGTTCATGTCAGTCTCCCTCACTAGGCTCCAAGTGTCTTAATAACCTGTTCCCAGAGCCTAGGGCAGTGCTTGATACTTGCAAAGGGCAGTGAATGTTGTAGGAATGAATAGGATGATTGAATCAACCTATGAGTACACCTTGCCTAGCAGTGGATATGGGACTAGAACAGGTGACAATGACACAATATACATATTTTCCAACTTTTAGATAGTATGGAATACTCTAAAAATTAGATGAATTCTTTGAAATAAAGAACATCTCCTCATAATACTTTAATTCTACAAGAAATTATTAAATGGTAGGCTACCAATACAACTTATTTAATATATGATGCTATGCAACTATAAGAACATCATGTTTACATATTAATACATCTAGGTATTAATGGAAGATGCCAAAAACATATCCAACTTCTATTTTTAGAGAACTGGCAGGGAGACAGCCCTCTTTTCCCTTGCACCAGAGCCCTAAAGTTGTAAACTGGAACCCTCCTCTGCTTGGAGTCAGCTGTGAGGGCTCTATTAGCAGGCAGAGGCTTATGAGCAAAGAGGGAGCACAGAGAGATTATGGCAGGGACTGATATGGCTCAGGCATAGGTAGGTCTGATGGATGGGACAGAAAACAGTTGACATAGCAAAAGAAAGATTTCAAGGGAAACTGCAGGGACACGTGAAAAACAAACATAATAAGATGAAAGTGGTCCAACCAGTCTTATAAAAGTAAGTATAAAAATTTTATTATTTTGTATTTTAAAAGACAAATTATTAAGTATTTTAAAAGACAAATACTTAGACTGGTCCAAAAACCACCCTATCAAATCTAAACATATGCCATTTATTAGAGACACATTCTTACCCTACAAACACTTATTTCAGGACCTACTATGAGCTGGGCATGGGCAGACAGGAATTGTATACAATTAAATAAGAGAAACACACCCCTATCTCATGGACTATACATACAGTTGAGAAAACCGACTGTAGTAAGCTGCTGTGACATGGCCCCCAGTCATTCTTGCCTCCTGGTGGCCAAGCCACAGCCTTATATAACCTCATTCCCTTGAGTAACTTGCTTCTAACCAACAGAATATTTCAAGGTTGAGGGGATTACAAATGATAAGATTACAAATCTCCCCCCCCCCCCCCCCAGCATAATCTCTCCCTTGCTGGCTTTGATGAAGCCAATGGCCATATTGGGAAGGCCTGTGTGGTAAGAAATTGAAGGTGGTCTTTGGCCAACAGCCAGGAAGTCAAGCACTGAGGAAAAAAATGAAAGTGATTTGGCCAACAAGCATGTGTGTCAGCCCAGAGGCAGATTCTTACTCCGTTCACCCCATCCATGGCCAACACCCACAGCAGCCTCATAAGAGACTGAAGCAGAGGACCTAGCTAAGCAGTACCAGATACATGACCCACAGGAATTAGGAAATAATAATTAGGTGTTGTGAGCTGCTAGATTTGTATAACCTCTTACACAAAAATAGGTAATAATGCACTGACAAAATCTATAAGAACAAAACCTACTAAGTGCTATGATAGTGGCAATAAGTGTAATAAAAGCACATGTTAGAAGCAAGAAACCAAATCAGCAGTAGAAAGAGGAGGAAGTAGAGAGTAAAGGTTATTAACACCTTATAAAGTTATAATAATCTGAATAGTTTGGCACAGCAAAAGAATTAGACAGGTAATTAATGATTCCAAATGAAAAGGCCAGAAACCAAGTCATATATTTATAACAATTTACAATTGGTAAAGACAGCATTTTAAACCAGCATGGAAAGAAAAAAATTATGTAATAACTGGTATCAGGACATCTGGCTAACAAGACTGCTAACTCTCATGATACACAACCACATAAATTCTGGATTAAAGATTTAATGAAACCATAAAAATTCTAAAAGAAAACAGAAGACCTATTATATAGTATTGGGGTAAAAATGATTTTCTAAGCATAATACCTAAAGACAGAAGCCACAAAGGAACAGATTGGTAGATTTAGTTAGATTAAAAAAATATAAAATTTTAAAGTTTTTGTATAGTGGAAATACAAAAATTAAATAAACTGAGGAAGTATTGCCAACATATTACAAAGGGTCAACATCCTTAATTTATAAATTATTTTTACAAATGAGAAAGAAAAAAGAAAAAACCAACAGAAAGTTTGTACAAAGGGCAGAGACACGTAATTCATAAAAGATCTATAAATGGTCAAGTAAACATATGACAAAATTATAACCCCCTTAAGAATGAAAGTCAAAGAAATAGAAATTAAAATATAGGTGTATTTTTTCACCTTTTGGCATCAACTGAAAAAGTGGTGCCCAGTACTGGCAGGGGTACAAGTAAATAATCACTTCCATATGCTTCTAGAATATAATTGGTATAATCTGTGTAGAGCACAAATTAGTAATAGCTTTAGAATGTATACCCTCTTACCCTTTTCCTACCAATTTATTGTAAGGAACTAGTCGTGAATATATGCAAGGACTGTTCTACAAATATGTTTCATTGTAGAATTGCTTACAATAGTGGAAATAATTTATATTCAGCAATAGGAGGCTGGACAATGGATCTCCCTGACATTAAAAATGATAGTGTACTAGTATACTTAATCGTGTGGGTTAACAATATATTATTACTTTTTAAAAAAAAAACTTTTTTAATGTTTATTTATTTTTGAGAGAGGGAGAGAGAGTGTGAGTCGGGGAGAGACAGGAGGAGACACAGAATCAGAAGCAGGCTCTAGGCTCCGAGCTGTCAGCACAGAGCCCGATGCGGGGCTCGAACTCACAGACTGTGAGATCATGACCTGAGACAAAGTCGGACGCTTAACCGACGGAGCCACACAGGCACCCCAATATATTACCTTTTAAAACAGGTTATAAAATGGTAAGATATAGCAAGAGCCCATTTGTATTTTTAAAAATTTATATATCCACAACTTTTAAATGTTTACATTTATGTTTAAACGTTTTATATATCCACAACTTTTAAATGTTTACATTTATGTTTGGATTAGAGGCAATTTTTTTAAGTTTATTTATTTATTTTGAGAGAGAGAGAGAGAACATGAGCAAGGGAGGGGCACAGAGAGAGGGAGAGAGAGAATTCCAAGCTCAATCCCACAAACTGTGAGATCATGACCCGAACCGAGATCAAGAGTCCAATGCTTAACCAACTGAGCCACCCAGGTGCTCTGGATTAGAGGCAATTTTAAAAATTCCTTTTACTTCTTTACACTTTGCAAATTTTCTATGCCATACACATAGTATTTTTACAATCAGAGCCAAGCAATAAATGTATTTTAGAAAATACTTCCTACAAATATTTAGCACATACTAAACATACAACAGTTTTAAACATATGGAAAGAAGCAGAAACCAACAACAAATTCACATTTATTTAGCTTAATACTAGAAAGATGCCTTTTCAATCATAGTGCCTGTTGGTTAGTGCCAAACAGCCATTTGCTCCTATCCAAAGTCCATGATCTTACTCATTACAATATACACACAGTAATTTCTTCTCTCTTTCTAGGCCTAATGGGAATCTTGAACTTCAGTACCATATTTATCTGTGTTTTATGGATAAATACATTAAATACCTCATTTAGTAATCTTATCACTTTAATAAAAATACCATGGTTATATATTATTTTAAATATACACATTTCCTTCCCTCATATAAACCAGAGAAATCACAAATCAATCATATATCCTTACTCCTGACCCCTCTTTGTATTTTACTGGATACATGATAAACTTAGATTGAAGCCTACAATATCAGAAAATATCAGCTATGTTATTTTTCTAGAACCCTTTCAGTTTGTTAACTGGCAGGCATGAATTCTTAACCAAAGATCCTGAGAAGGGGCTTCTGAGGTCCATGAATCTCTTGAATATACAAAGATGTATGTATATGTGTACACATATGTTTTTCTGGGAAAATCATTTATACCTTTTATCAGCTTCCCAAAAGATTTGGTGACCCTCCAAATTTTAAGTTAATAATAGTTTTTACTACTTACTACTACTGCTCATGTATTGTATAAGTAGATAAAACAGGTTTTGCTCTTGTTCTATTTTTGGTAAGAGTAATTTTTTTGATTTTATAATTAAAAGGGATGCACATAATAGCTGCCACCAGGTGGTATTTAGATTCCTCTTAAAAGGATTCTTTCAATTTGTATTATGCTCTTAAAAAAAAGTTTTGATTAAGATGTTTTATGACATCTTTAACAGTTTATAGTTAAAGTAGTCTGTAACATAACCTATGTAAGGCAAGACAGCTGAAGACAGCTAGGTGTATAGTTTTAGAAATTATTGTACAAGATATTCTACCATATGAAATTTGAAATTTTTACAGTGAAAGGCAAAAGATAAAAGGATATATTAATTCTCAAAACTAAAACCATATAAATAAGGCTTTTGCTATCCCTTTTTTAACTTTTTACACTTTTTAAACATTTTTTAAAGTTTTTATTTATTTATTTTTGAGAGACAGAGAGAGCGAGCAGGGGAGGGGCAGAAAGAGAGGGACAGAGAGGGAATCCCAAGCAAGCTACACACTGCCAACGCAGAGCCCGATGCGGGGCTCAAATTCATGAACCGTGAGATCATGACCTGAGCCAAAACCAAGAGCTGGATGCTTACCCGACTGAGCCACCCAGGTGCCCCTACACTTGATTCTTAAACAACATGAGTTTTAACTACACAGGTCCACCAGATGCATATTTTTTTGACAAACACAGTACAGTACTGTAAATGTATTTTCTCTTATGATTTCCTTAAAAATATTTTCTTTTTGCTCATTTTATTGTAAAAATACAATGTATAATACATATAATACACAAAATATGTGTTAACCTACTGTTTATATTATCAGTAAAGCTTTTGGTCAACAGTCGGCTATTAGCAGCCAAACTGGGGGGGGGGGGGCTCAAAAGTTGTATGTGTATTTCTGACTGTGTGTGGGGTTAGCACACCTAACTCCATGTTGATGGTGTTCAGGGTCAACTGTATTCTGAAATACTTTTAAGTTCATGGGGAGTTGCAAAAAAATATACATAGAGGTCACATGCACCCTTCACCCAGTTTCCCCCAATGGTAACATCTTTGCATAGTACATCGGCAAAACCAGGCAACTGACATTGGTATAATCCAGAACTTAATCAAACTTCACCAGTTTTACATGTATGCGCATGTGCATGTGTGTGTGTCTGTGTGCATGTGGTTCTGTGAAATTTTACCACATATATAGATCCTTGTAACCACCACTATAATCAATAACTTATTGGTTATAATCATCAGACTATAATCATTATAATCACAACTGTCCCATCACAAGGCCCCTTCTTGCTATACCTTTATAGCCACACCCTTCCGACTTCCTAAAACCCTAACATTTGGCAAACACTTATCTGTTCTCCATCTCTACAATTTTGTCATTTCAAGAATGTTATATAAATAGAATCACACAGCATGTAACATTTTTGATACTGGCTTCTTTCACAGAGCAGAATTCCCTTGAAATCCACCAAAGTTGCTGTGTTATTAATAGTTTGTTCCTTTTTATTGCTAAGTATTCTGTGGTCTGAATGTACTACAGTCTGTTGAACCATTCACCTACTAAAGGACACTGGGGTTGTTTTCAGTTTGGGACTATTATGAATAAAGTTTCTATGAACATTTGTGTACAGGTTTTTATATGAATATAAGTTTTCATTTCTCTGGGATAAATGCCCAGGAGTGCAACTGCCGGGTCGTGTGATAGCTGCATGTTTAGTTGCTTTTGTTTTTTAATGAAATTTCCCAAACTGTCTTCTAGAGTAGCTATTAATTTTACATTTTCAACAGCAATGTACGATTGATCCAGTTTCTCTGCATCCTTGCCAGCATTCAGTATTATCACTATTTTTTACTTTAGTCATTCTGATAGGTGTGTCATGATGATATCTCATTTTAATATGCGTTTTAATATGCGTTCCCATGATGGCTAATGAAGTTGAACATCTTTTCATGCATTTTTACATTTAAAGTAATTAAACTTACATTGAAAGTAATTAGTCAAACCCAACACCCCAAAAATCAAATAATCCAGTTAAGAATTGGCAGAAGACATGAATAGACATTTTTCCAAAGAAGACATCCAGATGGCTAACAGACACATGAAAAGATGCTCAACATCACTCATCATCAGGGAAATGCACATCAAAATCACAATGAGATACTGTCTCATACCCATTAGAATGGCGAAAATTAACAACACAGGAAACAACAGATGTCGATGAGAATGCTGTTAGTGGGAATGCAAACTGGCAGTTACTCTGGAAAATAGTATGGAGGTTCCTCAAAAAGTTAAAAATAGAACTACCTTACAACCCGCAATCTCACTACTAGGTATTTACCCAAAGGACACAAAAATACAGATTCAAAGTGGTACATGCACCCTGATGTTTACAGCAGCATTATCAACAATAGCCAAACTATGGAAAGAGCCCAAATGTCCATCAACTGAGGAATAGTTAAAGAAAAAGTGGTATAGGGACGCCTGGGTGGCTCAGTTGGTTAAGCGTCTGACTTTGGCTCAGGTCATAATCTCACAGTTTGTGGGTTCAAGCTCTGCATCAGGCTCTGTGCTGACAGCTCAGAGCCTGGAACCTGCTTCAGATTCTGTGTCTCCCTCTCTCTCTGCCCCTCCCCTGTTTGATCACTCTGTATATCACTTTGTATAGCTTTCCTACTAGTTGGTTTAAGCATTCCAATATATATATACAACATCACATTCCATTGGTATCAACGTTTTACTACTTTAAGTATACAAACCTTACTTCCTTTTAGGTCTCCTCTCCTCCCCCCAGTTTTGCAAATTTAATGAAGTTCTTTCTCTATATATGTTGAGCACTTATCAGATAGTGTTATAATTTTTGTTTCAACCTAGTATAAGAAACTCATAAGAAGGATAATCTTACATTTACACCTGTTTTTACCAGTTCTGCTCTTTCCTTTCTCAAATTCCAAGCCCATCTTATATTATTTATTTTCTCTTGAGAGAATTTCCTTTAGCCACTCTTTAAGAGTAGGTCAACTAGTGACAAATTCTCTTAGTTTTCTTTCATCTGAGAATGTCTTTATTTCCCTTTCATTCCTGTTGTATATTTTTCCTGGATATAGAATTTATGGCTGACAGTTTTTTCTTTCAGCACAAGAAAAATGTGCTGTTTCCTTCCTTCAGGGTTCCTCCATGGTCATAGATGAGAAATCCACTGTCATTAAAACTGGTAATCCCCTATAAGTGATGTGTCATTTCCTGCTGTTTTTAAGATTTTTTGTCTTTAGTTTTCGGAAGTTTAATATGATGTGTCTTCATGTGGGTTTCTTGGATCTATCTTTTTTAGGATTCTCTGAACTCTTGAATTTGTAGGTTTATATTCTTAGCCAAATTTGAGAAGTTTTCAGCCATTTTGTGTTCAAATACTCTTTCAGCCCCACTCTTTCTCTTCTCCCAAGACACTGATAATACAAACGTTAGATCTTTTCTTATTTCCCCCCACAGATTCCTAAGGCTCTGCTAGGTGTTTTATTTCCAAAGGCCCCTCAGGCTTTGGTAGGTGTTCTTTCGTTTGTTTTGTTTTTGAAGGAAGTCTATTTACTCTGTTGGTCAGATTGTGTAATTTCTATTGCTCTATCTTTGAGTTCATGGATTCTTCCCTCTGTCGTATTCATTCTGTTGTTGAGCTTACCCAGTGAGTTTTTTAGTTTGGTGTTCCATTTTTTTAATAGTACAGTTTCCATTTCATTCTTTTTTATATGTTCTACTTATTTGGTGAATTTTATTTTTTTTCCATTTTGCCCCCCAAATTCTTTTCATTTGCTCATTGAAGCATTTTAGGAGAGCTGCTGTAAAATTCTTGCCAGATAATTCCAACATCTGACTGATCTTGCTCTTGGCATTTGTCAACTGTCTTTTCTCATTCAAGTTGTCATTATCCTGGTTCTTAGTATAACAAGTGACTTTTTATTGTATCCTGGACATTTGGATATACGTTAGGAAACTATTAATCCAATTTAAAAGTCCTATTTTAGCAAGCAATCACCTGCTTAGGTTTAGCACACAGCTCCTGGCCCACATTTGTAGCTGTAGTTCCAATGATAACTGATTTTTCAGAGCCCTTATGGGCTAACTTAAATTTACTTGTTGCTGTTGGAGCTCCTTCTTGATCAGGTGCTGCCCACAGGAACAGAATGCACTCCCCTGGACCTAATGCTGCCAGGTGAAAGAGGGTGAGAACACACTAGGCTGTAGGTCAGAAAGCACGATCTTGGGCCTGCTCTTTGGGCATCTTGGTGCTTGCACAGCCCCCTCTCAATCACTGCTGGTCCTACCTGGAGGAATGGAAGGCACTTACCTGGGTTGCCCATTGCCAGTAAGAGATGGGTAGGAGACACCAGACCATGGGGTAGAGAATGTTCTCCTGGGCCCACAATCCAGTATGTCTTGGTTTTGTTGTCATTTTATAGATTCAGTTCAAAATGGGAACTTGAAATGGAGGCATGGAAGCAGAGGACACAGTGGTACCTCAGTCACATGCTGGCCCTAACTAGTGCTTTGGGTCAAGATCCAAGTTCTAACTATGTATTTTCTAGACCTTATCAAAATTATAACAACTAACCATAAATAGCACTAAATATATACCATTATAAAAAATTTTAAGTTAAAAAAAATACTCCTAAATATTCTAGTATAGTAGGGGGAGTGCTGGGGTGGGGGAGGTGTAGCTTTTACACAAAATGGAATATTTGAACACCGATTTAAAGGGATATAACATGGGGCGCCTGGTTGGCTCAGTCAGTTAAGTGTCTGACTTTTGATTTCGGCTCAGGTCATGATCTCACGGTTTTGTGAATCCAAGCCCCACGTCGGGTTCTGTGCTGACAGTGCAGAGCCTGCTTGGGATTCTCTCTACCCCCACCCCCACCCCTTCCCCTGCTCATGTTTTCTCTCTCTCTCTCTCTCAAAATAAATAAACTTAAAAAAAATAATACAACAAAATTTGTTTTATAAAGGCACAAAAAGAATGAAAGAATGGGATACTCATTCATCTAGATCAGGAGTTGGTAAATGTTTCCTATAAAAGTGTCCACTAGTGTATCTTTTAGGTTTGGCAGGCCATAATGTCTCTGCACAACTACTTAACTGCAGTTGCGCAAAGGAAATCACAGACAATGATATAAACAAAGGGATGTGGCTTTGTTTCAATAAAACTTTATTTACACAAAACAGGCAATGGGCCAGATTTAGCCCGTGGGTCATAGTTTGCTGACCTGAATTACCTTACAAAAAGTATAAGATTTAAAGCCGAAAAGGAACTTTGAGGTCACCTAGTTTAACATTTTCATTCAACAAACCACAACAACAAACCACAGCCCTAAAAGATGAAATCATTTCACTTGTTCACCTGGCTAATAAATGGCAGCACTCAAACTAGAACTTGAAGGTTGTGTTAATATTGCCAGTCGGATATGCTGATGCATGGATGTGTGATTATAGATATAATCATATAATATAATATATGTATAATAATATATATATGTATGTATATATGTATACATGTATATATATGTATAATATATAAATAATATAATATAATATATAATCTATATAATTATAGATATGATTATTGGAGCACAGTGGAATGTGCAAATCAAGAATGTTACTTAGAAGTTATAAAACTAATTATAAGAAAGGTTTTCAGAAAAAGTTGTAAGTTATCCTGAAATAGCATCTTAGAATAGCCTTCAAGAGCCTTTTCTTTTCCTGTGAGAGCTTTCAAAATGAATTTTACAAGGAGAGATTACCAACAATGCAGAGAGAAAATATAAAATGAAGATACTCAGACAATGACATTCAGGTAGCCAGGAAGAGTGGATTTACTAGTAATGATGCATTTCTCTGCTACATGTGAACTTACATTAGGTAAAACAGAAAGTATTTCCTTCTTTTCCGGAACGCTTTTAACATTTATTATCATAGATTCACCAAACTTCTCCTTTTAGCCAGACAAAGCCCAAATACCTGTTGCTGGTAGACATGGTCACATGTCTCTGCACTGGAACGTCTTTGAATACTTCACTTCCAGCAGTTGTGTGTAACGTGTAAGGCGGCGTTTCAGCATCAGACTTAACTCCAAGAGAGTTTCCTCTGTCTCTTAGCAGTGTTGGATTAGGTTTTTTGCTGATAGAAAAATCTGAAGAAAATCCTGGTTGTCTGAGGGTTGCTTTTGGTTTTCCTGTGAAGTTAGGCATACATAATGGAATCAATTAGCTTCCCAAAAGCTTCATGTCACTATGCCACTCCCCTGTCCAGATGTTTTCTGGGAGTCTCTATTCTCAGAATAGTTTGTAAGAACACGAGGAAGTTGCCACTATAGGGTTTGTCAGTAGGGGAAGTAGACATTGGTATTCAGCAGATGAGATTTCTTCAAAACGTGGCTTCATCTGCTAAATTAGCCAGTTACCTTCCCTCTCTACTCACCAACCAACACTTCAGTGGCAGCCACCCCATGTTGCTACAAACGTAGCACACTCAGCCATATCTCAGGCCTCCCATTTCTTCTCCATCAATTGAAATTCTTCCCCTCATTCAAGATCTGGGTTCAATCCCCCTTTGCCATGAAGCCCTAAATGGCCATTCTCCCATGACTGTTCCCTTGTCTAAAATGCTCATGGTGGCATTTGGGGGTCTACTCCTTCATATTATCATTGAACTATATCTTGAGAATTTAGTTTTAGAACTGATTAAAAGCTCTCTGAGATAATTGTTCAGTAAACACTGGCTAAGTTGCCTATAACACCTTTGTGTACAATTCATGTTTTTCCAAAAATAGAGGATCTTGATATAAAAGACATGACTTGCTAAATAAGACATTAAATCATAGGTTCTTGGTTCATCCAACATTCTGGATGAGGCTTCCCCCCCCTCAAAAACCTAAAAGAATAAAACAACACTTTGCCATAATAAGCTTAATTAAAACTGAATTATCTCACATTGTGTAATAACTTAGTGAGTCATGCTCATCATCTTCACTTAATTTTAAATGGAAATACAGTACTAGCTTTAAGATTTCCCTCTTGACATATGAATGCTAACAAATATAGGTGTTTATCATGAATACAAGCAATATTTCCATAATTCCATATGACAATGTATTCATAGATAGGTTTAAAAATTTTAGCATGTGAAAAGACCTTACCTTCTAGAAAAAATGGCATAGTTTTCTTCACTCTCATCTGACAATTAACTTGCCGCCCAGTTTTCCTTTTAGAACTCCTCTGACGAGCCACAAGCTGAGCAATTCTTGCAGTTTCTGTGCAGGCCATGGCATAGCAGGTAATCTATTCATGAGAGGCAAGGTGAGAGGAGAAACATTTCTCAGATTCACTGCTGCCTAGAGGCTGATTTTTAAAAGTGGATCTTAGTGAGTTTACATGTTCCAACTCAAGCTGTATACAAATATTCACATCCCTCTCTCTTTTTGATACTGTTAGAGCAAAATTACATTCTATAAGAGACATCAAGAATAGTCTAGCACATTGAATGATCTCTCCTCAAATTGAAAATTTCATTTATTCCTTAAACAAGTATTCACTAAACATCTATAATGTGCTAGGTACTATGGGATTAACCAATGAACCAAAAGAAACCTGTGATCTGCACATATTATCTCATATAATCTGTGAGATATATTTTATTTCGGTTTTATACATGGGAGAACAGAGGCTCAGGGAAGTTAAGCAACCTTCCTGAGTGACACAGCTAGGTTATCTCTCTGAATCCAAAGTAGGTACTCATAATCGCTATTTTTCTTACCTCTCAAAGACAACCCAATCCTAATCTTGCCACTGAAACAGATTAGCTGGATGACTTGGAACAAAGCAGCTTAGCTCCCACATTGTAGTACACTCTCTCAGCTATAAAACAGGAGTGGGCTTAGATCTAGGGTTTTCAAACTGTTCATTGGTGCCACCAGATTCCATGAAGGTAACTCTGGAGCCTCACAGTGGCAGTGCAGTGAGGGCAAGGCAGGGCAAGCAGAGGCCCTGGACCCTGCAGCACCTGCTTAAAACACAGCAGCTCAGCTTTTCATCTTTTAAAAAATTGGTGTGATATATGGGAGATTTTTTTCCAGTGTGTAGAATACCGGGACTAGATGGTCTCTCTCTAAAGCCACCTCTAGTGTTAAAGGCTCTGGTTCTAAGTAGAAATCAAGAACAGGAAAGCAATGAGGCTTTACAAAAGCCAAGACATACTCCTATTCTTTGGCCCGGTATTTCTATTCCTGAAAATATATTACAAGAATATAACTGAAAAAAAACTTTACATACCCAAATATGTGCAAGAGGGGTTATTTTAATTTTCAAAACCTGGAAACAGTCAAAATGTCCATAATAGGAGAACAGGGTTGAGTAAATTACAGCACAGTAACCATATGAGGCATTATTAATTCATGAGACATTTGATCATTCATATAGTAAAACACATATTTATTAAGAACTATCTGGAGTTAAAAAACAATCATCCATCCTCAAGAAACTTACGAAGAAAAAGAGAGACACAAAGAGACTAAATAGAAAGCATTATGTTAAATGCTATATTGGATGTATTACAAAGTGTCAAGTAGACAGAAAGGGGGGCTTAAATCTGTCTAGAAGAATCAGGGATATTGAAGCAAGTTTTATTATTAATATAGTATTTAATTAATTTAGACATGATCCTTATAAAAATTATTACACACAGGTGAACCTTCCCTTTGATCACTCTCCTGATCCTGCTCCCCTTTTCCCTCCTCCACCCACTGCCTTCCCCATGCCCCCAAACAGAACAACTATTACAAGTTTGGGTAAGAAATACCCCAGATCTGTTATATCTATTTACCTATGTAGAAATGAACCCAGAAGAATATGCTGTTTGGTAAGGTGGGTGCTTTTTGTCTTTTGGACAATGGTTTGTCCATATCTTTTATACTATATATTGGGGAGATACCAGGGGGTGAAAGTGCTGGGTCACAGGGTATGTGCAATAAAACATTTCATTGCTACCACCAAATTGCCATGCTCTATATAAAATATTCTTCCAGAGAAACTAAAAGATTTAAATAGTCTTATCATATTGGTGTGAAGGGTAGAACAGCCTAGAGAAAGAAGGGATTAAGGAGGACAAGGAGAATGGTAGGGAAGGCCCTGTAATAATCAAAGTGTTGGGGCGCTCAGTGGCTCAGTCAGTTAAGCATCTGATTCTTGATATCAGCTCAGGTCATGCTCTCACAGTTCATGAGTTCGAGCCCCACATCAGGCTCTGCACTGACAGTGTGGAGTCTGCTTGGGATTCCCTCTCTCCCTCTTTCTCTTCCCCTCCCCTGCTCATACTCTCTCTCTCATAATAAATAAATAGATAATAAACTTAAAAAATATTTTTAAAAAGTCAAAGTGCTGAATGATCCACTAGAGACTCAACTAGGGTCCAGATAGTAGGAACAAATAGGAATGAGGTCAAACAATGAGAATTTAAGAGTATCTATTAGCTCTGATAATCAGGAGGTCATTAGTGACCTGAGCAAAAACAGTTGTAGCAGGTGTATAATGCATGGGTGCTGACACCTGGCATTTAGGTCTCCAGTACACTTATTTTGCTTGAATGCTAATGACTGGGTAAACTTTAAATTTTTTCATCTATAGTGACTAGAGTCTAAGTTTTACATCAAAAAGAATCTGAGGGATAAAACAAAAGACATCAGAATTTAGGCTGTGTCTTGGATGCTTTCTATCACTAACAATCTCAAACCACTTAGCTAGTACTTTTCACTTTGACTTCTGTCCTAGTTAGGAGATTAGAAGTGCCAGGCAGGCAATTAAGAATTGGTCTGACTCTTGGGGCGCCTGAGTGGCTCAGTCGGTTGAGCGTCCTACTTTGATCTCGCAGTTGACGAGTTCGAGCCCCACGTCGGGCTCTGTGCTGACAGCTCAGAACCTGGAGCCTACTTTGGATTCTATGTCTCCCTTTCCCTCTGCCCCACCCCCACTCATGGTCTGTCTCTGTCTCAAAAATAAACATTAGAAAAAAAAAAAAAAAGAATTGGTTTGACTCTTGACATGCACAATTACCTTCTTACCTCTCCAGATCTACTAGTCTCTATCCTCACAACTGCTGGCACACTTCTCAGATAGGCTTCTAATGTTGGGTAACCTAACTGCTTAAAGGGAATCCAGTCTCCAGTCAAGGATCTGTACTCTCCTTGGAGGCGGGGTAATACTATTCCGTTCTTATGAGACTGCAGAACAGCTCGTAGCATTTTTGAAACCAGATCTGCTTCCAGCATCTTCACCTGTAAGAACACAATAGAAGGTTTCTATAATATGATTTATTAGTCTATGAACTCATTCGAAGTTGTTAGGTTATCCCATCAATTGTTACCGAATACTTTCAATGCTGTTACAATATAGGGAGATTACTATGGTGGAGAAAAGCACAGAATACTATGAGAACACAGGGCAAGTCCAAGATGCACAAAGACTAATCTGGGGAGGGAAGATATCAGGGAAACATTCCCAGAGGGGAGGTCTGAATGGAATCCTGAAGGACAGGAAGGAATCAGCCAGGCAAGGAGGAAAAGGGTGTGTGGTGGGGTGAGGATGGGGAGAGGTATCAGCCTCAAGTAAAGGGAATAGAAAGTTCAAAGGGCACAGAGGTCAGAGGGAAATAGATGGTTGATTCTGAGGAGTTCCAGGCAGTTAAGTGGCTGGACATGATTGAATGAAGACTCTAAGATTCTAAGTTGAGGACTGAAAGACGAGGATAAAAGAGGTGGGAAGAGGTGGGAAGAGGCAGACTCAGAAGAGACCCCTATATTATGTTTACATGTGTGCATTTTTGCCAAACATAATGTGGGGCCTTAGAAGAATTTTAAATAGGGGAATAAAGTGATCAGCTTTGCATTTTAGAAAGATAACTATTCAGTAGTGGAGAAGACAAATGGGAAGGAGAAAGACTAATGAGTTTGTAAGAACACTTGAAAATATGGAGGACTTAAAAACAGGAAGTTGGGAATAAACAAAAAATCAATTTGAGAAGTAATTAGGAGGTAGAATCAACAGAAATTGATTAACTGGTGTGGATTATGAGGGAGTTTCCAAGTTTCTGGCTCAGAAACACAGCAGACAGTAATGACCCACATTGAGATGGGGTAGAGGCAAGTTTGCAAGAGAAGAAAAGAGTGAATTCATCTGGGACATATGGAGGCTGGGATGCATACAGGGCAGCCACACAGATATATTCATGAGGAACTCAGGTTAGAAGTCTGAACTGGGGATTTGTTGACCTTTAGCAAATATATGGTATTTGGTGCCCAGGGAGTCAAAAATAAAGTTAAGGATGGACCTCTGTGGAAGGCTGTCATTAAGGGATAGGCAAGACAAAGAAGAACCTATGAAAAAGTGACCAGAGATAGAAGTACAAAAGGCAGAACTGGTGTCATATAAACAAAAAGAGGAAAGAACCAAGAAGAATAGCATATTCAAAAGCGTCATACCCAGCAGTCAAGTGAGAGAAAAATGAATTTTGGTACCTTGGAAACCTGTGAGGGCCCTGGCTAAGGATCTTCAATAGTCAGTAATTGGCCTTTTTGATTAACCACTCATATTTTCTCTGGACTGATAGTAAATAGAATGGTGATACATTCAGAGAATGGCATTCAAGAAACCAGGAAAAGCAGACTTAGAAAGGTAAGCCATGGACAACTAGTTAATTCCTCCTTCAACAGTGCTATCCAACAGAATTTTGTGCTGATGGAAATGTTTTACACCTGCACTGTTCAATACACGTGGTGACTGAGCACTTGAAATGTGGCCAGCATGACTGAGGGCCTGAATTTTAAACTTAATTGGAATTAAATGTGGCTAGTGGACACTAAATTGGACAGCACAGAATTCTAGACAGCCTCATTCTTTCTCTGGTTTAGAAAACAAAAAGGAGAAGGGCACCTGGGTGGCTCAGTCAGTTAAGTGTCTGACTCTTGATTATGGCTCAGGTCACGATCTCATGGTCTGTCGGATCGAGCCCCACATTGGTCTCTGTGCCGACAGTGAGGAGCCTGCTTGGGACTCTCTTTCTCCCTCTTTCTCTGCCCCTCCCCTGTGCATATGCTCACTCGCTCTCACTCTCTCTCTCTCTCTCTCTCAAAATAAATAGATAAATTAAAAAAAAAAAGGAGGCATAGCATACAACTCTAGCAATTTCCTCATCTGTCCATTTTAAAAAGGAGGGAAGATATCAGCTCATTTGTGAGTGCTCTTAATAATAAATATGATACTCAAATGACAGTGAGGTTAAATGGCAAATATCCTAAGTACTCATTATGTACTTCCCTCCATTAAACATCAACTCTTTTAGAACTGTCACCACCAGCACCAAGATTGAATTAATACTATGTATATATACACAATGTGTAGTATATCATTATTTGAAAGGGGAATGTGATAAAGACATGTATCATAAACCTTATGGCAACCACCACAAATGCTTTAAAGAGATATAATTAATAATCCATTAGTAAATATAAAACAGGATAAAAAATTCAATCAAAAAGCAATTAGATGTACAACTGAAACTAACACTGCATGTTAACTACACTGGAATTAAAAAAAAAAAAGCAATTAGGAGTAAAAAAAAAATTGGGCAAAAAAAGGGTGGGGGGGGGACAGAAAAGAGATAACATCTAGCAAAATGGTAGATTTAAAGTCAACCACAGCAATAATTACATTAAATGTAAATGATGAAAATATCTCAATAAAAATTTAGGATCAGTAGAGTGGATATAAAAGACTTACCTATATACTATGTACAAGAAATTTATTTTAAATACAAACACATAGATTCAAAGTAAAAAGAAAAAGATATGACATCCAAATACATGATTAATTAATACTAGAACAAGGAATATCACCTGGGATTAAGAGGGATATTACATAATTAAGGAGTTAATTCATCGGGGAGATATAACAATCCTAAATGTGACTGCACCAAATATCAGTGCTTCAAAACACATGAAGCAGAAACCAATAGAGCTGAAAGAATAAATATATTCATGATTATTTGGAAAATTCAAAACTCCTTTCTCACTAATTGGTAGAACCAGTAAGCAAAAAAAAAATCAGTAAGGATACAGAAGAGGTTAATAACAATATCAACCACACTGACCTAAGTGATATCCATAAAATATTCTACCCCAACAGTAGTGGAATATACATTCTTTTCAAGAGCACGTGGGACGTTCACCAAAACAGAATATATTCTTGGACTTAATACAATCCTTGACCAATTTAGAATATTAGAATAATTGAAATTATACAAAGAGTATCCTGTGACTAGAAAAAATTAAATTAGGCATCAGTAACAGAAAGATACGTGGACAATCCCCATGTATTTGCAAATTTAATGACATACCTCTAAAACAAAGGTCAGAAAGGAAGCCTCCTTCAGAACAAAAACATCAGAAAATATTTTTAAATAAATGAAAATACATTGTACAAAAGTTTACTGGGTGCAGTTAAAACAATATCTAGAGGGAAATTTGCAGCATTATATGCTTATGTTGGAAAAGAAGAAAGGTCCCAATTCAGTGATCTAACCTACTACCTTGAGAAAAGAGAGCACATTATACCAAAAGTAGAAGAAAGGAAGGAATAAAAAATGAGACCAAAATCAATATTGAAATGATGAAAGATTAGTAATGAAATAGAAAAGGTAAAGAAAAAAATCATGAAACCAAAACTAGTGTTTTGAAAACATCAATAAAATTGACAAACTTCCAGGTAGATTAATCAAGGAAAAAAAAAAGAGAACACAGGAATTATTAATAATGGGATTAAAGAAGGGGCCATCAATATAGATCCTATAGATATTAAAAGGAGAATATTATGAATTTATGCCAATAAATTTGGTCAACTGGAAGAAATGGAGTAAATTCACTGAAAGACACAAATTCCAAAGCTCACTCAAGAAAAAACAGATAACCTTAATATCTTTGTATCTACTAGAGAAGTTGAATTTGTAGTTAAAAACCTTCACACAAGGAAAACTCAAACCCATATGGCGTTATTGCCAATTCTACCAAAAACTTTAAGAAAAAATAATAACACTTCTACACAAACTCTTCCAAAAAACATAGGAAGGGAATACTTCTAAATCTATTTTTCAAGGCCAGCACTATGCTGACATCAAAACGAGACAAAGACATTACAAGAAAAGCACAGACCAATATCCCTCATTAACATAAATGCAAAAATTTCCAGCAAAATATTAACAAATCAAATCCAACAATATGTAAGAAGGATAACACACCATGATCAACGATAGTTTACTCTAGGAATGCAAGACTGATTCAACATTCAAAGATCAACCAATGTAATGGACGACAATCAAGAGACTACAGGAGAAAATCCCCATGGTATCAATAGGTAAAGAAAAGACATTTGACAAAGTTCAAAATCATTTATGATAAAAACTCTCAGAAAATAAGAATAGAAGGAGACCTCCTTAACCTGATAAAGAATATCTGTGCAAAACCCACAGCTAACATCATATGTAATGGAAAAAATGAATGCTTTCTCCCTAAGATTGGAACAGGGCAAGAATGTTCACTCTCTTCATCCCTATTCATTTATCACACTGGAGATCCTAGCCAGTGCAAAAACACTGATTTTAAGACTATAAAAGTATATTAATCAAAGTAATGTGGGTATTGTCAAAAAAGCAGTCACATTAAAAGAACACAAAACGTAATCCGGAAAAAGACCCACACGCACATAGTCAACTGATTTTCGACAAAGTTAACAAAAGAATTCAATGAACAAAGTTCAACAAATAGTGCTGGACCACCACTCATCCATATGCAAAACATGAACCTCATACCATATTCAAAAATTAACTCAAAACAGATCATTTAGGTCCTACTTGAAAAAGCTAATACTGTAAAATGTCTAGAAAAAAACAAAGGAGTAAATCTTTGTGACCATGAGTTGGGCAAAGATTTTTTAGAACCACAGCAGAAAAAACTGACAGATTGGATCTCATCAAAATTTTAAATTTCTTCTCCTTTAAAGGCTGTTGAGAAAATGAAAAGACAAGCCACAGACTGAAAGAAGATATTTTCACAACACAGCTGGTAAAAGGCTGATAACCAGTATATATAAGCAACACTCAAAACTCAATAAGAAAACAAAGAGGGGCACCTGGGTGACATAGTCAGTTAAACATCTGACGTTAAAATTTTTTTTTAACGTTTATTTATTTTTGAGACAGAGAGAGACAGAGCATGAACGGGGGAGGGTCAGAGAGAGGGAGACACAGAATCTGAAACGGGCTCCAGGCTCCGAGCTGTCAGCACAGAGCCTGACGCGGGGCTTGAACTCACGGACCGTGAGATCATGACCTGAGCCGAAGTCGGCCACTTAACCGACTGAGCCACCCAGGCGCCCCTAAACATCTGACTCTTAATATGAGCTTATGTTGTGATCTCCTGGCCATGGGCTCGAGCCCCACACTGGGCTCAGCACTGAGCATGGGGCCTGCTTGGGATTCTCTCTCTCCCTCTGCTCCTCTGCCACTTATGCACATGCGTGCGCGCGTGTTCTCTCTCTCTCTCTCTCTCTCTCTCTCTCTCATTAGGATTATTGTAGTCAAAAACCTTCACACAAGGAAAACTCAAACCCATATGGCGTTATTGCCAATTCTACCAAAAACTTTAAGAAAAAATAATAACACTTCTACACAAACTCTTCCAAAAAACATAGAGAAGGGAATACTTCTAAATCTATTTTTCGAGGCCAGCACTATGCTGACATCAAAACGAGACAAAGACATTGAAAGTCTCATTAGGATTATCTCATTTAGTCATTAATAAATGACTAACTTAAAAAAAATAAGAAAACAAAGAGCCCGATTAAAAATGTGCAAAAGATTTGAATACATACTAAAGTAGAGATGTAGATGGCCGAAAAACACATGAAAATATGCTCAATGGCATTATTCATCAGGGAAATGCAAAATTAAATCCACAATGAGGCATCACGACACATCTGTAAGAATAGCTTAAATTTTTAAAAAACCACTAATATGAAGTGCTAATGAGAATACAGAGCAACTGGAATTCTCATACATGCCTGGTGGCCTTGCAAAACAGTACTTTGAAAAACACCTTGGCAGTTTCTTACGAGGTCAAAAGCATACGCTTAATATTCAACCCAAAAAACTTACACATAGGTAATTACCCAAGAGAAATCATGACTATGTCCACACAAAAACCTGTACTTTAAATGTTTATGGTAGCTTTATTCATAAGTACTTCCAAATTGGAAACAATCCAAATGTCTATCAACAGGTGAATGGATAAACAATGTGGCACATTCATGCAGTGAAGTAGTACTCAGCAATGAAAAGGAACAAACTATTGATACCTAAAACTGTATGGATGACTCTTTCCATCATGCCAAGTGGAAGAAGCCAGACACAAAAGGCTATATACTGTATGATTCTATTTATGTAACATTCTGGAAAAGGCAAAACTATAGGCACAGAAATTAAATCAGTGGTTGCCAAGGACTGGGAGTATAGGAAGGGGATTGACTATAAGAGGGCACAAGGCAATTTTGGGGTGATGGGAATATTCTATGTCTTGATTGACAAACTATATTAGTCAAAATTTAGAGTACTGTAAACAAAAAAGGGTGACAGTTACTACATGTAAAGTATATCTCAATAATTCTGAGAAAAAAAAAGCTCTTTCAAGTTGTGCCACTTTGCAGTCAACTCTCACCCTCTCATACACACTGTCCTGTCTCCTGGCAACCACTGATCTGCTTTCTGTCACTATAGATCACTTTTACCTCGTATTCTTGGGCTTCACCCGTGTTACCCCATTTCTCAGCAAATACTACTTATGCTATGATAAGTACTAATTTCACTGTGCGGATGTGCCACAATCCATTTATCCATTCAAATGCTGACAGACACTTGGGTTGCTTCCAGTTTGGGGATATAAATAAGGCTGCTTTCAACAGAAGTCTTTGGGTAGACATACATATTTTTTCTCTCTTATACAAATTCTGAGATTTGGATTTTCTAAAAATTTAATATACATACTAATTCTGGGAAGAAAGTAATCTCATCCTGTAGATGAGAAAACCAAAGCCTAGGGGAAATAACCAAGATACTGTAACATATATGGAAGCCACTCACAGGGATGCTACAGATTCTAAGTCAGTGAGACAGACAGGCACTCTAAAGAGTAAGCAGCAAAATATGACAGCTATAGGGTCTGAGCACCTCCATCGCCCCTGATGTCCAAACACACTTTGAGTATGCTGGGGAGCAGGTAAGAGAGGATGGCTTTGGGACCTCTATCTCAAGGCTGCCAGAAGTTGAATCTAAAGTATGAATTCAGGCTCTTAAATAGTAAACTCCTGATTACAAGAGAAATACTTTGATTTGTAATGGTTCCTGACTCAACAAAGATCAATGAACTTTAACTACACGGTTATTTCCTCATGTCGGAAAAACCAACTGACCAAGTTTTCATTTGCAAGAGGAAAACCTGAAGGATCACCTACTCATGTCCCAGAGCCAAGCCTCCCCAACATTTTTACCTCCACCTTGCCCACCTTCTTTCCTTCAAAACTCTGTCCCTCCCACCTCTTCATTTAGAGCTCTTCTGAGTAAAGCTAGACTTTGCATCTATGTATACCAGCATTTCCAGGCGGGCCTTGACGATGAATTATACACATATAATGTGTAGATAAAATGCCAGGTGGCCGGCACACAAGTAGGAACACACCTGCTTGGGTGTTAGCAGT
The DNA here is from genome assembly GCF_023721935.1 of Panthera uncia. Classification (NCBI taxonomy): domain Eukaryota; kingdom Metazoa; phylum Chordata; class Mammalia; order Carnivora; family Felidae; genus Panthera; species Panthera uncia. The sequence goes on along the minus strand of NC_064807.1, from coordinate 58,371,752 downwards.
GTACCTGGATCGGCTTAGACTAGACTGTTTAGTACACCAGGCTCCTCCCCAGTCAGAACCACTATAAATTCCCCTGCCCAGGGTTTCAGTAGGAAGGACTTGCCCTTCACCTTGAGGAGTTTCTACTGCCTCCTCCTTTCCCTTCTTTCTGGAAAGAGCATCTATTCCATTACTACCTCCCCAGTGTGGTCTACTTTTCCCCAGCTACATTAGGGAGTGAGCAGCAATCACACTAATTTATGGGGTAAAAAAATTTCTGACATTCTACTCACTAATGGACATCCTATGACTAAAACATAAGAGAAGCCCAATAGGATGGTTTGAAAGGCCAAGTCTAATCCCATCTTAGAAGCTAATCAGAGACTGGTTCTACAGGCTGCCCTATATGAAAGCCTTCTACTCCTTCCACCCTTGGGAGAACCACTTCAGACTACTTCCCCTCAGATGTCCCCTCTACCTTCCTAAGATCTACCCTGAAAGAGCTGCCTGCAAAGACCTCCTAGACATTAACAGTTTGGGGGCGCTGATAATTAGTAGTTGATATACTGATTTTGATTTGATTTGTGGGGAGAGGCAAGGGATTGTGGAAGGCTGTGCCCATGCCTCCCCTTGCTGGCGTCTCCACGTTCACTATCACCACACAGAAAGCGTTTATTTTCCTGGGACAAATCCTTTCTCCCAGGCCCCCGTCTCCTTAGCTGTAAAACAAAAGAGTTCAGTATTAGTGGCTCTCAACTCTTATCACCATCACCACATGGTGTCAGACAGGCTGACATCCATAATTCCCCCACTCCTCACCAACTCCGTGGTGACCCTCCTTAGCCCATACCAACAACATCTCTTGCCTGGATTGGGGCAATTGCCTCCTAGCTGGTCTCTGCTTCCACTTAACCTCCTAGAATCGATTCTTCACATAGGGACCACCAGGGCCCTATACAATCTGCACTCACCCCACTTCTCTGACCTCAGTTCCTCCTTCGCTTATGTTTCACTCCCTCCACTCCACCCAGCCTGTCCTCCTTGCTGTCCCTCAAACATGCCTGGGACAGCCTCACATCAGGACTTTGGCACTTGCCATTCCCTCTGTCTGGGAAGTCCTGTCCCAGGGGGCTACACAGCTCACTGCCTCAGCTCCTTCAGGTATTTGCTCAAAGGTCACCTTCTCAGCAAGGTCTTCCCTGGACACCCTAGTCCAAATCAGAACTGTTATGCCAGCTGCCCAATATTCCCTACACCCCTTCCCTACTGTATTTCACTCCTTAGCACTTATCACCACCCAAGATTCTTTAATCTTACCACCTGCTTCCCCAGCATGACTATAAACTCCATGAAAGCCAGGATGTGTAAGGTTTTGTTCACTACTGAATCTCTAGTGCCTCGCCCACAAGAACTCAATAAATACTGAGTGAACAAATGCCACGTGCTCCATCCACCTAATACTCCTTTTCTCTCCTACTTACTAAAATATAGCATAATGCATGTGAGGCTATTAAAGGACTCATCTTTAATTTACTTTATTAAAAAATGACTTGCAAATTTTCAGGACTGTTATGAACTGGCTGAGAGAGCCAACTGCATCACCAGGCTGTGGTTGAGAACCATCAGGTAGATTACCCTGGGGCCTTTCCACTCTGAGCCAGCACTCTCAGTGAGCAAGCCCAGATCAGGGACACAGTGTTATGGTAAGAAGTCCACACATCCCTATGAGCAGGAGGCACTGCTTGAATACTGGCAAGTGTCTCATGCTTACGTGTATTCCTGTTTCCCAAACAGTGTGCATATACTGTTGGGATTCACAAACACAAATCGATACTGAATTCACAGCAGCACTTAGTAGTTACATGCTTTATCAGCCAATGGTAGAAGCCTAACTACTAGTAGGCAAAGTTCCACAAAGTTTTTTAAAACATTAAAAAAAAAAAAAAAAAAGACCTTATACTTGGCAGGACTGGGAAGCAAGGCTTGACCACATGGCTGCAATCCAAATTAAGTATCTTTATCCTTCCCTTCCACTCCCCACCCCGCCTTTTTTTTCCTTTACATATGCTATTTTCATGGAACACTATGATTCTCTATTTGCAAAAAAAAAAACTTTTTTGAGGGAGAAGTAGTCCCTGGGCTGAGACTGAACATCTCAAAGCTGGTGAGAGGCATTTAAGCACAGTAAAGCCTGGGAGGGAAAATGTGACTATTCATCTTGTTCAGATGTAGGTCATATTCTCATGCTTGTCAATTTCTTCCAGTTGGATTTGCAACTCCTACATTAGCAATGCTACTTTAGGCAATGAACAAAAAGAAAGTTACAACTAAAGCTTTAAAGGGATGCCTGGGTGGCTCAGTCACTTGAGCTTCTGACTCCTGATTTTGGCTCAGGTCATGATCCCAAGGTCATGGGATGGAGCCCAGAGATGAGCCCCCTGTCCGGCTCCAGGCTGAGTGTGGAGCCTCCTTCAGAGTCTTTGTCTCTCCCTCTTCCCCTCTCCCCTGCTTGCATGCTCTCTCTAAAAAAATCTTTAAAGAAATCATTATTTTCTAATCTGTATTGCCTTAGCAAGACCGTGTGAGTGGGGGAGAGGCAGAGAGAGAGACAGAGGATTCCAAGCAGGCTCCATGCTGCCAGCACAAGCCCAGTGTGGGCCTTGAACTCACAAAACCATGAGATCACGACCTGAGCTGAAAGCGAGAATTGGATGCTTAACTGACTGAACCACCCAGGTGCCCCTAAAATGCTCTAAAATTTAATTCCATGATTATCATGGAATTTTTCAAGATTTTCTATAGATGGCAAATTACACTTAAGAATTTTTTGTAAAAAGCACACAAGAATACTTTCCTCTATAAAAATTAAGTTTATTATCTTGGATGTCATCCATTAGAAGCACAAAAGGAAGTTGATGGGAATTTCAACTGTGCCTCAATGACAGGATTTTTTAGGTATCCTCCCCCCAAAAGATTAAGTTTGCAAGTTTCCTAAAGTGGCTCCCTAAATTTTTAAAGCTGCCATTTTGATCTTCCAACTCTCTTTCCCCTTTTATTTCTACTCTCTGAAAGCGTTGTGAGAAATATAATTTCTAGTTTAAAAAAACTCAAATTACTTTTATTTTGAGAATGTTATGCAAGCCCTGGTGACTAAGTTAGGCTAGGTTGGGAGAAATAAGGTTGGTTATCTCTGTTTTAGACCACAGCTTCTCAAGTTAAAATTCTTAAGGGTTTCCTTAGACAATACAGGGTCTGCTTGAGCTGAATAAGAATCATAAACACCAGAGTAAAGTGGAGTTATGTCTGGGAAATTATTTAATCAGAGTATGTTTAATTTCAAAAACTGACCAAGATCAGCTAGCAAAGACCTCAGGGGGAAGAAAATGGCCACAATGTGGGGTGTCTGGGTGGCTCAGTTGGTTAAGCGTCCGACTTTGGCTCAGGCCATGATCTCGCGGTTTGTGGGCCCGAGCCCTGTGTCAGGCTCTGTGCTGAGAGCTGAGAGCCTGGAGCCTGCTTCGGATTCTGTGTCTCCCTCTCTCTCTCTGCCCCTCCCCCACTCATGCTCTGTCTCTCTCTGTCTCAAAAATAAACATTAAAAAAAAAAATTTTTTTTAAGAAAATGGCCACAATGTGTCACAACAAATTGCACTTTCCTCGCTTCTCTTCCAAATGACAAGCATCAAAAGTGGTCACCTGTACTTACCATGGTACTTGGCATTCAAAAGTTACCTGCATTTCCTGGAAGCATGGTGCGGATGGAAGACTACCTATGAATATATGCATTAAATGGCCAAAAGTAAAATGAGCATTGGCATATTGGAGAAATTTTTAGAACCACATTAAATTTGAAACATCGGAATTTTCCAAAGATTTTCTTATTTGCCTCATTAACATACTTATGAACTGGAAAGCTTGCAAAGAAAGCCACTGGATCTCCTCCAAGATTCCTCACTTAACTAGTAGGCAAAAAGTTACTTACTACTTTGGCAAAGGCTCACAGAGCAGAGATTCCCTGCTAGACTACAATCCCACAATGTCCCTGCATCCCGCCTGGCTTAGGAAAGCAGCATAGGATGGAGGTCCGACTTCACAGTGGGGAGCCGAGAGAAGCATGGAATGCTGGTGAGCACCTTCAGACCATCTCCTCTAAACCCTTCCGTTTAAAAATGAGGAAACTGAGGCCCAGGGTAATTATTCCAGGTTTCATATACCTTTATGGCCAGAACCACAACAAGAACCCAGGGCTTCTGGTTCCCACAACGAGGGCTTCCTTTTAGACAGCTACTCCAAATGTAGAGTTGGCTTCTGAAAGTAAATTGGACTTATGGAGTACTGACTTCGTGATCAGCCCTTAACTGATCATCTGGCATGAAACAGGGATCTGCCACGTTCTGATTTAAGGGTGTGCACCCAAATCTGAAAGCATCTCTCACTGCTGCAAATATTCAGTGGTGGCGATTGACATCTCATTTTATCCTTTCATTCTGTCCTTTTTCTTTTCCTTACACAATAAATCACAGTATCCCAAAGTGTTAACAATGTATAAGAAATGGGGCAAGGAACAGGGGAAAGTAATGACCAACTTTAACAAAGAGATATTTAGAGGCACCTGGTCATGATCTCTCAGTTTATGGGATTGAGCCCCACATAGGGCTCTGTGCTGACAGCATGGAGCCTGCTTGGGATTCTCCCTCTCTCTGCCTCTCACCTAATCTCTCTCGCTCTCTCTCAAAATAAATAAACGTTTAAAAAAAATTATCTTCCTTTAAAAAGAAAAAAAGAGAGAGATTTAAGTAATTGAAATAGCCTGAAATAATTCTCACACTCAAAACTGTATTTTGGAAACTCACAGCTTTTCTCTTTAATACACCTGGTAATCATCCTGAGAAAGTCTTACTCAGAAGAAGGTGGCTTCTGTGTCCTCTAGATACAGCCTTTACCACCAACCCTCTGTGACTCAATCATTTGCATGTTATCGCTTTCCCATTGCCTGACTTTCCTCACTCCCTACACCCAAAGACCTTTAGCCCAGCTGCTCTGGCTCTCACCTGTGCTTTCTCATCTTTAAGTTTCTCTTTTCTTAACTATTTTCAACTGTACTGTTTGGCTCATCTTCCTCAATGCATTTTTCATGTCATAAATTTGAGCTGCAAAGTGGCACTAAACCCCAAAATATATCTGAAGAATTATTAGGGTAAACTGAAATCACCAAGTAATCTCTCTTACCTTCTTGGGCAGCCACTCAATTTTTAGTATCTCCTCAGGGCATATACTTCTGGTAACTGGCTGTCCTTTTACTTTAAGACAATATTAAAAAAAAAAAGTTCATTTGTTTGTTTTTGAGAGAGAGAGAGAGTGACAGACAGAAAGGGAGAATCCCAAGCAGGCTCCATGCTGTCAGTGCAGAGTCCAACGCAGGGCTCAATGTTATGAACCGTGAGATCATGACCTGAGCCGAAATCAAGAGTCAGATGCTCAACCGACTCAACCACCCAGGTGCCCCTTGAAGACACTATTTTAACATGCCAAGGCCTAAAAGTTCAGAACGTCGTGCTGAAAAAATTTTAGACATCATCTAGTTTATCCCAAACCCCTCATCTTATAATAAATTGAGGCTAAGAGAGGGAAGGTTTTGGTCTAAGACCCTTCCCAGATGATTTCTCATCTTGCAACATGTTAACATGTTCTCTTTTCTTTCCAATTACAGTATAGTCTACTTGTTACCACCTGAATTAGTTACTCCTTTACCAACTCTTTCAAAAGGAAAGATAGTAATTAATGCCTTCAGGTGGTGATCTACCCCCACAGGGTATCTTTAGGGAACAGGGTTTTTACTATTATTATTATTATTATTATTATTTCAAGCTCTAAAGTGTACATGCATTACTAACTACATATTATGAATAATAAGTAAGGGCCTTCCATAAATCTACATATTAGTGAAAAAAACTCTGGAGATAATAAAGTGACCTAGTTAGGATTTGGGGTCTTAAGCCCAGTCTGCTACTAATTAGCTATGATCCTTTGAGTGAGTCACTTCAGGTCTCTTTTTTTCATATGGATGGGTGATAAGGAAGATGGACAAGATCTGTGATTCTCAACTTTCAAGTTCTGAGATGAGATCCAAAGATCTAAAGGAAATCACAGGTTTGCTTCCTCCTGACACAGCTGCACAGCTAAAATATTGAGTATGTTTGCAAGTCACTAGGTATTTCATGCCGACCAGAAGCTCTCATTGGCATGTATACACATCTCAGCTAAATTACTTTTGGTTTAAGAAAAAATGTAAAAACACACACACACATTTGGCCCACTGAAGAAATAATAAAAAGAATGAAGCTTTCAAAAGCACAAATATGGGAGTAGAGGGCAGAGAAAAAAGTTTTGCACAAAGAAAAAGCGATTCACATAAATATGAAATTAGATTTCACTCAAGTACCAAGGAATTTCTGTCCTTCCTGTATTCATCCGCTGATCCTGAAAATGCCCAGATGCAAAGCACTCTGTCAAATCTCAGTTCTTGAAAAGAGCGCTTGATCAAACACAGAATAGGCACTTAAGAGTTGGATTATAAAGTATTTTCCTTCACATTCATACCAAGTCTCCAACAAGATTCTATTGCACAGAGAATTTAAAGAGAAGTCCTTCAAGGAGTTTAAATGTCTTGGTACAAAACACAGTAGTTCATTCAGCCGTGTTCAACCAATACACTTAAAAGGGCATTAGCAGGGATTATGTTCCATCTCCAATCTACAGGGACTGAAATCTGAAGGCACTGCCAACTGCTGCCTCACCGTCTCACTGTGCTTAACTAGCAAAGAGGAAATCTGTGTGCCACCAAAGGGCCCTGGGCCGAGGCACAGGAGATGTGAATTCTAATCCAGCTGGCCCCAGGAGCAATTCCCTGCACAGAGCACAGTGCTTTGCCTGTAACTGATGCTCCGAAATGTCAACTAAGTGGAAATGCAAAAATCCCCACCAAGTGCCCATGAATATTATACAGAGAATTTAAAGATGCCTCCAAGAAACTGAAATCCAGTTAGGTAAAATATAGGAACTTTGGTGTAAGGAAAAGAACTAACGTGTCTCGACCATTATAATAAATCAAAGGATTTACAGTAGTTACCTCACAAAAGCTTTGTGGAGTAAGTTAAACATTTCCATTTGATAATACAGAAAACCAGGCTCAAAGAAAGTAGTTTATTCACCATCCACAATTAGTAAGAGGAGAAGCCCAGATTTCCAACCCAGGTCTGCAAAGCCCACAGTTTGCAGTATGCAACGCCTACACATCAAGGCAGCCCAGGATGAGTTAGAAATTCGGGTCTAAGTTTCACTCTTGTCTCTAAGTTGTTTTATACCACTAGACAGAACACTTGTTCTGCAATTTTCCCACCGCACCATGGGACGTAGTGGGGCGGGGCGGTGACCTAGATCAGTAGTTTGTTTTGTTTTGTAAGGCGGTCATCAGAATCCTTTGGGGCCAGGACTTTTTTCTAATATAGGCATACGCCTTTCTTGCTCTTTGAAACTATGTGGGACTGGTACGCTTCAGTTGTAACTGGAAATGCATTACACCCCGCAAACGGAACGGAGCAGAAAAGTTGTGCGGGCCCCAATCCCCCTCCCGTTAACTTGAGGCTGAGCACCTGACCCTGCAGGATTCGTGTTTCCTTTTAGCTTAGAGCTGTGTGCCGGCCCCGGGGCTCCCGGTCTGAGAGCAATGTATAGTATGCGCGTCCTGCATTACCTGAGCGGCCTGCAGGTGCTGGTCTGTAGAGAGAGGCCCGTGCCTTTGAGGGGCTTAACGCTCACCGTGTAACATACCGAGCTCAAACAGCCGGCGGCTCTGATATGCCCTGCTCCGGAGGGGCGGCAGTGGAACCACTTCCTGGTCAGCGTCTCCCGCCCTTCGTCCACACCCCTACTGCTGCATTTCCCCCGCTGCACTGACTTGCCCGGCGGCAGGAGGGTCTGTCAGGCTCCCGGGCGGACGCCCAGCCCGTCACCAAGCGGCCGGGGGAGGGGTCCGATCAGAGATTTAAAACAACGCTCTGGAACTCCGACTCCCCGCCCCCCCTGCGGGGCATCTCCTGCGGCTGCCGGGAAGAGGCCCCGGGCCCGTTCCAGTCCCGTCCGGGCCACTGTCCCTCCAGTGACCCAGGTGCGCCGCGCCCGCCCGAAACCCCGTCTGACGCCGCCCGGCACCTGTCGCGCCCGCAGCGGCAAACCCTGCGCTCACCTCGTCCCGGGGGCCCACGGCCCGTCCCCGCGCCTCTGGGCCCAGCTCCCGCCGCCGTCTCCGCCAGGCCCACAGCCGCGGCCGCCGCCCACTTTCGGTTTCCCCGCACGGCCAGAGCCGCAGCCACGGCTCGGGATTCACCTCAAGCCCCCGCCCCGCCCCGCCCCGCTCTGCCCCGCCCCGCTCCGCCCCGCCCCGAAGGCAGCCCGGCCTCGGCTCTGCGCACGCGCGGGCTCTCCGGCCGCGTTGGCCCACGCCGGCGTCCGCGCGTGGGGAGGGAAACCGACGCCGCCTAGCGGTTTCTGCGCGTGCCCACGCACGGGCCGACGGCGGAAGACGACTGCGGGGAAGGTTCAGGCGCGCCTCCCCGTGGACAACGCAAGTACCCGCGGCCTGGCCCGGCCGGGACCCGGCACTTCACACCCAGCAGGACCTCACCAGCAGTTAACACGCTCTTGTATGCTTGCTTCACGCCCAAGTCAGACGTTTCAGTCAACTCTTGCTCATTCTTTTGGTTAACAGGAACAGTTACTTTTAACCCTCCCAGACGTCCACCTGGTCCGCTCATTTCCTTTAGGTTTTTCCGAAGCGTCACCTTTTCGAAGAAGGTGCTACTTTAAAAAATGTCAATCTGCTTCCCGGAGTTTCTCACTTCTCAACTTTCTCTCTCTTGAGCGCACTGTATGTATTTTACTTATCATGTCCTCGAATTAAGCTCTGTGAGCACAGGAATCTTTGTCATGCTCCCTAACCTATTCCTGGAGCCTAGGATTGTGCCTGGCACATAAGGGTTAAATAAATATTTGTCGAATTCATTCCTTCATTCATTATAAAATTATTGAACATCTAATATTCATTCACTTATTTCTTGTGCACATTAATTCTACCAACATATATTGGGCGTGTCGGTTTGTATTCCTTAAACCAACATTGAACACTTCTCTGCACTTATTCTATAAGCATTCACTGAGGTCTGCTGTTTTTTCGAGGAGTATATATTTTTACAGCTCTATTGAGGCATACTGTAAACGGCACATTTAGAATGTACAATTTGATGTTTTCACATATGTATACAGCTGTGAAACCATCACTGCCATAAACATAACAGCACACCATCACCTCCAAAAAGTTTTCCCTGGGTCACTTTTATAATCCTCATCTCTTGTGCCTCTCTGTCCCTTGCCCCTTCAACTGCTGATCTGCTCTCTGTCACTATGGATTAGTTTGCTTTTTCTAGAGTTTTATATAAAAGGAATCATACAGTATGTGCTGTCTTTTTTGGTAGGGGTCAGGAGGAAGGTCCATTTTTTTTCACTCAATGTAAACACGTTGAGATTCATCCATGTTGTTTTGTGTACCAGTAGTTCGTATCTTTTTATTGCTGAGTAGTATCCCATTGTATGGGGGTACTAAACCTACCATATGACCCAGCAATTCCATTTACCCAAAGTTTGCCCAAGAGAAATGAGAGCATATGTCTACACAAAGACCTAGACAAGAATATTCATAGCAGCCTTGTTTACAATAGCCAAAAATAGAAAAAAAACCAATACCCACTGGTAGTTGAATGGACAATCAACTAGTACATATTGAACACCTGCTGTTACATAACAAACTTTCATGGAATGCCTACTCTGCTAAGGCACAAGCCTATGCTTGAGGAGCATTTTAAAAATTATTTCTTATTTATTTATTTCCTTATTTAATAAACTGCGCATCCAACATGGAGCTCAAACTTATGACCCTGAGATCAAGAGTCACGTGCTCTACCAACTGAGCCAGCCAGGCAAGCACCCTTGAGGGTCTTTTGATTCAGTGAAAAGAGATAGCAAGCAATGAAAAGTTTGGCTGGAAGTAGATCACAGAAGGCCCTATAGCCCATGCACAGAAGTTTGGGCTTTTCCCCAAAGGCAATGGGGAACTGTTCAAAATCTCCTTTGAATGCTGTTCTCTTTTATACTCCCACATCTAGTCCCTAACTAAATCTGCCCAAATGTCTCTCCCCGGCACTTCTCTTCATCCCTGCTACTGTATTTCAGTCTATTTAGGATCTCTCTCCCTTGCAATCTGCTCCAAGCACTGCAGTGGGTTTAATAGACCTAAAATATAGCCAGACCCAGTTTGGACTCTGCAGTGCTCATGACATCTTCTGACTCCACATTTATGATAGGAAAGATGTAAAAAGCAGCTCCCAGTGGAAAGAGTGCCAGTGGAGAAGAAAATTAGGAAAAACTCCAGAGTCCAACATGCAAAGTAAATCATAAAAGCAATGTATGTTGACCTCAAGTCTGAGATTCTTCATCCTTTCAAAGGGATTCTATGGACTGTACTGTATAGAAAGACAAATGACGTTCTGCAGCTAGTTTTTTAAAAAACTGATTTTGGGGGGCACCTGGGTGGCTCAGTCGGTTAAGCATCTGACTTAGGCTCAGGTCATGATCTCACGGTTCGTGGATTCCAGCCCCCTGTCAGGCTCTGTGCTGACAGCTCAGAGCCTGGAGCCTGCTTCAGATTCTGTGTCTCCCTCTCTCTCTGCCCTTCCCCCATTCATGCTCTGTCTCTGTCTCTCTCTTTCTCTGTCTAAAAAGTAAACATTAAAAAATTTTTTTAAATCATATTTTTGATGAATAGTTTACATATAATAATAATACATATTTTAAATGTATGGTTTGGTAAATTTTGACAAATGTATTCAGTCGTGTGTCCACCACCACAATCAAGATCTAGAACTAATTCATCATTTCAGAAATTTCCCCTGTGCCTCTTTAGAGTTAATTTCTTCCCCCTACCACCAGCCCCTGGCAGGCATTGATCTGTTTTCTGTTACTAGAGCTTTGCCTTCTCTAGAATGTCATATAAATGGAATCATACAGTATGGAGTCTTTGTGACTGCCTTCCTTCACTTAGCAGAATGCTTTTGAGAGTCACCCACGTTGCCACATCTATCAGTAGTCTGTTTCCTTTTATTGCAGAGTAGATACCATCACCGGTATGGATATGTCACAATTTGTTTATTCACATTTGATACATGTATGTGTTATTTCCAGTTTGGGGCTATTGTGAATAAAACAGCTGTAAACAATCACATACAGGTCTTTGTGTGGTCATATAGTTGTCTTGCATAAAGACTTAGGAGTAGAGTTGTTGGTTGCAGAATATGTGTATGACTAACTATAAGACACTATCAAATTGTTTTCTAAAATGGCTGCATCATTTTGTTGTCCCTCCTCCCACCTGCCAGCAGTGTATGACAGGTCTAGTTGCTCTAAATCTTCTCCAGTCCTTGCAATTGTCAGTCATTTTAAGTTTAGTCATTTTAGCAGATGTATACAGATATCACATTGAGGTTTTTTAATTTGCATTTCCCCATGACTAATGATATTGAGCATATTTTCATGTGTTCACTGGCCCTTCATATATGTTCTTGGGTAAAGTGTCCATTCTGCAGGTAGATTTTTGGCTAAGACATACCAGGAGGTTCTCAGAAGTCCATGGAATGCTGACATAGCAAGGACAGTTTAGGAAGTTTGTTAACTTTCTTTGGAAATGGCCCCAAACCCAGGGAATTCAAGAATTAACTCCCATGCCCTGGATATATAATTGCATTTCAGGGAAATCAGAGATGATATCAAAGGATGACAAAAACTGGTTATTCTTCTGACACAATGGCTCTTGCCTCTTGTGGGATAGGAGGTTAGAATATGGGAGAGTAACACATGGATACGAAATTTGGCATATGATGTCAGAGAAGATTTTGGGGGCACCTTAAGTCCCACTAGGAACCTGTATTAAAAACTGCCTTAGATTAGGGCATATATCCTGAGGCCAAAGAACGGAGTTTTCAGAATGAACAAGACTGAGGTGGAAGGTATTCTCTCTCAGCAAAAGCCCAAGCTCATCTTTGGATGACCGGAGTCAGGGCCAGGAGCATCTGTGTCTCTCTTTCAGGAGAGGCAGGAACACTTCCCATCCTCAAGGGCTGTTGAGAGGTTGTGATCTGCTCGGATGGCTTTTGAGTGTAGGCAAGACAGATAGTAGGGGGACCAAGACCAGCTGGCCAGTGGGCAACAGCCTGGCAAGTAATCTGTGCCCATCCAAATACTTCCGAGAGGTTGTCATGGGAAAGGAGTGCTAATCAAGGCCCAGGCATAAGAAAGGAAGATGGCTTTATTGCCACCTTATCCTGGGCTGAGAAAGGTGGGAATATGTCCAGTGCGAAATGTCCACCTAAAGCCCTTCATGCATTTTTGTCTATACCTGGGGAGCCTGTTTGGAGAGAGCCACACTGGACACAAACACCAAAACACCCGTACAAGGCAGACAAGACCAAAGCCACTGGTTGAGGTGCATCTCTGTCCTTCCCTCCTTCCCTTCTCTCAGTCCAGCAAGCACCACTTAGGAAGAAGGGGAGACAGCAACCACATTCCAAGAGCATGCCTGTAGCTCATTTTGTTTTTATCTCACCTGATGGGGTTTCTGGCATTTGCAATGCAGTCTAAGAAAGAGATACTCCCAACCCTCCCTCACAGGGTCTCTCTGACGTTTCTGCTGTGGTGGGCAGTTCTTCCACTCTTCAAACTTTGGAGTGGCAATTTTAGACACCCCAGTTGTCCCCATTTCACTTCCCATCTAACCTCATCTGCCTCTTCTCTAGATCGTCTCCTATGAGGAAACCCAATCCCAAACTCTCATTTCTATCTCTTTGCCTACCACCAGATGAGCTGCAGGGACTTGGCTGTGGCATTATTTGGGGTCTTCATTAATTCCTCTCCTGGGAAATCTTCCTTGAAGCCCCACCCAAAAGTGACCTGCCCCCTTAGTGGAGCTCCTGTAGCACCTTGTCTGTCCCTCAAAAATGTTTACAGTAGGGGAGGATGTAGGAGATGGTCCCAGGTCTCATCTTCCTTGTGAACAACTTGAAAAGACTTATATTGTATTCATTTTTTTTCCTCTGAGTTATTTAATTGCAAATAATTTTAGCAATGATAATTCTAAGTCCTTCTTAAAGCTGAACAACACGTTCAAAGTTACATACGTGGACTAAGTCCAGCCTCACCTCACCTTTTTGCTTACATAAGGCCAGGAAAAATAGATGCATAACAAATGGAATCTTTGGACAGATCTACTTTTAATCGTTAACATCATGATCACACCCTCTCCTGTCAGCTATTGCCTCACCAACAAATGCAGAGGAATTTCTAGACAATTGCATTTGTTTTAACTGAGTAAGGAGAAACAAAACAAAACAAAACAAAACACTGAAGGGAGAGATTGCTGGGGCGCTGCTAAAATCCAGGCCCTGGTAAAGCTGAGGATGTGCTGATCAAGCAAAACTCCCTAATCTGCCCACAAAGGCCTCCAAGGTGAGTCAGCTGAAAGGGGTTAATCCCCAGAAGGGACTGATCCCTAAAGCTGTAGAGGCCACCCAGCCACTGAACACTGGAAAACAGGGGATAACGAAAGCTTAAAGCCACATTGTGTAGAGCAAGGTCATAGGACCAACGGGGGAGGGTCTTGGCTCTCTAAGAGATGGCCTCTGCCCCTCTAGAGCTGTGGCTCATTTGCACAGCCCAGCCCTGGGCAAGGCCCAGAGAGAAGGACAACTCCCAGGATGCAGATATTAAGTTGGCAGCAGGTTAAGGACCCAGATGTGGGGTAGGGCATGGAGGTGGGGTAACTAATACTTTAAGCAAGGCAAGCAACTATAGCATTACTGATTCTGTAACAATCAATAAACAGACTGGTACAAAAATTATACTGCAGTAGATGCTAAGGGTGAGGAAGGAAGGAGGCAAAGAGAAGGAACCACGTAAGTCTACGGCTTAGTATAGCTTAGCTGATCCTGAAATCAAAAATGCAGACAGTATTCAAGAAAATGTGGTTTCAGAGCCCCCTGACTGGTATAGTTGTTAGAGCATGTGACTCTTGATCTTAGTGTCATGAGTTTGAGCCCCATATTGGGGGTAGAGATTACATAGAAAAATAATATCTTTTTTAAAAATGTGTGTTCAGATTCAAAGTGTAATACTCTGGGAGGATCATTGCCACTTAGTTGTTTGACCTTGAATAAATCAAAATCTTTTGTTAGATTCCCTTTAAGTGGCAAAATTAACCCAGTAAGTAGCAAAAGAGACTTCACTAGAGGCTTTTTGGACAATTCCCATTCTTTAGTGGGTCTCCATGAGAGCAACATCATCCCCCGCCCCCTCCCCAGGGCGCGTTGGACATTTGTGAGGTTAATTTAGGTTTTCACAGTGATGGGGGGCACCTCCTCAGATTTAGTGGGCTTGGCTGGTTGCTTTTTGTCCTGCTGCCAGCAGAACAGCTCCCCGATATCCAAGGAGTTCCCTTTGTCCCAACCAACATGTGACTGTCCTGCCAGTCATTCATGTAGCTGAAAAGCCTCTGATGTATAAACACAAATAACTTTTTCGTAGTTTTATATATAACACGTTTTCCAAGTTATTTGATCTGTGAATTTCAGTTCAGGAAAGTAAAGGGAGGGGCTATAAAATATTCATTATAAAAGAGGGTGCTGGGGGCACCTGGGTGGCTCAGTCAGTTAAGCATCAAACTCTTGATTTTGGCTCAGGTCATGATCTCATGGTTTCATGAGTTTGAGCCCCACATTGGGCTCTGTGCTGAAAGCATGGAGCCTGCTTGGGAGTCTCCCTCTCTCCCTCTCTCTCTGCCCCTGCCCCGCTTGTGCTCTCTCTGTCTCTCTCAAAACAAATAAATAAACCTAAAAGAAAAAAGAGGGTGCTAGGTCAGATAGGGGTTGAGTGCTGCTTCTAGAAATCCCCCAACAGCCATTCTTACCCAAAGAGAAGCTGAACAAGACATTCTTGTTTACTCCAACAGACAGGGATGAATGCATGTCTTTATTAGAATTCTGCATCACCCCACTCCCAAATTACCTGATTTTCCCTAGCACTTACAACATGCTGAGGAGATTAAACACTGTTTTGAGAGTTCTTCCTGGAGTTCACTTAGCCCATAAGAAGAGATGGTCTTCTTTCCAATTCTCTCTTCATCCTCTTGCACTTAGCCTTTTCCACTTAAAACTGGAGCCCCTGCTCTCAGTAGCAACTTCCTTCAAACAGGGTGTTTTATATTTGCAATTAGAAAATTATAGCACCTTGGGGCACCTGGGTGGTTCAGTCTGTTGGGTGTTCGACTTCAGCTCAGGTCATGATCTCGCGGTTCATGAGTTCGAGTCCTGCATTGGGCTCTGTGTTGACAGCTCAGAGCCTGGATCCTGCTTCCGATTCTGTGTCTCCCTCTCTCTCTGCCCCTCCCCTGCTCACACACTCTCTCTCTCAAAAATAAATAAACATTAAAAAAAAAGAAAAAAAAATTATAGTACCTGGAGGCTAGCTGTTGCCTAAGAAAGGAGCTAACAAGGTATTGGCCAGAGCAAGCCACCAGAGGAGATTTCCTCCAGATAAATGGTTCTTAATATGAAAGTAACACAGTCTGCAAGCACTAACACAGCATTTCCCTCTCTTCGTGCAGTACATATTCCAAAAAAATGGATTTGAAGGTTGATATGTATATATATCATATATGAATATATATATGATATATATATGTGGTTGTGTATATATCATATATGAATACATATATGATATATATATGTGGTCCCTAATCAGAATGACTGCAGTGTTCTAGCGCTGGGAAATGCATAGAAAGTATAAAGACAAAGTAAACATCCCCCCCCCATGAAAATCTCTAAGGCAAGCCATAGACCTGCATAATAGAGGTTAACAAATGGCTTGCACCAAATCCAGGTACCAATTTACTGGCTGACAATTGTTCAGAAAGAGACTTGATCTTTACTTTGCCATTCTATATCCATGGAATTTTTCTTTTCACATCTCCAAATGTTTCCAGTCAATTCTTCCAATTTTCTTCTCTACACCCTTTCCATCCTGGGAAGGCACTGTGTTCACCTCCAAGCCTGGTGGACCCTGGGTGGTAAGGTGGAGAACAGGCTGGAGGAGTGTGACCTGATACTTCTCCAGATGCTTGCTGACAACAACAGGCCAGACAATTAGACAGACAGCCCTTACAGACTATTTGCAAAATATTGTTCCTCTGCACGGACCACCTCTGTATCAGTGGGGAACTCCCCCTTGTGTATGAGCCCTGCCCTTATTGGGAAGGCAGTTATGAATGTCCAAATGCCATTTTGATCTAAAAACTCTCTCTCTAGAGTGTCTACCTGTGAACTTTAGTGTTACCTGTTGGCTAAAGAGAAAGAATGGAAACTTCCCTAAAGCGGGGGTTGTTTGATATTTGGAGAATGCTGTCACAACCTTCTTAAAATCTTCTCTTGGTCAATTGCCACACTTACCTCCTCTAAGCAAGCTTTAATTAATTGAATTTTTTGAAAGTGGCACTCAGAAAAAAAGTTCTAATTTCCAGCTGGCTATTTCTTTGCAAATAAACAAGACCCATTTAGAAGGTATTTGTAACTCAGATAATGGCCAGTTGTTCTAAATAGCAGAATTGGTAACTTGTCAGAATCTTTCCTTGGGTGTTTTGGAGCCTATACTGCTAAAGTTGAAAAAAGCATTGCTCTGGGTGATTCCAAGTCTCAATCCTGATCTTGTAATGTGTCTGGGAAGATCAAGTGGCCTCTATTTGAAACTACAAGATTTGTGGGTGGGTGTTATGACATGTTGCATAAACCCTATTGCTGGAAAGCTGATTTTATAACTTGTGTGCAATGTTTACAACATCACCAGCAACCTGTTTAGGGCTGTGGTGCTAACAAGATAGAAGTGAAATGGAAATCTAGGTCAATGTTGTGTAAACCGGTGTTCTTGGACTTATTCTTAAAGGTCTGAGGTTCTCAATAAGAATGTAAAATATTTACATTTTCATTTAGATGATTATTTTAAATAAATACAGCCACATTTTGCATCTTCTGATGACTACTTTATAACAAAGCAGTGCCATGCTAACAGTTATATATAAGGTCTTTATGAGGAAAACTACAACTCTTGCAAAAGGAACCAAAAAACCATTAAGTGGAGAGATATTCTATGTTCATGGATGGGAAGACCCAATATTGTCAAGATGTCAGTTCTTCCCAACTTGATCTATAGATACAGTGTGATCCCAATCAAAATCCCAGCATGTCATTTTATGGACATTGGCAAACTGATTCTACAGTTTATATGGAAAAGTTAAAAAAACAAAACAAAACAGAATAACTAACACAGTATTGAAAGAGAAGAAAAAATTGGAGGACTGGCATTATCAGACTTCAAGACTTTTTATAAATAAAGCTACAATAATTGATATAGTGTGTTATGGATGAAAATAGATCAATGGAACAGAATAAAGAACCCAGAAATATACCCACAAAAATATAGTCAACTGGTCTTTAACAAAGGATCAAAGGTAATTCAATGGAGAAACAATAGACTTTTCAACCAATGGTTTTGAAACAACTGGACATCCACATGCAAAAAAAAAAAATTTAACCTTGATACAGAACTTTCACAAAAATTAACCAAAAATGTTGTGATGTAGAATGTAAAACTATAAAACTCCTAGAAGATAACACAGGAGAAAATCTAGGTGAACTTGAGTTTATCAGTAACTTTATTTTATTTTTTTTAAGCTTTTACTTATTTTTGAGAAAGAGAGAGACACAGAGAGAGAGAAAGCACATTTGCACATATGCACATAAGTGGCGGAGGGACAGAGAGAGGGGGGTAGAGAATCTTAAGCAGACTCCATGCTCAGTGTGGAGCCCAATGTGGGGCGCAATCCCACGAACCATGAGATCATGACCTGAGCTGAAATCAAGAGTCAGATGCTTAACTGACTGAGCCATCCAGGTACCCCTGTCAGTAACTTTTTAGATAAAACACCAAAGGATTGATCCATGAAAGAAAAAATTGATAAGCTGAACATTGAAATTAAAAGCTTCTACTCTGCAAAAGACATTGTTGAGAGAATGAGAAGATAAGCCACAGACTGGGAGAAAGTATTTGCAAAACATATTATATGATAAAGGACTAATACCAGAAATACACAAAGAACTTTTCAAACTCAACAGGAAGAAAACAAAAATTAATTATTGAGGGATGCCTGGGTGGCTCTGTCAGTTAAGCATCCGACTTCAGCTCAGGTCACAATCTCATACTTTGTGAATTCGAGCCCTATGTTGGGCTCTGTGCTGACAGCTTGAAGCCTGGAGCCTGCTTCTGATTCTGTGTCTCCCTCTCTCTCTGCCCCTTCTCTGCTTGTGCTCTCTCTCTCAAAAATAAATAAATAAACTTAAAAATTAATTACTGAATTTAAAAATGGACAAAAGATCTGAACAGACACCTCAGCAAAGAAAATATGAAGATGGCAAATAAGCATGCCCAAAATACACAAAGAATCCTAACACTCAACAATATCTCAACAAATAAAATTTCAAAAACAAAATAAACTCACTACCTCCAGAAAAAGTATCTCAAACAAACCATTTTAAAAATGGGCAATAAAAAAAAGGGGCAACAGATCTGAACAAATACGTCATCAAAGAAGACAAGAAGATGGTAATAAACATATGAGAAGATGTTCAATATCATATGTCATTAGGAAACTGTAAATTAAAGCCACAATGAGATACCACCAAACACCTATTAGAAAGGCTGAATGCAAAAAATCCCTGGGGGCACCTGGGTGGCTCAGTTGGTTAAGTGTCTGACGTTGGCTCAGGTCATGATCTCATGGTTAGTGGGCATGAGCCCCACATCAGGCTCTGTGCTGACAGCTCAGTCTGGAGCCTGCTTCCAATTCTGTGTGTCTCTCTCTGCCCCACCCCCGCTCGTGCTTCCTCTCTTTCTCTCAAAAAATAAACATTTAAAAAAAAAAAGAAAATTAAAAAAAAAAAAAAAAAAGTCCTGATCATGTCAAATGCTGACAATAGTGTTGAACAACATTCCTGGTTGGAATGCAAAATAGTACAACCACTTTGCAAGACAATTTGTCAGTTTCTTAAAAAGCTAAACATAGTCCTACCACATGATCCAGCAATCGTGCTCCTAGGTATTTACCGAACAAGTGTTGGAAACATGTCTACACAAAAACCGGCACACAAATATTTAACAGCAATTGTGAATAATAACCCCAAACTGGAAGCAACCAAGAGGTTCTTTAATAGGTGAATGGATAAACAAGCTATGGTACATCCAGATGATGGGTATGATTCATCAATATAAAGAAATGAGCTATCCAGCCACAAAAAGACATGGAGGAACTTTATTATTTTTTTATTTTTTTTTCAACATATGAAATTTATTGTCAAATTGGTTTCCATACAACACCCAGTGCTCATCCCAAAAGGTGCCCTCCTCAATACCCATCACCCACCCTCCCCTTCCTCCCACCCCCCATCAACCCTCAGTTTGTTCTCAGTTTTTAAGAGTCTCTTATGCTTTGGCTCTCTCCCACTCTAACCTCTTTTTTTTTTCCTTCCCCTCCCCCATGAGTTTCTGTTAAGTTTCTCAGGATCCACATAAGAGTGAAAACATATGGTATCTGTCTTTCTCTGTATGGCTTATTTCACTTAGCATCACACTCTCCAGTTCCATCCACGTTGCTACAAAGGGCCATATTTCGTTCTTTCTCATTGCCCTGTAGTACTCCATTGTGTATATAAACCACAATTTCTTTATCCATTCATCAGCTGATGGACATTTAGGCTCTTTCCACAATTTGGCTATTGTTGAGAGTGCTGCTATAAACATTGGGGTACAAGTGCCCCTATGCATCAGTACTCCTGTATCCCTTGGGTAAATTCCTAGCAGTGCTATTGCTGGGTCATAGGGTACATGGAGGAACTTTAAATACATATTGCTAAATGAAAGAAGCCAGTCTGAAAGGCTACATACTGTATGATTCCAACCATTTGACATTCTGGAAAGGGCAAAACTATAGATAGGGTAAAAAGATCAATAGTTGTCAGTGATTGGGAGAGGAAGAGAGGAAAGAATGGGTGGAACATGGGGCCTGAGGGTTGGTTGTACAACTGTTCTGCATGATACTATAATGGTGGACATATGGCACTAAAGCATCTGTCAAAATTCATAAACCATGTAACACAAAGACTGAAACCTAATGTAAACTATGGACTTTAGTTGGTCCGTAAATTTTAACAAATGAATCACACTATTATACGATGTTACAAATAGAGTAAACTGTGGGGGCAGGGGATGGGATATATGGGAAATTGGTGTTCCTTGCTCAGCTTTTCTATAAACCTAAAGCTGCTCTAAAATATGAAGTCTGCTAAGTATTAAAAAGTTTAAATGAGATAATATTTGAGAAATATACATAGCACAGAAAGTCAACTGTAGTTTATCTACTTTTATTATTAATTCATTGCAATTATTTATGTCAGGATCAATTACTTTTTATGTAAGTTGATTTGGGGTTCATATCATAATTTACTGATTATATATTCTGCTATTGTAAATTTTAGGGATTATTATTTTTAAAAAAATTTTTAATGTTTATTTATTTTTGAGAGAGAGAGACAGAGAGACAGAGTGTGAGCAGGGGAGGGGCAGAGAAAGAGGAAAACACA
Source organism: Panthera uncia (assembly GCF_023721935.1). Lineage (NCBI taxonomy): Eukaryota > Metazoa > Chordata > Mammalia > Carnivora > Felidae > Panthera > Panthera uncia. The sequence goes on along the minus strand of NC_064807.1, from coordinate 58,350,933 downwards.
AAATCCAAAGCAGGCTCCAGGTTCCACACTGTCAGCACAGAGCTCTACGTGGGGCTCAAACACAGGAACCTTGAGACCATGACCTGAGCCAAAGTCAGATGCTTAACTGACTGAATCACCCAGTCATCCCTAGGGATTATTATTTTTAATAATAATTAAAATTATGCATATCAAAATGTTTTCCAAATGTATTTTTTCTTCCATTAATCTTTAGTCCATGATAAACTTTGCCACGAGAAGTTTTAACTACTATTAGTTTTATTTTGTGCGTATTATTTTTCCTAGTATTCACCATGAGGGTCAAACATGGTGGGGTCAACAGATTCTATTCTTTGATTTACAGACATATGATTTTGACTCAGCTTTTTAGGAACATGTTGCTTGCCTACAAGACTTCACAACCCCACCTCTCTCCACCCCATTTATGAAATAGAAGAGGGTTTTCTGAGGTCTTCTTATAAGGGACAAGCAGATAAAAATCAACACAATCCCACTCACACACTGGTTTAGAACAGACTTTTTGTTCTCTCTGTGAATGAGTGAACACCAAGGAAAGAGAGGCTGTGGATGCCCCACGCACCTGGAAATAACCCCCTCTCCTCTTCATCTTGAAGTTCTGTGTAGGAAAGAGCACTGGTAGTTTCCACATTTTCATTCCCACTTTGCTTAAAAACCAGTTTTGATTTGGGCAGCAATTCAACAAATGAAAAGACTAAAGTTCTTAACCTTTCTGACAGCTAAGAGTGACCGAAGTTTAGGTCAATGACATGTGAACAGAGTATGATGGGGGACTTTGGGGAGGCTGGTCAGATGGGACAGATACAGCTGGGAGGGCCTCTTTTCCCTCCTTCTTTTCTCCTGCCTGCAGTCTCAAGTGTAGACCTGGACCATGGGCAGCCTTGATGATAGAAACCACATGCTAAGATGCTGGGGAAGGACAGATGACCCGTGGTCTTCCATGATGAGCAGTCCAGGACCAATAAGGATGGCCTGCCTCTAGAGCTTTTTTGGGTTTGGGGGATTTGCTTTTGTCTTTGGTTTGTTTTATTAGCAAATGTCCTCCACCATAGGGGTTGTAGGAAAGTTTTGTGAATACAGAAAAGGGCAGGTTAAGAGGACCGCCCCTCTCCTGGAACATAAGTGATTTTCTCTGGTTATTGTCAGTAAGTCACAAATAAGTCAGTGCTATCGTCCAGTTGCCTGGGGTGGGGGTCACTGGAGTTGTCCCACAACAGACAAAAGAGCTCTTTTATGTGAAAGAGATAGAAATCTCTTTGTGTGTGCCACATTATTTTTCTACTGGATTTTCTACTATACATAGGCAAATGTAGGAGCTTTGCCATTGAATCACTATGTGACCTTGTACAAGATAGGCCCTTTCTCTGGGACACAGCCCTTTGTGCATAGTGGCAGAGACAGGTATGCAGGCAGCTTGCATGATTCTGAGACTTGGTGTTTCTGCCTGGCTGACATTCATGCCCTCTTCTGTTGGGAACAGGACATTAGTGTTTCTTTAGGGAACTGCCCCTTCCCCACCCTTCATCCTAGTGGCTAAGTGAGACTGACAGCCCTTGCTGGGTCCAGTGGTGAACATATGACCCAGGCCTCAGCAGCTGTGGGGTGCACAGAGCTGGCTGAAGGAGACCCACCTCATGTGTGGAGCTACTAGTACAATGTACACGCATACACGTCAACTTGTGGGCTCGTGTATGCACTCTTCTTGGGTCTTCCCCAGGACCCCTTGTGTGTGCCTGGCCATGGACACAAAGCCTGGCTACCATACACTGTGTTCCTTTCTGTACCCATATCACTCCATCTCAACACCCCAACCTGTTTTGATGGAGCTGGACCTCACTGAGCATCCACTTATGTGGTTCTGTATCAGGCTTTTGTTGCACAATTGGGAAACTGAGGCCAAGAGTGAGTCAAGGACCAGTCTGGGGCCCAGGAGGTGGGCAGAGTCCGGAGGATAAGGAAGGGCTTTGGCCTTGTAGGCCAGGGCTCAACACATCCTGAAAGAGTTTACTTGGTGATGAGAAACTCTAGGATCCCAGGGGGCCCCTGCCCACCTCCTCTCCATTGTGGAGGTCATTTTCCTCTCCACATCCTCACGTGTGCTCAGGCACATTCACTCACACTGACTTCTTGGGTGGGGAACATGGAGGCATGGTCAAGAAAGAGCAGACATGGGAGAACTTACAAGAGGGAGAATGGAAAGAGGTTGGAGGCAGCTCTATCATGGGGCAGTGGCATCCATTTCCCTAACTACCTGCTCGATAGGGAAGTCCCTAAGGTTCCAAGGGTAGCTTTGAGAGAAGGACTGGGGTCTTGCAGTCCACCTCTGTGAGCACCTGGAACTACAATGAGCCCACAGTCCCTAGTGTGGACAGTGGCTACAGGAAAACAGGTCAGGAGGTAGGTCAGTGACAGGCCAGGGGACAGGCAATGCAGGGTGGGGGACAGGTGAGGAGGACAGATGTGTCTGGTGTGTGTGGAGGAGGGTTAGAAGGGGTCTGGAGCAAGGCCAAGGCTTCTTCCAGGCTCCCCTTCCCCATGACCTCATTCATGCTTCTTGGGATCATCTCCAAAACAATGGCTTGCCCCCAAGTCTTTGTCCACTTTTGGGGAACCAAAAAGTACGCTGAGGCGCTATACTGGCTGTATACCTTTGAGGAGGTTGTCTTGACCTTCTGAACTTGGGTTTCCACATCTGTAAATGGGAGCAAAAGCCTACCTCATCAAGTCATTAAAACAGGTAAAGCATAGGAAAATCCAAACTGATGCAAAGTCAAAATGCAAACCAGGTAAAAGGAACAGGAGTTGATGAAATCAAGGAAGGAATATAAGCAGTCCATCCAAGTGCCACAAAAAGCTATTAACAAATGAGATGTGGCATGGTTAGGCCATTTAATCAAGGAAGAGAAAATCAACAAGGAAGATGCAAGATGGAGGCTTCCAGAGGGAAGGATCTGAGTCTCACAAGATTTAAGGGGCCCCTAGGAAAATTAAGGAGTCCTGGAAGATTTTCCTCAAAATACTATAATTTGGTCAGGCAAGTTGCCAGGCAGATACCCAATCAAGACTGGATGAATTCTTTGTGGGTTGCATGGTTGCAATTATCTTACACTTTGTTAAATGTAAATATACCCATGCCCAGATAGTTTTATTATTTCCTTTTCCAAGATGAAGTGCCAAGCATGCCTATTGGAATTATGTCCTCTGAATTACTGGTCTCTATTTTAAGTGGCCCACTCCTGTGACCCACCAACCCTGATAACCACATGGAACCCCTTTCACCTCTGTCCTCCTTACCCATCCACGTGGGCAGGGACCACACCATGTCCTGGTCACTGATGAAGCTACAGTGCTGGGTATAAAGCAGGGATGGATGAACGGATGGATGGATGGATGGATGGATGGACGGACAGATGGATAGAGAAGGAGTCCATAAAAAATGAACCTTTATGTGGGGTGGGTTGAGGGTGTCACAAGTATAGGCCCTGGATGGTATCCACGGAGCGCTTCCAGCTGTCCTTCCAGCGCTGAGCCTCCTTCACCTGCAATGTGTTGTCGTCCTGGATCTTCTTCAACTCCTCTTCAAATAATGCTAAATATTTCTGGGAGCAAACCAGCAGGAGGAGGCCAGATGAGGAGGGACTTTTGGACTCTGGGACCTACAGGAATGCAATACCCCACTGGCGGGTGGTTTTTAACCTACTCCAGACACTGACAAGGGTTCCACAGATCACTTCTCATGTAATCTGTCCAGCAACCCATTCGGCAGGTCCAGTCGTTTTATAGATGGGGAAACTGAGCCTCAGAATCTTGCCTGGGGTCACCCAACTAGAAAGAGTCTGAGCAGGGACAAGGACCCATCCCCCTGATTCTGGACTCTGCACCATTCCTAACTGCCATCCCGCACTGTGGCTTCCTTGGAGCTCAGGGGACTTGGTTTCCATGTAAGGCTGATCCCTCCACACCTTGAACCCTTACTGAACTCGACAGAGGTGTCCCCTCTGCCCAAGCTTGGCATAGTGGCCAGGGAAGGGCGTGGGCTCTCCCCCAGTGGGGTCAGCCTATCTTGTACCCTGGGCAGGACAAGATTTCTCTCTCGGCACCAGGACCAACACTGCCACAGGCAGCATCTGGGTGCAGCCTCCTCTTTAGACAGGCCCCAGGGGTGACTAATAGGCACTGGGCTTAAATCCTGCCTTTGTTACTTCATAGCAGCACAAGGGGGACACATTTCTTTAAGCTTCAATGTCCTCATCAGTACTAGGTGGACAATTCTTTTCCTCATGGGGCCATTATGAGGAGTCAGTGAGATGCCTCATGTTGAGAGAAGCGTGGCAGGTGCTCAGTAACTGCCAGCTGCTCTACCTACTGCCTCCCACTGCTCCCGTGGCCTCTGTGCCTCTTACTACTCTGTCCCCTCACTCTGACTCAACTGTTCTTCCAGAGGTCTTCCTTCACCCCTCAGTCTGGGTGGTGTCCCTCAGCTGGGCTCCCCCTGGCACTGGGGCTCATGCCATCAGACCCACACTATCACTGGGATTGGACATGACCCATGAACATGGGTCTGCGAACATTAACTGTCTTGAGTGTTGACACTGTGCTCTGGGGCCCTCTGGCATGGGTCACCTTCCCCATGGGCCAAACATGAGGGCACCTTGGGATGGGAAGCTCCTTTCTTCCCAAGGCAGCCAAACTGAGCTGCCCTGTGCTCCCTAGGACATGCCCATCTGCACCCTGTCTCTTGACTCACCAGGTAGACGGCATCTCGGGCTTCCACAACCGCCAGGTGGCCCAGGGTCGTTTTGGTGGTGATGATGGATGATGTTTTCCGGAGGAGAATCTTGTTCTGGATGGTGACATCAGTGGGTTTGATTCCTGGCCACTTCCTACAAACAAACATGCATGTAAAAGTCTGACATGCTTGTCATCGTCCTTCACAGCGCACCCTCCAATCCCAGTGGAAACGTTTGGCATATCTTTGCCTTTTTTTATTTTTTAAAAGATCATGTTGTAAATGTCTTCCTTAAAAGAAAAACCTTACTGAGCATTTAACATTAAGTTTCTTCAAGTTCTTTTTCCTACTTTCACACTGAATCCATGGGTGTAGCCGGTCTTGGCTTCTGCACGGGAGAGAGGAATGCTGCACTTCTAGTTGTCTCCCTTTTGCAGGCCTCAGTTTCCTCAGCAGTGGGCCAGCCAGGTGGCAGTCACCGATTCCTGGCCCATTTTTCCCACTGTGTTGGGCAAATCCCCGCCTTACTTCCTCTTCCAGAGTCACATTCTTGGGGCACAGAGAACAAGGACTTTGACAGCTCTTATCACACATGCAGCGCTCCACAGTGCGACTAGTGACTCAAGAATGTGCCCCATACTGGGATGGGCCTCCCTTTCTTTGGGGGCCCCTTTGTGGGTCCTTATCAAAGGAACTAATAGCTGCTGAGCTCTTAACTGTGTGCCAGGGGCACTCTAAGTACAATCTCACGAAACTTTCTCTTTGTAATACCACAGAAGGTGGGCTTCCATGCCCATTTCACAGGCAAGGAAACTGAGGCTTAGAACATAATGCCTTTCCAAGGCTTCCAGTTGCCCCTGACTATGCTGCTGCCTCGTGCTCCAGCAAACTCAGCCATTGGTGGTATTCTTCAATGCTCTTGGCTCTTACCTGCTCCCCCGCTCAATCAGGGGCTTCTCACTTTCTTCCTTCAGGGAAAGCCTAGCGAGTTTCCTCCGTATGAGGATTGATGTTTTCTGTTTGGTAGGCTCCATCCCTGGCAGGCAAAAGACAGGTTATGACCATAGCTTCACACACGGGCTGAGATCAAGGGGATTTCCCCCGACCCTACGTTTAGAGGGATGAGGGCTTTCTCCCTTCCTCCCGACTTGGAGTGTCCAGTGGGAGGCAGAGCCCAGTCCCACAGAGAAGCTGAAAGCACCAGATCTGAAGGCCCAGTGGGGGTGGGGGGGCTGGTGATGGGAGGTGTGATTTAGGCGGTCTTCCCAGCTCCAAAGCCCAGAGCCCGACGCTCTGACCTTCACACAGCTTCCACAAGCCTCCAAATAAGCTTTATAGACCCCTCTTTGGCTTATACCAGCTCAAATGGGTTCTGAACTGTCCCTGGGGCAAACACATTCAATGTTGTCCCTCTGGCTCACTGACCTGTCCTTTCAAGTGCCTTCCTGACGGGGCTGCAGCAGCCGAGTGACAGCCAGCAGGCAGGAGCTGCCCCGATCTGCCAGGGAGGGCAGGGCCAGGCTGCTTGGCCCAGAAGCCAGAGTTACAGCAGGAGATTTGCAAAATCCCTACAGCAGGAGAGCATTTGCAAAAATGCAAAATGCAAGTGGACCCAAAAAGTCCACTTCCAGGAACCTATTGCCCCGGAATAGAGATATAAGGATGAAGATGTTCCCTTCAGCACAATTATAGGAGTGAAAAATTGGAAATGGCCCCACGTTCAACAGCAGGGGACTAATGAATAAAGTACAATGCACAGCAAGTGAAAATGCTCAAGAAGATGATTGACTGGCTTGGCCAATGTCCACCCGAGGGCGAATTAGGTCATGGAAGAGCACACACCCTGTAACACACACACACACACACACACACACACACACACTCAGGTCTGTGCCCAAAAGGAAAGGACTGGAAAGATGGGACAGCAAACATTAAGGGCACTTAGTTCTGAGTTAGAAGGACTGTGTTCTTCCCTTTCTTTGTAATTAAGATTGAGTTTTTAATTAAAAATATTTTTTAAAATGTTTTTATTTATTTTGAGAGAGAGAGAGAGTGATCAAGCAAGGGAGGGGCCGAGAGAGAGGGAGACACAGAATCCGAAGCAGTCTCCAGGCTCAGAGCTGCCAGCACAGAGCGTGATGCAGGGCTTGAACCCACGAATTGCGAGACCATGACTTGAGCCAAAGTCAGACGCTTAACCAACTGAGCCACCTAGGCACCCTAAGTTTTTAATTTTTACCATAACAATGTATTGTCTTTGTAATAAAAACTTTTGAGAGTGCACGTGTGAGCAAGTCGGGGAGGGGTAGAGGGAAAGGGAGAGACAGTTAAGCTGGCTCCATGCTCAGAATGGAGCCTGATATGGGACTTGATTGATCAAACCATGAGATTACGACCTGAGCCAAAATTGAGAGTCAGACACTCAATCAGCTGAGCCATCCAGGGATCCCAAAAGCTCTTAAAAATAAAAGTAATCTATTTTAATTACTCAGTAGGTAAGTAAATGGATAACATTTACTATATGATTTAAACCTTGGGGTGCCTGGAAGTCTCAATCGGTTAAGCGTCAGACTTCAGCTCAGGTCATGATCTCGCAGTTCAAAAGTTCGAGTCTGGGGACGCCTGGGTGGCTCAGTCGGTTAAGCGGCCGGCTTCGGCTCAGGTCATGATCTCGTGGTCCATGAGTTCAAGCCCCGCGTCGGGCTCTGTGCTGACCGCTCAGAGCCTGGAGCCTGTTTCAGATTCTGTGTCTCCCTCTCTCTGACCCTCCCCTGTTCATGCTCTGTTTCTCTCTGTCTCAAAAAAATAAATAAACGTTAAAAAAAAAAAACAAAACAAAAGTTCGAGTCTGGCATCGGGCTCTGTGCTGACAGCTCAGAGTCTCAGCCTGCTTCAGATTCTGTGTCGCTCTCCTTCTCTGACCCCTCCCCTGCTCATGCTCTGTCTCTGTCTCTCTTTCTCTTTCAAAAATAAACAAAATAAAAAAATATTAGTCTTTATATAGTTATAAAAGCAAAACACACGTTAGAAAAAGTTTAAACATCACCTAACGGGGGAAAAGAAAAAAATTTAGGAGTCTGTCACCATTCCACCCACCAGAGGTGATCATTGTCAACAGTGTGGGACCTGTCCCTCAGGCTCTGTCTTTCTCATTCTGTGTCTGTCCCTCACACAGATTCACATACATATATGTGAATATATGTTTATATCACATATGCACTTTTTTAAAAAAATGGTATCATAGATAAGTACTAATTGTGAACTTGCTTTTTCCCATAACAGTATTCCTTCCTGACTCTGCACACTGGCACGCGTAGACACGCTGACCCCCTTTAACAGCTGCCCAGTATGCACTTGTACATCGGGACCATAATTTACTGATCCAATCACCTACACGTGGATGTTAGTGTTGTTTCCAGTTCTTTGCGACATCAAATGATGCTGTGATGAATATGCTTGGAAAGATATCTTTGGAAAAATTGTGTATTTCTGTCAGATATATTCCTAGTGTTAGAACTGCCGGGTGAAAGGTATACACCGTCTGAATTTCGACAGGTGCTGACAGAGGGCTCTCCAAGACAGGGATATTGATGTACACCTCTCCAGGGGTCTCTGTGGTACCTGGGCTTTCTGACATTCTCACCAGGGCTGGGTGTCACTCAATTTGCAAACCTTGCCAGGCTGTTGGTGAAAAGTGATATCTTAATAGTGTTTACATTCTCATTATTCATCCTCAGTGAGGTCAAGCATCTTTTACACTCACTGGACATATGAACTGCTTCTCTTTTGCATTGCATGTGTTTGTCCTTTGCCTCTTTTTAGAAATGTAACCTCTACCATGGGGGAGGTTACATCTTTTTCTGGCCTATAGCCTGTTAGGAACATTTGTCCAGTTGTGGTTTTTCTTTCAAGTTTTTGACATTTTTCTTCGTTTTTATTTTGGCCATGGAGGAGTGCCAGCCATCGCCTTCACAGCTTCTGGCTCTCATCTCCTACTTAGGGAAGCTGTCCCTACTCCAAGATTATGAAAATATTTACTATTAGGGTTATTTTTTTACATATAATTTTTGACCCATTTGGGATTTACTTTTTTAATTAAAAAACAACAACACCTTACTGTTAACGAAAACCAAAAACCATCAGTCCTCTCGGTAGAGAATCTGGTTTCATTCCAGTGAGCTGGGGAAAAGCAGATGCCCTGGGCCCGTCTGCCTCCACCTCACCCCCACCCCTGGGGCTCAGGCACAAGGTCCACGGCACCACTTACTTGCAACCCGGACATCGTCGATGGTGACCACTTCATCCAACTGCAGCAGGAACTTCTCGGTGAAGGTGGCCAGGCTGGCTATGAAAAACCGGCCGTACTTCCTGGTGAATTCCTGCAGGGAACATGGGGAGTCTGCTGCTGCAGGGAGAGGGGTCTGCCCCCAAGGCCAGCTGAGGGAGGACTTGGGAAGCTGGCAGGTGAGACGAGACCAAAGCCATGAGTCAACTATGTCCGAGTTAAGTGGCATCTGGTCCTCAGCCAAGAGGCCTCTCCCAAGAGCTGACTGGGCTCAAAGATAGGAAATGGTTTAGAACTGGTCAAGCTGGGCGCCTGCGTGGTTCAGTCAGTTAAACATCTGACTTCGGCTCTGGTCATGATCTCACAGTTTGTGAGTTCAAGCCCTGCATCGGGCTCTGGGCTGACAGCACAGAGGCTAGAGCCTGCTTTGGATTCTGTGTCTCCCTCTTTCTCTGCTCCTCCCCCACCTGCTTACTCTCTCTCTCTCTCTCTCTCTCTCTCAAAAATAAATAAACATTAAAAAAAAGAGGTGGCCAAGGAACACCCAGAGGTTATTCACTAAACACAAAATACATAGATGTGGGTCTTGAAAAAAGTTCTCATTAGTAATTTTGTAATTAATTCATTTAGAAATCAAAAGATGCAAGTTAAGCCAGCCAGTAATGACCAGCCAGCTCTATGAAACCTGCTGGCTTTCATGCCCCTTTTGGCCAGGGTACCATCTAGGGGCCATGCTCAGTGCTGTTGCTGGACTGTCAGTTGGGGGAGACTCTCTGGGGGCAGTACAGCCCTCAGCATCCAGGCCTGGCAGCCAATGGCACCACTGACCTCAAGCTTCTCCCTGGTTGCCATAATCACAGTGTCTAAATCGTTCTGCCTTTTCTCTTCCACTTGACACAGAGACTCCATTTCTTGGATATGTGCGGGATGTCCAAGATTTTGATGGAGCTTCTGGGCATTTTCATCCTTTAATCAAACAATCCAGAAATCAGTGGGGATTTTGACCTGGTCTCTAGGTCAGGGCCAGAATGTCACGGGCCCATGCCCTCTGCTAAATGGCCATAGTCAGACTTGTGTGCTCTGACCCGGATGTGGGAAAGGCCATGGATGGACAGAGGAAGGCAGAGAAGGCAAGATGGGGGCATGACTGGAGCTGACTCTGAGGGCTGGGGAGTGGGAGAGCTGAGCAGCAGCCCCAGTATAACCAGAGCCTTAAGTCCAATAAAATCAATGGCATCCATGTCTCTGCTCCAAGAACCAGGTAGACTTTTGCTGCTCATGTCAATGACCACACTCCCACAGAATCAGCAGACCCACTCATTAAATCCAAAAAAGGAGTTTATTGAACACCTTCTATGAAGAAGAAGGCATTTCTCCAATGCCCTGTGTCCCTTAGTCCCCATGCAACGATGCCAGCCTGGCCAGTTCTGCCTATGCCTTGCCCCCATTTCTGAGCTCCCAGGGGCCCTTGGTCCCAGAGAAGGAGGACTAGTCCTGGGGCTCCCACCTTCCTTATCTCCAGCTTCTCCTGATAATCCCAGAACTGTCCCCGGATCTCTTTGGCAGATGCACAGAATCTTTTCCAGTGGTGTTCTTTGAAGTTCTCCATCACCAGCCAGCAGACCTGGGGCAGCAGCTCCTCAAATCTCCTCATCTGGGCCCGTAATTCTACAGGAGTTGGGAGGTGGGGGACCAGGCAAGGGAACAGAGCAGAGCCAAGATGCTGAAGTGATCTCTCCCACAAAGCCCCAAAGCAATTTCCCAAAGAGAAGGACTTGGTCTACAATGTGGTCATATCTATCTCATTAGGAGGGATCCTGTGGTCAGAGCAGTACAGAAAATACTGGATTAAGCAAATTCAAAGGACTTCTCTTCAATACTCTACAGGACTTCCCAGCTTATGAAAAGTGCATGGAGCCTTGAGGAGTCTGTTTTATCCATTATCTCCTCAAAGATTGCCTCGACCCTGGTCCCCTTCTGTCCCTGGGGACCCCTAAGTAGCTCTACGTTACACCTACCTTCTCATCCATATCCCTTTACCTCTCCCAGACTTTCATCTCTTTGTTTCTCTGCATTGTGTTTTGGAAATTTACTCTGATAGTAGAAGCCATTCACAATTTCAAAATTTCAGCTATTTATTTTTCCAATATAGAAGTTCTATGTGGTTCTCTTTCCTATTTGGTCATTTTCATAGTCTCTCACTTCTTCCTCATGTTTTCAGTATCCTTTTTAATTTAACTGTAATAAATACATTATTTTATATTCTGTGTCTAATAGGTTCAGTATCTGAAGTCTTTACTGATCTCCTTCTGCTGCCTCATGCTTTAGGGGACTTTTCCCTGTGTGTATGTGTGTGTGTGTGTGCGTGTGTTGTTTGTTTATTGTGAGCTCTTATTCTGGGAATTTGACTTGTGAGAATCCTTAGAGGCATGAATTGAAGGTGGGTTTCTTTTCTAGAAAGGATTTATGGTGTCTACCAGATAAGCATCTGGGCACCACTAATTCAAGACCATTTTAAGCTAAATTGTCGGTTGGAGGTCTTTTGGATGATCTACAAAAACAAAGTTAACTTCAGGCACCAAGGCCATTTTATAGCTACAGATTCTTATTAGAGTTTCCCTTCTGCTTTACCCAGTACCAAGGTTTTTTAATAAGACAGTTTCCTTCTAGTTGCTGCTGCTGGTGGTGCTGAAGGACAGGGGAGGGGGACTTGGTTTCTGTCTCATTTACCCCACTTTGCAGCTAGAGCCCTGAGGGGGTGGTCCCAGTTTTCTGTGGCTTGTGTCCTTCCGGACTTTGCACCATGGGTGGTCTGGGGCTTTGTCTTCTGCTCCCAAAGCCCTGGAGGCCATGAAAACAAAGGCTCAAGCTCACCTGGGAGTCAGCAATATCCTTACGGCAATGTGTTACTGTTCAATTTCTTTCTCGGAGTTCCTATTTTCACCCAATGTGGGACCCTTGTGTATTTCTTACTTTATGGGTAGCTCATCAATTAAAAGAGCTCATCCCAAAAATGGTATATCCAATACTTGTAAATGTTTTCAGTGGGAAAGGTGGTCAGGATACTGGACTCCCAAATTTCAGGAAATGGAAGTCTCCATTTAATGAGAACTGTGACTCTTCCAGAGAGGGACATAATCTTCGGCATTTCCCAAACCCATACATTTGACCACAGAACCTTTCTTTTGAGGAAGGTCACATAGGATAGGATCCCAGACTTCACATGGGGACATTCTGAGCTAGAGAAACAAAATGCTCCAGTAGTTTCAATGCCAGTCATTCTACAGCCACAATAGTGAGAGCCACCACTGGTTATTTCCTCTGTATATGGCAAGTCTGTGTAGTGGGCTTAATCCTCAAAACACTTGCACAGTGAGTGTTGTCTTTATCTCCAGTTTACAGACAAGGAAACTGAGGCTCACAGAGGTGAGGTGACTTGGTCAAGGTCATAAGGCAGAGAGAAGGCAGTGCTGGGCCTTGAAACTAGGTCTAGCTCTCCTCCAATCATTTCCCCCTTCTACCCAACACAGCAGGAATAATTAGGACTTACAACCGCATAAAACACGCGTGGCTACGGACAAAGATGCAGAGGAACGTGGAGAAATGGGTAAAGGTGGGCACTGGGCGTGTTTTCACAGCCTCTTTAATGTCATTACAATAAATGTAAATGGCAAGATGTATTCTACCTGCCTGTTTTCACGTCCCTATTCTCCAGGAGGCTGTGTCTATCGGGGTCATCAGAGCCCAGCATGGGCCAGGCATACAGTTGATACTTAACAAATACCCGTGGAAAGTTTTCTTCAAACGTTCAAATACAGAGTTACCACATGACCCAGCAATTCCACTCCTAGCTATACATCCAAGAGAAAGGAAAACGTATGTCCACACAAAACGTGTATGTGAATGTTTATAACAGCAATATTCACAGTAGCCAAAGGTGGAAACAGACAAATGTCTACTGATGCAGGGTAAATAAAACGTGGCATATGCACACAATGGAATAAGAGTGAGTCATGAAAAGGAATGAAATACTGACACATGCTACAACACGGATGAACCTTGAAAATGTTATGCAGAATGAAAGAAACCAGTCACAAAGGAGCACACAGTGATTCCGTGCATATGCAAGCTCAGAATAGGAAATCTACAGAGGCAGAAAGTAGTTGAGTGGCTGCTTAGGGCTGGGGCAGTGATGGAGGGACAGGGAAGTAGTGATCGTTGCCCAACTCTGAGAATATACTAAAATCCACTGAATTGGAGATTTTACACGGGCAGATTGTGTGGTATGTGACTATCTCAATAAAGCTGTCAAAATTACCTGTGCAATGAACAAAACATTTTTAGTGATACAAATCGCCAGATTTCTCAAGAAAAGTGATTTTTTTTTCAGCGTTGTTGTGCCTCCCAGTTAAATCTGATCAATGTTTTTACCTAATTCCAAGATGGCAGCTTTTCACAGGGAGGCTCCTGTGCCTCCCTCAGTGACCTCCGGGTCAGGAGGGCACCCTCCAGGCTGTGAGGCCCAGGCTCTGCTCAATTGGTGGCATGTGCCACACCCTCGACCTGCCTGCCCGCCTGCCTCCCAGACCCACCTATGAGGCAGGAGTTATGGTACTCGTCTGTCTGGACATGGTATTCCAGGATCCTCTTGCAGATATTCTCTGCACACTGGTCAAAGTTTTCGTACATGCAGTCAGGCCTGGTGACTGAGTGCTTCTCTTTGCGGTAAAACTCCTGCAAAAGAGGTCGATGCTGTCTGGGCAAGGATGCTCACCATGGGGCTCTGGCCCATGCTCCTGCATCCTCCACCCCACTCTCCACACCTCCTAGCCCATTCTCCTGATGTCACTCTTCCTACCCAACTGCCCTTTTTACCACTGCCAATATCCCAGTACTCAAGGCATAAGTGACTGAATGGCAAAACTCTTTTTTTGTCCTTCAAGACCCAAATGGAATCTCATTCCAATGACCAGGTTGAGAGCGTTCTATGAAGTGCCAAACTAGGTACTAGGCCAAAGGCCACAAATATGGATGACTCACAGACCCCATTCTGAAGGATTTGCAGCCTAGTGGGAGGCCGACAGGAACGCACACAGACAGCCCTGTGTGGGGTGTGCTGGAACTGTGCACTCGGTAGCTCCAGCAGCCCCATCCATCTCCCTGTGGTGCCGCCATGTCTGTTGTCCTACGCGGGGTGCTGGCCTCCCAGGGACAGAGACTGGGCTTGTTCCTCTTAGCCCACCCAGTATCTGACATGTAGTAAGTGTCCGAGAAATGTTTGGTGGCTCAGTAAATGGATAAATGAATGAATGAGGTTTAATTTTTAGGATGGAGAAAACACCACATGAAGTGACAGAAGCTAGGTAGCTGTGATTGTGGGTCCCTTTCTCTCAATTTCACCCACAAAGCCATTATCAGCAAAATCTAAGAGGCAGAGGTGGCTGGGGACATATGGCCAGCAGCCAGTCCAGGGGCACGCAGAGGCCTCTGGGCAGCAGCCCTCACCTCCACAACATTCAGCAGATGCTCATTGCTCTCCCAGAGGAGGGTCAGGATGATCCCTTTAAAATCCCTGAAAGACACAAAAGACAGATCCCTGAGGGGTCTTGTCTAATCACACCAAATGGTGTGGACAAAACCAAATGGACAGAACATTCTGAGTGCTCAGCAGCCCAGCCAGGATTGGACAGTTCATGTGATTCCCAGGTGTGTTCTCACCTAATATTTCTATTTGTCTAGTTTAATGGCTCTTGTATATGATAAGCTCGGTTTGGCCCCTTCCAAGAGTCTATTCTCTTTTGGCCTCATCACTCATTGTAGCTACTTGCTCCTGCCCTGGGACCTTTGCACACACTGATTCCTCCCCAGAGAACATGGTTAACTTTCTTCTTGGTCACATTTGCTCCTGCTCTTCCTCAGATCCTAACCTGGTGGCAATTCCTGACCATCCTGGTCCAATGCTCTCAGAGTGGTCCTCAGCCCTACAATACTCCCCACAGAGGGATTTGGGATTGATTTTTGTGACTGGCTTCTCTTCTAGAAGATGGTAAAGTCCATCTAGACAGACCGCATGTGTCTGTTTTGCTCACCATGGGACCCCCAGTCCCGCTACAGGGTCTGAACTTATTTGTACCTCAGTATTGGTTGAAAGAAGAAAGAACAATTTCTTATTAATCAAATAAGCAGGACTTCCTGTAGGACCAAACATCCGCCTTCCGGTACCTCTGCCATTTAGGCTGACTCTGCACACACTGGGGCTTTATTAAACAAAGTTGCACAATACCAGTGGATATTCCTGGCCAGTTAAGTCAATTATCTCAATAGTAAAAGTGAAATAAGGGAAGGGATAGATGTATTAGAACTTAATTTAACTTAGAACCTTAAGATGTAGGACACTTAATTTTTCACAATTTTTGTTAAGTGATGCAGCCAATTTCTAAAACATATGTATATAGGCCACTCACTGTTTCATTTTGAAATTCACTCATCATAACTAAAGAAAATTAGAAATATACTGAAAAGCAAAGGAGAAAATGAATGCCAACATTTTATTGTATTTCCTTCTGGCTGCTTTTAAAGTCAGTTTGGAATTAGGTTCATGTGTATTTTACATTCTGTTCACTTGTTAAGTGTTCCCCCACATTAAGATATCTTTTTAAATGGCTGTGTAACACCATCTAGTATGTAAGCACCATGGTTTGCAATCCTCTATTTTTGGACTGTTAGGTTTTCTGATTTTTTTAAATCTTTCTTTTTTTAAAATTTATTTATTTAAATTCAAGTTAGTTAACATACAGTGTAGTATTGGTTTCAGGAGTAGAACCCAGTGATTCATCACTTACATGTAACACCCAGTGCTCACCCCAAGTGCCCTCCTTAATGCCCATCCCCCATTTAGCCCATCCCCTACCATCTGTATTGAAGAGTCTCTTACGGTTTGCTTCCCTGTTTTTATCTTATTTTTCCTTCCCTTCCCCTATGTCCATCTGTTTTTTAAATTCCACATATAAGTGAAATCATATATTTTGACTGACTTATTTCGCTTAACATAATACATTCTAGTTCCATCCAGGTCATTGCAAATGGCAAATTTTCATTCTTTTTGATTGCCGAGTAATATTCCTGTGGTGTGTGTGTGTGTGTGTGTACCACCTCTTTATGCATTCATCAGTCGATGCACATTTGGGCTTCTTCCATAATCTGGCTACTGTTGATAGTGCTGCTATAAATATTGGGGCGCATGTGCCCCTTGAAATCAGCATTTTTTAAAGTTTATTTATTTTGAAAGAGAGAAAGCACAAGTGGGGTAGGGGTGGAGATGAGAGAGAGTTCCAAGCAGGCTGTCAGTGTAGAGCCTGACGTAGGGCTCAAACTCACAAACCATGAGATCATGACCTGAGCCAAGATCAAGAGACAGATGCCCAACCAGCTGAGCCACCCACGCACACCCCAAAATCAGCATTTTGTATCCTTTGGATAAATACCTAACAGTGCAATTGCTGGTAAGATACTTCTGTTTGTTTGGTTTTTTTTTTGGAGGAACCTCCATACTGTTCTCCAGAGTAGCTGCACCAGTTTGCATTCCCACCAACAGTGTAAAAGAGTTCCCCTTTCTCTGCACCCCTTCCAGTGTCTGTTGTTTCATGAGTTGTTAATTTTAGCCATTCTGACAGGTGTGAGGTGGTATCTCATTGTGATTTTGATTTGTATTTCTCCAATGATGAGTGATGTTGAACATCTTTTCATGTGACTGTTAGCCATCTGGATGTCTTCTTTGGAGGTGTCTATTCATATCTTCTGCCCTTTTCTTCACTGGATTATTTGTTTTATTGGGTGTTGAGTTTGATAAGTTCTTTATAGATTTTTGATACTAACCCTTTATCTGATATGTCATTTGCAAAAATCTTCTCCTATTCTGTCGGTTGCCATTTAGTTTTGTTGATTGTTTCTTTCGCTGTGCAGAAGCTTTTTATCTTATTTTTTAATGTTTACTTTTGAGAATGAGAGACAGACAGAGTATGAGCAGGGGAGGGGCAGAGAGAGAGGGAGACACAGAATCTGAGGCAGGCTCCGGGCTCTGAGCAGTCAGCACAGAACCCGACACGGAGCTCGAACTCATGAACCATGAGATCATGACCTGAGCCAAAGTCAGTAGGTTAACCACCTGAGACACCCAGGTGCCCCCAGAAGCTCTTTATCTTGATGATGTCCCAATAGTTAATTTTTGCTTTTATTTCCCTTGTCTACTATTTGACTAGGCCTCATCCTTGGACACCGCCTTTGGCTTGCTATGTCCTATGTTAGTAAGAATACTACTAAGTCAGGGGCACCTGGGTGGCTCAGTTGGTTAAACATTGGACTATTGATTTCGGCTCAGGTCATGATCTCACTGTTCATGAGATTGAGCCCCATGTTGGGCTGTGCACTGACAGCATGGAGCCTGCCTGAGATTCTCAATCTCTCTCTCTCTCAAGATAAATAAATAAAGATTTTTAAAAATAAATAAATAATTAAAAATACTGTTAAGTCAGTTCAGATACTACCCACCCACCCCCACCCAATATCTGAGCACCTCTGATTTCCAATAGCCATGGCCTGCCTGCAGCAAGAATCCTGCTAAGTAGGCAAGAATCCACTACCGTTGAATTTTCAATCTACTGACCTCCTCGCTCTGCATTTTGGCTATAAATCTTCTCTTGTCCTTATTGTATTCTGAGTTGAGCCCCATCCCTCTTCCCTGTTGCAACAGTCTTGGCACCTATTGCAATGGTCCCACATAAAGTATTCCTTACTGTTTTAACAAGTATCAGAATAATTTTTTCCTTAACACCTCCCACTGGCAGTGCCTGGGAGGGACCATCTGCACCCTCCCTTGATAAACTGGGAACTTCCTCTAAAATCTATTTACATACTGGTTAATGTTGGGCAAAATATGGAATGGATTTGTTCCCTTTTCATTTGTTTGCATTCTAGTGAGAATTAGCGTTTTGTCCACATGTTTGTTCCTAATTTTATTTCTTCCTCGCGTGTGGTCTCTTCCAATTCTCCCCTTACCCTATTGTGTGCTGGAAATTTCTTTAGCAATTTTCTGGGGGAAGGGGATGGGGAGAGGAGCCAATTTTTCCTTTGTTGTCTTTATTTACCACTATTGTGTCTTGACTGGTTGTTATCTAACTTTTAATTGCATTTTATCTCAAAGGAGTTTAAAAATTTATTTGCCAAAATTTTCCATCTTTTTCCTTGTGATTTCATCTAGTGCTTCTTGGAGTGATGATCCTGCATTACTCAAGGGCGGCCTGTAGACAACTTGCTGGCTTGTCTTCACAATTCCAAGAAGAGGACTCTCTTCTACCCACGTGCACAGGGAAGGTGAAGGCTTGGGGAGAAGTCACTTAGCCAGAGTCCCAAGGTAGGGGTAAAAACATCATCAGTCTGATTCCATTTTCTGAGCAAGTCACCACTGTGTTATGCTAGGTAAGTCTCTCCCTTTCAGAGATTTCATAAGTGCTTGATTTTTTTTTCTGTTTAGCCTGTGATCTTTTTTTCACCACTAAAATACTGTGGTGCATCTATACTGTGGCTAACTATTTAGCAATACAAAGGGATGAACTACTGATACATGCGACCACTTCGGTGGATCTCAAGGGCAACATATTGAGTACAAAAAGCCACTCTGCAAATGTCATACACTGTATGAGACTGTTTATATGAACTTCTTGAAATGACAAAATAATAGGGATGGAAAATGATCAGTGGTTGCTCAGGGTTAGGGATGGAGAGGGAGAGGGCATGGGTATGGCTATAAAGGGGTGACAGGAGTGACATACAGTTGGTGGTGATGGAACAGTTCTGTTTCTTGATTGTGGTGATAGTTACATGAATATACACATGTGATAAAATGACAGAACTATAAAAAGTTGAAAGTCAAGATTTTGATGACGAGGAATGCCTTTTTTGAATGGGACAAGGGAGCATCTAGCTGCTGACTTGGACCCAACTTCTAGGTCCTGAAGTCACTCTTCTTTTCTTTATTTTTTAATGTTTATTTATTTCTTAGAGAGAGAGCTGGGAGAATGACAGAGAGAGAGGGAGACAGAGGATCCGAAGCAGGCTCTCCGATGTCAGTTCAAAACTTGACATGGGGCTTGAACCCACGAGCCATGAGATCATGACCTGAGTCAAAGTCAGACACTTAACCAACTAAGCCGCCCAGGTGCCCTGAAAACCACCCTTCTTTGCAAACTTCACAAACCCCAGAGATAAGACCAGTGGGGCAAAAAGGCTGATGGTGAGTTCCCTGATTAAGGGGGAGAGGGTATCTCTGAGTCTCTTTGATTGCTTTCAATTTTCTGAAGTTGCTTATTTGCTTGAAATGCAGCCATTAAGTGGAACAGAGTTTGTTTTAATAAATGAAATTAAAATAAAGGGAAAGAGGAAAGAGGGAGGTGAGGCATTAAAAAATTGAAGAAAAAAACCCACAAACAAATCCCAGACTTGAAAGAGGTGTGCTTCCCACTACCCCAAAAAGCTTAACTTAGAAAATGTGAAATTTTGGTGAAAATGTCTCTCAACAAATTTAGGTGAAATGGGATGAGACAAACTGACCTTGACCCTCATCTTTCCCCTTGCAAATCTCTCCTGCTCTGCCCCCCCACTTCTTATTTTCCCCTCAGCGGTGTCAGATTTAGCCACCCCCTTCACAGAGACAACAAGTTAAAATGGACTTAAAGGAAAAGGTGCCACTTACTCAGCTGGTGGCGGTGGCTTCTCCCCGAGCACCTGGTACTTTCTGTCCATTCGGTTGGGCTTGGAGTACCGTGTGATGCTGTGGGACAAAGGTGGATCAGTGTTCTGGAGGCTGGGGTAGACAGGCAGGTCTGTGGGAGCCCCACCTAACTTGCTGGAGGCCCTGCATCTGCCTATGGGACACCGTGACCCCCATGTCTGGGCCTGAATCCTTCAAGATACTTCCCTACTCCTCAAAGCTTTGGAGATGCTTATTGTGGGGGTCAAGTCCTTATTGCTAAAACTGACCCAAGGCCCCTGGGAAGGGGCAAGGGGCCAGAAATTCATATCCTTGCTTTCCTGTGGGGAGGACCCAAAGAAAAACAGGTTGAGGTGCTTTTCAAACAAAAATACAATGTGCCCAGTTAAACTTGAATTCCATATAAGAAGCGAATAATTTTTAGTGTAAGCATGTCCCATGCAACATCAGACAGCCCCAGCAACATGGACTTCATTTTGTAACCACTGAGAGACTGAATATACAGATGGGCAATAGCTGGACTGTACAAAAATACAGAACTCTGACCCAGAACCTGCAGCAACGTGCCCAGGAAACCAATTCCTTGTCTATAATAAACAACTCGGGAAGCCAGCCTGATAGAAGTCAGATCTGGAGGAAGCCATATTGTCATCTCTAGTGGCAATCCAGAATGCCAAACAATAACTCCTGTAACAATCATCTCCAAATGGCCGGGACTTGATGACTAACTGACAGCTTCCCTGAATTTTGTCCCTGCTTCCAACTTAGAACCAATCAGGGAAAGTCAAGTACACAGCCCTAAATAATCACATAGAATGCCCTCCTGCTAGTTGGCCTGCCTCCAGCTTCCCCACATCAACAGCCTCCAATAAAGGCACATTTAAAGCCTTCCTTTTCTCCACTATACAGTTTTTCACTCTTGTCTGCCTTTGAGTCTCTGCTAAAACATAAGTAATGATGGCTGACTCCCTTGCTGTACCAAGCTCCGAGTAAATAGCCTTTGCTTTTCTCATTTGGTTTGTCTTAGGTTTATTTCCACGTTGCAGATGGCATTCATGTTCATGGACCTTTTGGAGGTATGCAAAGCAGGAACTGCCTCACTGTTACTTCCTCAAAACCAGGAATCAAACCATATAAATGAGGGCTCACAGAGGACCCAAAAGTCAGTTCAGCCACTGGCTCTGTTACTTGCCTTCTGTTGAATCAGTGTCACTGTGGGCCCACATTCACTGAGTAATGAGTCTAATGACCCCTACAGGGGCATAATGGGCAGAGTGCCTGGCCAGGATGCAGAGGCTCAGGATTTCTCCTGGAGAGAAAGCCATCTCCAATGTCCCTCTTTTTGACTGGGAAGAATGGGTATGGGAGGAGGGCTGGGATCTACCAGTTGTGACCATGGAAAACCACTGAATGCCCAGATGGGCTCTCAAGGTGGGAGGCTGTGTGAGCTGCATCACTCAGCAGGAATGAGCACAGAGCTGACTAACACCAGCTTCAGAGCAAACTTCTCACTGGGTCCATTGGGGTCTCAGAGCTGTGAGTACAGGTGATACTTTCCGAGGACAGTCTGATAAATGGACAGGGTGGTCTCTGGCCTATGTCTAGGGGGACAGGGAAGGCATCTGGGAAGGGGAGATCCTCAGCAGCCCAGCAGACCTACCTCGTTGTTGAAGTGGCACTGGCACTAGACAGGGCCTTTCTCACGACATGTTCTCCCCGGTTCCGGTGTCGCTTCAAGCCTTTGGGTGATGAGCACCCAGGACAAGAACAGAGGACCCAAGGTGAGGATGGACCAGGTGGCAACACTGGCTTTACCACCGCCAGTGCCCCAAGACCCACAGACCTGTTTGTCTCTACCTGTCTGGAACTGATCTTTGTCGCACTGCTGGGTTGAGCATTTTGAGTTGGGAAGTCTGAAACCAAAGGAAAGGATATGAGCTTTTCCCCAGTGACCATGAGGACAGCCCAGGGCAGGCATTGGGTACCATCCCAGTTAGCACATAATGCCATGTGAATGTGTCCTATTATGAGGCCCATTTTAGAAGAGGAAACTGAGGCCACGTACACCCCATAGCCACTCACTGCAGGATCTTCTTGACCACTTCCACAGCTGGGTCTTCAATCATGGACTTCCCCATGCGGCTTGGCTGGGCAAAGGACTCAGGGGTGACCAAGTCTACCTTGGCTTCCTCTTCAAGGACTTCTGAAGACACCAGGATGTCACTCTCCACCTCCATATCGATCATGATGTCATCCTGCAGGCCCAAGAGAAGAGCCTGAGTGTGTGGGCCCAGTCTACATACTAGGGATGAAGGCAGCTGGGTTCATGTTCCAATACCACCTTGCCCAGAGGCTGCAGCGGGAGGCTAGCTGCCTGATTCTCTGAGTCTGTATTTTCCTTCTAAAAAATGGTAATGGTCATATCTCCTTTAGAGAGTCATTCATTCATTCATTTATACGTGCATGTGGCTTTCAAAAATATTTCCCAAGTACCTGCTTTCTGCAAGGCTCTGGCTGGGTCCTGGGACACAGGGTGGAGAGGTAACATGTGATCTTTGTTTTTATAGGGCTTACAGTCTAGTCAGAGAGACAAACATTTAACATGCACTTCTACAAATAAATGTCTAGTCAAAATTGTGACCAATGCTATGAAGGAAAAGTTCCAAAGTCTTCCATGAGGCTGAGGGTCGTGGATTTACAAGGCCAGCCCATAGATGTGTCCAGGCAGTGTTCTTAAAATGGGTGAATGAATGAATGAATGAATGTGTGGACAAGTGAGTGGCCAACAGGCCCTACAAGTCGGACCTTAGAGAAAGGGTAGGAGTAGTGGCCCGCAATGAGGGCTTAGTTAGGCTATTCCCTATTTTATTTGAGTCTTGTCTCAGCAGTGGACTATAAGAGGGAAGGACCCTAGCTGGACTCCAGAGTTCTTTCTTGAAGGGTGCAGGTGGTATGATGCTGGTGGTATGATGGAGGGTTAGTATTGGTGGCATGGTGGGAAGCGCCTCCCCATAGAAGGAAGGACTGGTTCAAAACATGGCAGTGAGAGCAGAACTTGAGGGATGTCCACTTATTCCCATATTGTTCTATGTCACACACTCCTGGAAGTTGGTTGAGTGTCTCTGGTGTTCAAAACCTGATGTGAGGGGCTGAGTGCAGGGTGGGGGTGACAGAAGCTCTGCCCTCTTGGGGTACACAGTCTGGAGAGACAGCCCCTAAAAATGGAGACATCACTGTGGTCTGTGAGAGAAGGCCCAGTGGGAAGTGATGTCTTTTGGGTGGGAGTGGGGGTGAGAAATGAAGAGACCATGGAGGGCAGACCAAAGAGGCTGCTGTGAAGGCTCAGTTGAAGGATGTGGATTTCACCCTGAGTGATCAGGAGAGTGGCACAGTCAGACTGACCTTCTCCAACATTATGTCTGGCTGTAGTTCAGGGAGTGGATCATGAGGGAACGTGAGAGGAAAAGGGCAGCCATGTGGGCAGGAAGAGGTTGGTGGAGGTGGGGTGGGGAGAAGCCAGTGGTTGCTTATGCGCGTGGGTGGGAAGGAAAAGGCTGAAAGGCGAGGGTAGCCTGAGAGCTGGCAGCTGGTAGGTCTTGGTGAAGGTGAGGAGATGGTGCCAGGAGTGAGGAATCTCCTAAGATGGCAGGGAAGTGGACTATTTGGGATTTGAATCCCAGATCTGACTGCACAGCCTATGGTCTTTCCAAGGCAACCTGGTAGGCCTGGTGTTCAGCAGGACCCTGGGAGCTGTCTCTTCCCTTAGGCTCTACTGAGCTCTGCAGGTCTCCTGAGAGTCCAGCCGTGACAGCTCACCCACCCTTCCCCACTTCCCATTCCCTTCCTCTACTGTCTGTTCCTTACAGTAAAGACAACTTGAGTCGTGTATACGATGTCCAGCCTGCAATTCAGGTACTGAATCCTCTGGCCCAGTTTTTCTTTCCAAGTCCGGACCAAGCCAAGGAGGTCATCCGTGGCCACCACCTAGGAGAAGAGAGCTGCAGGAAGCAAGCTGCAGGAGGGCCGCCTGCCTCCATCTGAACCACAGGCCTCTGGATTCGATGGAGGCTCCTCACTTGCAGGGAGGGCCCTAGGAGAGTGGGCGGTGCTGGCTGGCTCTCTCGGGCAACTGCAGTGGGGCAGCAAATCTTTCACTGACGGGGCATCAGGAGTTCTAGTCCTGGTTTTATGGGTTCATTCTGGGCAAATGATTTGAGTTAGCTCAACTTGGTCTCCCCATCTGTGTGGTGGGACACAGAATGTTCCTTGGAATCTCTTCTAGCTTTGACGCTCTTAGAAGGAAATGTTTGGCCCCAAATGGCCACGTTGTGTGTGAGTGAAATGACCACAGCCTTTCTGGAAAGTGATCTAACCATTTCCACAACAAGGTCAGATACACACCCCCTCAAGCAGCAACCCCACACACCCTGCCCCCAGGTGTGCAGGAAAGAACGTGTAAGGACGTTCACCTTTACGTGTACCCACACATCACTTGTCAGTCCTCACACTTGGTCCCCTGCATTGTTCACTGACCTATGTATATGACCCAGGCCAGGAGGTGCCTTGGCCTCTTCTGCTTCCTTCATTTCTAGTGCATTCTGAGTCCTAACCATTCCCCCTCTACTCAACTCTGGAACTGGAAGGTGTCCCTGGTGGTACCTTGTCCAGGCCACAATTCTCTGTGCTTCAGTTATGACACGCTGCCTCACTCCTCCCTCCCTCCCTGCCTTTCTGCACACAGCAACCTGAAGCCCCTCCATGTATGTGGCACTGAGCATGTGACCCTGGCCACACCTGTCCATGGTCCCCACTGCCTTCACCATGCAACTGATGCATCGTTCCCATCTCCTGATCACTGTTTTGCAGAAGTGTCCAACCAGTCTCCTCCATCAACACAGGATTGCCTGCCCACCCAAGTTCAAGTTCCCCTGACCTGGCCAGAAGGCTGTGAAAACCTTCCCCTGTCCAACACTCTGATACCACAAGAAGAGGGCAGTGAGGGGGTTGGAGAGGTGAGGAAATGCAGGAGAGCAAATGTTTCTGCTCTGGAGAGGCAGAGCTGTCCCTAAAGGGACTGATAAAGAAGTCATGGCAGATTAAGCTGGTTTCCCCCTGTTCCCCAGGGGTCATGCAGAAATAACTGCATGAAAACACAGAGGTCACAGGGGCTCTGCAAAAAAATGAGAATAATATGAGGGATGTGTATTCACTTAGTGCTTTGTGGATGTTTGAACTTTTCTCAAGAAGCATGTGTTACTATGCAAGAAAAAGCATAGAGACTAAATGTCCTCTCAGTGCTAACAAACATGAAACCTCAACTCAGTCACTGAAACGGAAGAGAAAAGACAAAGCTTGGTGAGGAAGGAACATCCCATTCAAGAAACCTCCAGTTGAGACATCTGGTTCTCGAGTGCCTGGTCGAGCTGTTGGGAAAAGATTGCCTGGGGAGGCCGGGACAGATGTGGAACAGGGGACAGAGATGTGTGCTGGTGGCAGAAAAACAAGCATGTAAACAACGTAAACATCCAGAGACCTGATGTGCTGATCCACACTGCTCTAATTTGGACATTTTAACCAGTAGTAATCGTAGAAAACAGTAGTAACCAGTTCATGTGCAATGATCAAAATGAGCAAATGAAAAATCAAACAAAAAGTGGTTGTTCAGAAGGCAGAGTCCTGCCTGCTTCTGTTTTTCCTCTAGGGCTGAGTTCCAATTACAGGGAGGGAAGCCTGGTGACATCAGCAGGGGAGTGAGGTCAGACTGAAGCCCCACGTTCACTGGACTCTACATGCTTGCCAGGGAGGGGCTGGGGGCGAGAGAAGGTGGCTGTTTTCTCTTCTCTTCCTTAATTTCAATGGGTCCAACAGGGGTTAAGTAGGAAGGCTCAGAGGCCCCTCTGGAGCTGGAGAAATCTTGATGACAGATGTAAATTTACTTTCAGTTTGATTCTTGTATAATGGCATCTTTACTATTCATAGCTTAGCAAATACTGAATACTTACTTTTTTATCTCCCTTTGAGTTTCGACACATTTCTATTTTCCTTTGAAGCTGTTCCAGAGACGAATTCAATCCATCTGTTTGCAGATTGGATTTTGCAACCTAGAAAAACCAGAACTTCCAAGGTTTGTTTCTAGAATACTTATTTTTTTATTTATTATTTTTTAAATATGAAATTTATTGTCAAATTGGTTTCCATACAACACCCAGTGCTCATCCCCACAGGTGCCCTCCTCAATACCCATCACCCACCTTCCCCTCCCTCCCACCCCCCATCAACTCTCAGTTTGTTCTCAGTTTTTAAGAGTCTCTTATGTTTTGGCTCCCTCCCTCTCTAACCTCTTTTTTTTTTTTCTTCCCCTACCCCATGGTCTTCTGTTAAGTTTCTCAGGATCCACATAAGAGTGAAAACATATGGTAACTTTCTTTGTATGGTTTATTTCACTTAGCATCACACTCTCCAGTTCCATCCACGTTGCTACAAAAGGCCGTATTTCATTCTTTCTCATTGCCACGTAGTATTCCATTGTGTATATAAATCACAATTTCTTTATCCATTCATCAGTTGATGGACATTTAGGCTCTTTCCATAATTTGGCTATTGTAGGAAGTGCTTCTATAAACATTGGGGTACAAGTGCCCCTAGGCATCAGCACTCCTGTATCCCTTGGGTAAATTCCTAGCAGTGCTATTGCTGGGTCATAGGGTAGATCTATTTTTAATTTTTTGAGGAACCTCCACACTGTTTTCCAGAGCAGCTGCACCAGTTTGCATTCCCAACAACAGTGCAAGAGGGTTCCTGTTCTAGAATACTTGTTTTGATCAGCAACATATTCAGCAAAACATTATCTAAGAGATGAATTAAATATTGGAAAAATGAAATTGGTGGGGGGAGATGCACAATGTTATCAGAAACTAGATCAATGCAAATGTAAAAGTTTTTGTTTTAGGGGTGCCTGGGTGGCTCAGTCGGTTAAGCGTCCGACTTCAGCTCAGGTCATGATCTCACAGCTTGTGAGTTCAAGCCCCGCGTCAGGCTCTGTGCTGACAGCTCAGAGCCTGGAGCCTGCTTCAGATTCTGTGCCTCCCTCTCTCTCTGCCCCAACCCACTGGCATTTTGTCTCTGTCTCTCTCAAAATTAAATAAACATTAAAAAAAATTTTAAGTTTTTGTTTTGTTTTGTTTTTTTACTGTCAAACAGATAAGGTTTAAAAATAAAATCAACAACCCACAGTAGTGGTTGAGGGTATGAGGAAGAACACACTCATGACCAGCTGGTGATGAGTTGTCTGTAAAAGCCACCTGGAAACATGTGAAGCCTTAAAACATTCATGCTCTACCCCAGTAATTCTAGCTCTGGGAGATACCTTACAGACATAATCAGAGTTCCCTGTGCAAGGGTATTTATCATATCACTGGGATAATAAGTGAAATCCAACAACTATTTCTCCAAAAAGGATTGGCTAAGTAAAAATGGCAACACATTCAGGAGAGGGAAGCCAGAACAATAGTGTTTTCAAATAATCTTTAAAGATTATATAGCTTACAAAATTGTATAAAATAGAAAGAGGCTGGATTTTGTGTGTGTGTATGTATATGTGTGTGTATATCTTTTATATATTATATAATATAATGTATATATAAAATCTTTATATGCATAGAAAAAAGCCTAAAAATAATTCAAAGCCTTTCCTGGCTTTATTGAGATATAATTGACATGTAACATTATGTAAGTTTAAGGTATACAACGTATACCTTATTATAAAGGTATAATTTGCATAATTTGACATGTGTATATATTGCAAAATAATAGGAGATTGGATTAGTAATCAAAACCCTCCTGACAAAGAAAAGCTCAGGACCTGATGGTTTCATGGGTGAATTCTACCAAACATTTAAAGAAAACTTCACACCAATTCTTCTCAAGCTCTTCCAAAAAATAGAATAGGAGGGAATGTTCCCAAACTCATATTACAAAGCCATCACTACCCTGCCGCCAAAGTCAGGTAAGAACACTACAAAGAGGGTGCCTGGGTGGCTCAGTTGGTTAAGCATCTGACTCGGGCTCAGATCATGATCTCATAGCTCATGAGCTCAAGCCCCACATAGGATGAGCTCGTGCCCTGCTTCAGGTAGCACAAGCCCTACTTCCAGTGAGCATAAGCCCCGCTTTGGGTGAACACGAGTTCCATTTTTGGGTGAGCCCTGTTTCTCTCTCTCCCACCCTCCCTCTCTCTGTTTCTCTCTTTCTCTCCCTTCCCCTCCCCCCTCTCTCTGCCCCTCCAGGGATTTTCTCTCTCTCTCTCCCTCTCCATTGCTCACTTGCGCCCTCTCTCTCTCTTAAAAAAAAAAAAAAATAGAACACTACAAGGAAACTACAGACCAATATCCCTTAAGAATATAGATGCAAAAATCCTCAACAAAATATTAGCACATGAAATTCAACAGCACATTAAAAGCATTGTATACCACGATCAAGTGGCATTTACCTCTGCGATGCAAGGAGGATGGTTCTACAAATGCAAATCAATCAATGTGACACCACATTAATAGAATAAAAATAAAAATCATTTGATCAGTACAATAGACACAGAAAAAGTAATTGACCAATTGGTCTATTCAGATTTCCTATTTGTTCATGATTCAATCTTGGTAGATATATTTCTACAAACTTATCCATTTCTTCCAGGTTATCTAATGTGTTGGCATATATAATTGGTAATAGTCTCATGATTCTGGTATTTCTGTGGTATTAGTTGCAATGTCTTTCATTTCTGACTTTATTTGAGTCTTATCTCTTTTTTTCTTAGTCTGGCTAAAGGTTTGTCCATTTTGTTTATCTTTGAAAAACCAGCTCTAGCTTCATTGATCCTTTCTATAGTTTTTCTGGTCTCTATTCCATTGATTTCTGATCTGATCTTTGTTATTTCCTTCATTCTGCTAACTTTGTTTTTTTATTCCTAGTTCCTTGAGGTTTACAGTTAGGTTGTTTATTTGAGATCATTGACCTGGGTTCACATTTTGAAATTTAAAAACAATTTTTTTAATGTTTATTTTTGAGAGGGAGAGACACAGAGCACAAGCAGGGGAGGGGCAGAGAGAGAGGGAGACACAGTATCTGAAATGGGCTCCAGGCTCTGAGCACAGAGCCTCACATGGGGCTTGAACCCACAAACCCCAAGATCATGACCTGGGCCAAAGTCAGATGCTTAACCAACTGAGCCACCCAGGCACCCCTGAGCTAGGTTCACATTTTGGCTCTACCATTTAAGAGCTCTGTGTTCTTATCTAAGTCACTTAATTATTCTCGGCCTCAGTTTCTTTATCTCTAAAGTAGGAATAAAACAGTACTTGCCTCCTACAGTTCTTGTGAGGACTAACATTGCTAATCAAAATAAGTCAGTTATCAGGATGCATGGTGCGTAATAACTCAATGAATCCTAGAGGCTACTGTGATTTAATCTCTGTCTTCCTGGCTGGAATTTAAGTTTCATGGGGGAGAGCCCACAGTGGTATCCCCAGCACTTGGGACAGTGCCTGGCATGCAGGTGTGTGTGTGTGTGTGTGTGAGAGAGAGAGATAAACATCTACCAGGTAAAAAGTGAATCTGTCCTACCTCGCTCTTGATGTTCACTTGTAGATTTGTCAGCAACCGCTGGATTTTCTCTATGAAAATAAGGTCCACAGACAGGTTATGAAATTTGCTTTCAAACTTATTGATGACATCATTGGCCTGTAGAGAAATATAAAAAGTAAAGGAGGGGGCCGCCTGGGTGGCTCAGTCAGTTAAGCATCAAACTTCGGCTCAGGTCCTGATCTCACAGTTTGTGAGTTCGAGCCTGCGTCTGTGCTGGCAGCTCAGAGCCTGGAGCCTGCTTTGGACTCTGTGTCTCCCTCGCTCTCTGCCCCTCCCCCACTCACACTCTGTCTCTGTCTCTCTCAAAAATAAATAAACATTAAAACAAAATTAGAAACTGATCCTTTTTTTAAAAAAAGTAAAGGAGGGAGGTTTACTTGGAACGTATGAACTTTGGAAGCAGAGGGGGACAGGCTCAATTTTTTAGAAAGGGGGCTTGGCAGGGCTCATCAGGCAAAGTACAAGGGCGCCCCAGATGCCTGGCTGGAGGTCAGGGGCAGGGCTCCCCAACCTGGTCCAGGTATTCATTCTCCATCTTCTCCATGTTGATCATGATTAAACTTTCAACAAACTCTATTCGAGAAGCTTCCTTCTCCAGTCGATGACACAGTGAGTCAATTTCTTCAGCAGAAAAGTTGCCTCCATCAGAAAACAATCTGAAAATAGTTTGGGAGAAAGAAAAGCCACTGATCAGACATGAAACTTCCCACCCATTCCAAATCCTGTGGTCGACAAGGCTTTAGATTAAAAGTTTAAGATCATAGAAAAATGAATGCAGGTCGTTCAAAGATAGAAGCAGTGAAATAACCCAAAAGTCCTTCAAGGGATGAACAGAGAAACAATATGTGGTATGTACACAAAATGGAACAGTATTCGGAAGGAATGAAATTCTGACACGTCACATGGGTGAGTGTTGAAGACACTATGTTAACTGAAATAGGCCAGACACACAAAAGGACAAATATTGTGTGATTTCACTTATACGAGGTACGTAGAGAAGTGAAATTCATGGAGACAGAAAATGGAATTGTGGCTGTTGGGGGCCAGGGGGAGGAGAATAGGAGTTAGTGTTTAATGCGTTCAGAGTTTCAGTGTATAAAGACGAAAAATTTTGGAGATGGATCGTGGTGATGGTTGCACAACAATGTGATTGTACTTAATGCCACTGAACTGTACACCTGAAAATGGTTAAAATGGACAGTTGTACGTCCTATATATTTTGTCACAACAAAAAATGGAGGGGAAACAAGACCACTTCTCGATAGAGAAAGCCCAGTGTCCACAGAGGCCCCGACGCTGGCTCCCACCTGCAGTGCTTGATGAACTCGATGTTGGCGTAGTGAAGCTTGCCCAGGTTCTCCTCCAAGTACTGGCGGAAGCTGCGCAGGGACACCTGCACGACGTCGATGTAGCTGAGCAGCTCCTGGTGCAGTGTGCTGCTGAGAGTAACCAGCCTGGGAGACACAGGAGGGCAGGATGATGACGTGGGCATGGCAGGGCAGCCTGGGGGCGCTGCTTGAGCTCCACTGCGGTGCCCATCTGTGGGGCTACCAGAACCACTGCCATGTTCTTCTGGGTAGAAAAAGAGGCTTTGAAGGAAGCTCAGAATGCCAGTGTGTGCAGGGCACAGTGCGGAGCTCTCAGTGTGCTGGGTCAGAGGACATCCCTCTCCTCTCTCTGGCCCTTGCCATCAAATTACTAAAGGAATTCCTAGGTCCAACTGATCTGGCTCCTCCCTGCAGCACAAACTTTCTCTCTCACTCCTGCGCCTGGTGTTCTCCTGAGGGAACACCCTGCAAGTTCCCTCTTCACCTTTAAGTCCACCCTAACCAGCGATCTCTTGTGTATCTGACCGCTGTCCAGACACCTGTGAGGGCTCCTCACCTGTTACCTGAGGTCTCCCTAAGCACGCAAGGGCCTCCATCTAAAATCCCTGAATGGCTTCCTTGGAGCCCTTTGCTCTGCCGTGAGCATATCCCCACCTCGAGCTGGGCCAGTGCTCCTTGCTGAAGGGAAAAATTCTGTCTCCTCTTCACCTTCCTCCATCTCAGACCAGGAGGCCTCCTGCAGGAAGTTCGTCCCGATTTCCCTTGATGGAAGTGGTCTCTCCCAGCACAGATGTTTCAGGGCAGGTTAGTAGCATCCCTGCATCCTGAACATGTGTGCCCTTTTCTCCCTAGCTGCTCACCCAGCCCCCAGCCCCCTGCCCCCAGAAAGAGAGTTCATACAGTTAGACTCACTTGTGTGAAGAGGAGAGCTGAAGAGCTGAAAAGAGAAGGTTGCTGTGGGGCCTGGCAAATGGACTCTTTTATCCACCAGGGAGGAACCACTCCTTTGAAAGCAGCCACCTGGCTGAGATTCTAGGGCTATGGGGCCAGAGCGGAGACTCCCAGGGCCATACCTCTGGCTCTTTGTGGCATTCAAGAAGATATGCTCCATGTCGTAAATCTTGCGGCGGAAGTTTTTGCTCTTTATGTTTTGCTCTTCTTGGAACCGGTAGAACATCAGCCTCTCCTTCCTCAGCGTCTCGATCACCCCAGCACAGTGGCTGTCCAGCTGCTCTTGATGAAGCAAGAGCTCAGCTGGAAAAGAATGAAGGAGAGCTGAGGCCCTCTGGGATCCCAAGTCACCTCAGGACGTTCCCCTCCCAGACAGTGACAGCTGTCCGTGCCAGGGGTTAGCTTGGGAATGGGTACAGATCTCAGAGAGGCCAATCTGACACTGCCCCTGGGTGTCTAACTAGAGAAGAGGCTGTCCAGGCTGTGTGAAGGGAGGTCTCTGCTGGTGGAGACACCTGGGAACAGGTGGGATGGGTGGACATGTTGGGAAGGGCAGGGGTTGTGGTGAGAGGCTCTGGAGAAAACAACCAGCACAACACTGGGCAGTCAGAGTTTATTGCTTTAAATCAATGACTACTCTTTCCAGGAGCTTGAATTCCAACAGACTTCTACGGTGGAGTAAACAGAAACAAGATTTGGCTTCAAAGGCTCCATCATAGGCCTTTAAAACTGACAGATAGCCCCAGGTCAGTCCACCCTACCTCCCTACTACCCACAGTGGTGAAAATTCTGTCATCCCAGCCATGCCAAGAATGAGTGCAGTGACTCTGGGGCATTGTTTCTCTGACCTTGATCTCCGATCACGCATTGGGTCAGGGAGCCAGGGAAGAGCAAGAAATAGAGCATCTCAATTTATATTTAGTTTTAATGCACATATTTTCTAAATGAAGACAATGAGGTTCCAAAGCCAAGCAGGTCTCCCAAGGCCACAAGCATTGGGACTCCAGGCCAGGCAGGAAGAGTTTGTCACTGCTCCAGGCAGGAAGAGTTTGGGTCGGACCATGTGTGGTCTCTCTGGGAGCTGGAAGGGTCTATGAAGAAGCTTGAATTGTGACATAAGTGAAAACCAAACAGGGTCATTGAGGATCCAACTAAAAGTATGCCACCCCCTAATGGGGACCTCTGCCTAAGAAAGAAATGGCACCTCTTTTTAAGTTATAAACTATAAGCTGAAATTAATGCCTACCACTTGCTCAAGATTCCTCACTGTACCATTCCAGGGAGAGTTGATTACCACCAACAATATCCCCTTCTGCAAGCAAGGGAGGGATCAGAGAGGTCAGGTAACCTGTTCAGAGTCACATAGCTAGAGAGGTTGAGCCTGATAGCTCTGATTCCTGAGCTACAGGAAGCATCTGCTATGCAGGTATATATCTGACAGGTGTGTGAGCAGATCTGAGATTCACACTGCTAAAGCATGACAATACTCTTCATTTTAGCATCTAAAAGTCCTGTTTTTAAAAGAAAATTTTTTAAAAATCTCAAATGTGGGTACCTTCTCTGCCAGCCTTGGAGATGGAACCCTCACACAGGGGCACCTAATGAACGCAGAACTGTGGTGGCACAGACACCAGCTGTCTGGGGCAGGGTGGCCTTTCCCAGGCTGGGTCTGTACCTGCTCTGACATTGTGGATGTCCTTTTCAATGTACTCAGCTCTTGGCTTGTGTAGGTGCAGATGCAGCTCTAGTTCTGAGTCCAGCTCATCAATCTTGGTGGCCACAGTGACCTGGGTTTTGAGGACACGTTGGTCAAACCACTTCTCTAGGTGCTCAAAAAAACCAGCTCGAAGTCTGAGGGAGAAACCAGTGAGGGTCAGCCAGTAGCAGTGGCCACAGAGAGAGCTTCCATATTGTTATATAAAGCATTTCCCTCTTTCACTTCTTATTTTATTTCCTAACTACATGATATTCTTTTGTCTGGATGGACCATCATTCATTTAACCAGATCCCCTTCTGGCAGACACTTTATGGTTTCCAACCATTTGTTCTTCAAAAAAGGCTGCAGTGAATAACCTTGTATATAAGTCAAGCATAGAAGCATTCTTGTAGGATAAATTCCCTGAACTGGAATTGTTGACTCAAAGGCTAAAATACATATGTGGTTCTTGAAGATATGGCTTGACTGCTTTCCTGGCAAGGCAGTCTGTTCCTATCTCTCCGCCGCCTTGCAGTGTATTGCTGAACTTTTGAATTTGACAATTTTGTCATGTTATGACCAAAACTGGGCATATTGTCATATGTTTAAGACTATATAATTCCTTTTTCTGCATACTATGCATTAATATATTTTGCCCATTTCTCTGTTGTGAAGATGCTCTTTTTCTTTTCAATCTCTTTATATGGGAGCTCCTTATATATTAGGAACGTGAGGTCATTTGACTGCAATGTGAGTTGCAAATACTTTCCCCAATTTATCACTTTTTCCTTTTCAAAATGTATGTATTGTTAAGAAGGCTATGTGTTGTTAAGGTGTTGGTTGTCCCCAGATTTATCTATAGATTCAATGCAATAACAATAAAAATCTCAGGAGACAACTTCTTATAGACACCAGTGAGCTGATCTCAAGTTTATGTAGAAATGCAAATGGCCAAAGATAGTTGAGGAGAAGACCAAAATTGGAGAACATACTCTACCAGATATTAAGACTTGATATAAAACTGTAGTAATCAGGCAGGGTGAGGCAGTAATGCAAGAATAGATACACAGAAAAACAGAAAGGAGGTGTGGCAGAGCCATGGGGAGAGGGGAGTCTTCTGGGGTCAAGTGATTATCCATATGGTAGGAAATGAATCTGACTCCTATCTCACAAATTAATCCCAGGTGGATTTTACATATAAATGTGGAAATGTAAAACAATAACATTTGTAGTAAATACCATAGGAGGATATTTTCATGACCTTGGGGCAAGCAAAAATTTCTTAGATAAGAAAGAAAGTACACTAACCCTAATGAAAAAGGGTGATGAAAAGGACCTTATTACAAATAAGAATTTCTTTCTATCAAAAGATACCTTAAGAAAGTAAAAAAAGGCAAGCAAAGAGAGGGATAAACATTTGCCAGGTATTTACCTAACAAACGCCTCATATCTAGGATAGGTAACTTTCTCACATAAATTGATAAGAGAAAAGATTGACAACCCACCAGGAAAAAAAAATGGGCAGAAGATTTGACTAGACATTTCAAGAAAGACAACCAAATGTTCAACACTACTACACATTCACCAGAATGGCTAAAACAAAAACTGCTGACAATATCAAGTGTCGATGAGGATGTGGAGCAACTGGAACCCTCACACACTGTTGTAAACTGTTAAAACAAAATCGCTTTTGAAAACTCTTTGGTGGTATCTTTTGGTTGTATCTCCTCAAGAGGGACACACATATTACCCTATCTCTCAACAATTCCACTCTCAGTTATATATCTAACAGAAATGTAGCCGTATGTTCACCAAAAGACTTATACAAGAATGTTCAGAGTGGCATTGTTCCATTCCCCAGTGAAAAACAAGCCAAATGTGCATCAGTAGTAGAATGGATAAATAAAATGGGTTATGTATTTTTATAATGGAATACTATACAGGAATAAAAATGAGCTAACCCCACATTCAAAACTACATATGATGTCACTCATATGTGGAATTTAAGAAACAGAACAGATGAACATATGGGAAGGGAAGGAAAAATAAGATTAAAAACAGAAAGGGAGGCAAACCATAAGAGACTCTTAAATACAGAGAACAAACTGAGGGTTACTGGAGAGGAGGTGGTTGGGGGGTGGGCTAAATGGGTGATGGACATTAAGGAGGACACTTTTTGGGATGAGCACCGGCTGTTATATATAAATAATGATTCACTGGGTTCTACTCCTGAAACCAATACTACACTGTATCTTAACTAACTTGAATTTAAATAAATAAATTTTAAAAAATACATATGAATTTTACAAACATAAGGAAAGAATCCTGACATAAAAGAATGCACTCTGTATGATTCCATTTAAATAAAGTTCTAAAATAAGCAAAACTAATTCATAAGTTAGAATATTTGCTATCCTTGGGGAAGAGAGGGCAATGACTTGAGATGGGTACATAAGGGGGTTCCTGGAGAGTTGGTAATGTTCTATTTCTTGGGGGTACTGGTTACCAGGTGTGTTCCCTTTGGATAATTCATTGAGCTGTACATTCATGATTTCCATACTTGTCAGTATTGTATCCTTCAACATGCAAATACAATCAGTGTGATCCAATTTTTTTTTTTTCTGGTTAGTAGCAAGGCCAGATGGCATAGTGTTTCTTTCAAAACTCTGGAATCACATGGTCTAGATTCATATCCTAGATCT
Source organism: Panthera uncia (assembly GCF_023721935.1). Lineage (NCBI taxonomy): Eukaryota > Metazoa > Chordata > Mammalia > Carnivora > Felidae > Panthera > Panthera uncia. The sequence goes on along the minus strand of NC_064807.1, from coordinate 58,314,823 downwards.
AACCACTTCCTATCCCAGAGATCTTATCCAAGCTACTAACTAAGCTTCAGTTTCTTCATCTGTAAAATAGGCTAATTATGGTACCCCTGTCATAGTTATTGAGAGTATTAAGTCTTCTCAATGCATATTAGCTCTGGTGGTGATCCTTGCTTTTCTTCTTTAAGGGGAGAACAGAAAATGGACTGTGGCAGAGGAAGGAGAAAGGATGAGTTTCAAGTCAAGAGATGTTTTCAAGGTGAGATGATGCTGAGGTGAAAGAGAAGACTCCAAAAGCCTGACTTAACTCCTTCTACTCCATGCCCATGTATACACATAGGAGATAGACTAATCAGGTGATCTCTGTCTGGTAAGTCCTGCGATGATATCGCAGAGTCAGGAGTGCAGTGGAAATGCTATCCTAAAGCCAATTGTAAATTTCCACATTTGGTCCAAATTCACTCCCAGAAACTTGGGAGTTAGGGGAGGTAAATTCTCAGTGGTAGAATTATGGGTCATTTTTATATTTTTCCTTGTACTTTTTCAATTTTCTAGTTGTCTGCAATTAATGTGTCATATAATCAGAGCCAAATACCATACTGATATACCTAGCATCTATAGTTATATAATTACCCCCCCCAAAAAAAAGAAAGAAAGGAAGGAAGGAAGGAAGGAAGAAAGGGAGGGAGGGAGGGAAACCCTAAGGTTACACATATGCCAGGTTAGAATCCCAGAAATATCTTGCAGAGAAAGCACTATTTCTTATGTACAAGGCCCAAGCCAGCAAGGCATCATTGGACAGGTGAAGGGGGTCACTCTCACAGAAGATATCTGTAACTACAAATAATTACTGGAAATTTGTTATTTTTGTTTGTTTGTTTCTCATCTCTACCTTCAGTTACCTACACATTTTCTTTTTCCAGCTGAAACTAGTCCAATCTTTTGTTATAATACCTCACCTTGTTAATAAAACACAGGACAAGAGAATGAGAATAAAGGGTTTCTACTCACTGCTTCTTAATTCCTAAAACTAGTCTGGATGGAATTATCACTTGGTCTAGGAGGTTGGCACTGGAAGTGTCATTGATGAGAATGGTAGAAAGGTTGGAATTGGGCCTTTTGAAACTCTCTTCTTCTTGTTCCAGGGGTAGAAAGACAAAATAAGTGTGTCCGCTGGAGGTTGTGAAGGACTCCATGTCTTCACAGGAGATCTCCCCCAGATGCTCTTCCTGGGCTTCGGCCTATGCAGAAAACAAGACTTTAGACTTGACATCATCACACATACCTGGGGACCCAACCCAGGATATATCCTTGATATCCAACCCAGACTATATCCTTGATATCAGGGTTATGGATCTGTGGGTGAAATCCCGCCTATAATTATTTTTTGCCCATATAGTGCTTTCAAAATGGGAAATTCTACAAATAGTCTAGATTTCTGATTTCTCTTAAAAATCAGAAAATCTGGCAATTCTGAGTCTCTCCGTTCCCACGTGGCATTATTGTCTGGAGCTGAGTAATGACTGCCTAGTTTCCATAGACTGAATATTGGATGCTCTCCAAAATTCATATCCCCAATGTGTTGGTATTTGGAGGTGAGCTTTTAGGAGGTGATTAGGTCAGGAGGGCAGAGGCCTCATGAATGGGATTAGTGCCCTTATAAAAGAGACCCTGGAATGCTCCCTTGCTCCTTCCACAGAAACACAGTGAGAAGATGGCTGGCTCTCTATGAACCAGGAAGTGGGCCCTCACTGCACACCAAATCTGCCAGAACCCTGATCTTGACTTCCTAGCCTCTAGAATTGTGAGAAATAAATTTTTGTTGTTTATAAGCTGCCCAGTCTATGGTATTCTGTTATAGAAGCTCCAAGGGACTAAGACAATAATAGTTCTCATCACTTGTCACTACTTTACACTTGGGTCTCCAGACCTCTTCCTATTACATGCCTGTGGGCATTTGAATCTGGGATCCCTGTTGCAAAACAAGTATGCCAATTCTCCACAGCAATATAGGAAAAGGGTCTTTTTCAATTTTGCAATTATGGCATTCAAGTTACATTCAAGATTTATTAATATGAGGGTCACTTCCCTGCACTCCAAGGAGAGCTCTATCTGCCGACTTGGATGCGGATCTTCTGTGCTACACAACAAGAGAATGGGAAAAGAGGAGGAATGGAGAGACTAGGTTGGTCTGTACTGTAAAGAGGAGCTGGGAAAGAGATGACCAAAAATGGACAAGGGAAGTCATACAGTTCACGGGTGAGTTCAGAGTAAGTTGCAGGGTAAGATGTTAAGAGAAGAAGGTAAATTTTTAAAAGCATTGTTATCAGATAAGAATTGGATCCCTGTTGGTGGAAGTAAAAGATGTGCACACATGTGTAAATCCCCACAGAGACTGCACCACTGGGGACTCCAGCTTGTACTAGGGATATGGACAGAGAGCCTAGCACACTTTCTCCATACACAGGAATGAATCCATTGTTGGCCTACCTCATCCATAGATAAACTCTCATGTTCTTCCTTTTCCTCCTCTTCCTCCTCCTCCTGCTTTTCTTCCACTTCATGTTCCTCCTCTTCCTCCTCCTCCTCTTCCTCTTCCTTCTTCTTTTTCTTCCTCCTCTTCTCCTTCTCCTTCTTTTTCTCCTCTTCCTCCTCTGTCTCCTCTTCTTGAACCATCACATTTTCCTGGTTCTGGGATGGTTTTAAGGAGCTGTCTCTTTTAACTTGCATTTCTTCTAACCCCTGAATAGACTCCTCACTGGACTCATCCATCTCGTCGCTCAGTGCAGATTGTTCCTGCTGGCTCGCTGCCATCTCTTCATTTAAGGAAGACTCGATGTCTTGATCTTCTCCTTCCATCTCTTCCGCTAGCCTGGATGAACTTGTTCCTGCGCTTTCACTGTCCTCACTTCTGCTCATTTCCACTTTAGCTCTCTGTTTACTCCTCCGTTTTCTCATACTCTCCTGGAAGAGCTTTTCCTGTGCTTCTGTTGATGACCAACCCCAAAGCACAAGGAAAAAAATGTTACCAAGGTCACCTGGATTGGGCCAGCTGGCCAACAAATGTACAGAGTGAAGTCAGAGAGGATCAGACTTGAATTATAATAGTGTTACCTGGTTCCCTGAGTTTGAAAATGACTTCCCCATCCAAGGTCTACAAAGAAAAAACACAGGACACTGAGTGAGCAGCACTGCCTTTCCCAGAATGCCACTTCTAAGGGCATCTCTTTTAAGTAAAAGGACCCATCCCTCCCCTTCATCTGATACAGGCCTTGATTACTTATTTCACTGGGATAATCAGAGTATTCCCAAACCAGGGAATCAGTTTTCTTTAATCCCAAGCAGGCTAGCAACTCTTTTTATCACACAATAGGTGATAATAAAAAAACTCTCATTCTGACATTTTGGTAGTGATCTGGGGCAAAGAGCAAGAAAGTATAAATTGAGAGATGCAAACAGGCAGAAAGGAATCTGCTGCTCCCAGTGCTGGATGTGAACATACAGAATGAACATAATTTACATGACCTGGGAACCCCTTCATTAACCCTATAAATTCTGAATGAAGTCACGAATGTACTGTGTTGTGGATAATGTCGATAACATGACACAGTGTGGGCTGTAGAGTTTGCAGTCTGGATTTGAATCCCAGCTCCTTTCAAGCTGAGTTACCCTGGCCAAGTTCCTTAAGCCCCACGGGACTCAGTGTCCTCCCTTGTGACACGGAGATCCTAATGGCACCTAAACTTTAACCCAGGCAACCAGACTGATCTCAAAGTGCAGATGGTAAGCCCACCCTTGTATAACTTGAGCTCCACCTTAACCTAGGTACCATATGAAGCATTTACTAACAAGTGGAACAGAGCTCCATCCAGAGAGGAAGGATTCTCTGAGGATCTGGGGACCCTGTATATATGAGAAAGCCTCATCTAGTTTCAGTGTTAACCACAAGTATTTTCAGGTCTGGCCATACAAGACTCCGGCTGGGTGTGTGGGAAAAAGACAAACTCTAGGAGTGTTGGACCAGGACATTCCAGGTATTCATACATTTACCCAGGGAGCATTCATTGTGTCTGAATCATGTGCAAGACACTGTGCTAAAGGCAACTGAAGCTGAATCAAAATTAGTGAGGTGTACCTGCCCTTCAGGAAATACCCACTCTGGATGCTCTGTAACTGCTGTATTTGACTGCAATAGATATACAAACACATCCAGACAGAGAATGCCTGAATTCAGAGCCCTTCAACCTCTTTTAATCTAAGCAAGAGATGGTCTCTTTTAGAAATGCCTCTAGCTTCTTCCTCCTTGATTTCCTGATAGATTCTCACTGGGCAGGAGTTAAGGAAGGTGTTCAAAGTTAAGGCAGATCAGAGCTAGAAGATATCCTCTCCCCTTTGCTCTTTGGTGAGGGGCTGGGTTTTTGCAGCCCTGTCCATACCTGTTCAAAGATCTCACGAACATAGAAATGTTGGCTAAGGGTGGAGCTGTAGGAGTTGAGTTCTCTCAGTGTGAGCACTGGGTACTCCATCACTTCCTTTGTCAGGGTCTTGTGGAAACACTCATACCTGGGAGGGAGGGAGGCAAGAACTAAGTACTGCAATCATTTGACAGCGCAATTTCATATCTGTGAATGGTCCTTACAGAATTAGATGTACAAAGGCGTGAAGACTTAAGGTAATTCACAGAGAACTGTTTTTAATATTGAGAAATTGGAACCAATCTTAAAAAGCTAATCAATTGAGAGATGGCTAAACCATTATGAAGCATCCATATTAAAGAATTCTACATGGGGGCGCCTGGGTGGCTTAGTCGGTTAAGCAGCCGACTTCAGCTCAGGTCACGATCTCACGGTCTGTGAGTCCATGAGTTTGAGCCCCGCGTCGGGCTCTGGGCTGATGGCTCAGAGCCTGGAGCCTGCTTCCGATTCTGTGTCTCCCTCTCTCTCTGCCCCTCCCCCGTTCGTGCTCTGTCTCTCTCTGTCTCAAAAATAAAAAATAAAAAAAAAAAAAGAATTCTACATGGATATTAGAAAATAGAAAGATATCTGCATTTATAAATCTATTTGCATTGGATGATCTAGACTTTATTTTAAAACACTCTGTATGTGTATATATCCACATAAAAAAATGTACATGTCCACAAAAAGAAGATGTGGGCAGAAATGAGGGGAAATTTTCTACATGTTTGTATTGGTTAACTTTTTTTTTCTTTTACAAAGAACACATATGTTTTAAATTTTCAAAAGGTAGTAGGAGGGCCTACTACCTTTTTCTGGCTTTGCCTCTGACTTTTTAAAAAAATTTTTTTTAACATTTATTTTGAGACAGAGAGACAGAGCATGAACGGGGGAGGGTCAGAGAGAGAGGGAGACACAGAATCTGAAACAGGCTCCAGGCTCTGACCTATCAGCACAGAGCCTGACGCGGGGCTCAAACTCACAGACTGGGAGATCATGACCTGAGTTGAAGTCGGACGCTTAACCGACTGAGCCACCCAGTCGTCCCCCATCCCCTGACTTTTAAACTACATGGCCCTGGGGTGCCTGGGTGGCTCAGTCGGTTAAGCGTCTGACTTTGGCTCAGGTCATGATCTCACAGTTTGTGAATTCCAGACTAGCATCAGGCTCTGTGCTGACAGCTCAGAGCCTGGAGCCTGCTTCGGATTCTATGTCTCCCTCTCTCTCTGTCCCTTCCCTGCTCACACTCTGTCTTTGTCTCTCTCTCAAAAATAAATAAACCTTAAAAATTTTTGAAAAAAAAATTAAACCACATGGCCTTGAAATAGCCCTCCATAAACATTTCGGATCAAAGTTCTCCCTGGAAGCTTCTGTGTTGGCTGAAAGCAGACCTGCTAAGGACCAGTAGGAGATTCTCCAAAGCTAGAGGCAACATTTTCATCTTGAGCTTGCTAAGCACACCCTGGACTCGAAAGCAGGTAGCCTCTGACCTTGATTATGAATTTCAGGCCATCCCCTTCTGTCTTTTGGGGTCTGGCCTTCCTACCTGTGTTTCATATTCTTCAGAAAATCTTTGGCCTTTTCCAGGTGAAGCTTCAGTGTTTCCTCAAGGCTTTGCTGCCTCAGTTGGTCCAAGAGCTTATCAAGGTGGGCTTCCTGGGCCTGGAAATCATCCCCAAAATAGGAAGAAGTAGATGTGAGTTACCAAAGCTCAGAGAGGGCATGTGAGTGGCATACAGAGACCCTGCCACTGCAGATGCAGGCACCCCAGGGCAAATGCAGGACTTTTTCCTATAAAAAGGGGCACCAAATGTGCCACCACATTTACCTTCAATATTCCAGGCTCTTCTCTCTGCCTATATTCTTCTCTGTCTACATCCCTGGAAATCCAGCTCAGATGGGACTCCTCAGGGACCACCTGTCCCTTACACCCACCGGGCCCCAGCAGGCCCCCACTACACCTTCCTATGGTGCCTGCTCCTTGCTCTCCCTGTCACCAATTGTATTTGAAATCAGATGCTGGGTGTGCCCCTCCATTCCCTAGACCTTGTGAAGGCAGGTGGGGTGGGGGCCCAGATCATCTCCTGGGGGCACAGGGTGACTGCCGTAAGTAAATGCCCCACACCCCTGGTCTGTCTGTCTCTTATGCACACTCTCTTACAAACACATTTGGATCCAAGGACCCATCACTAGCCCAGACCTGACTCAGGTATAGATTTCTTCTATGACCATCCAGGCCCATGACCAAGGTGAGCTTTGGTTTCTCCATCTGTGCAGGTTTTTTAGCTTGAGGCTTTTACATTTGAGTCTAAGATAAGTTTGGGGTTAATTTTTATTTACGATGTGAAGTATACATGGTGGGATTTTTTTTTTTCATTTTCTTTTTCTGGCTTTGCCTCTGAATGCTGGCTAAGGTTACAGGCCACCAAACAGAGTCATCTGGGCATTGACAACCTGGGTGTGGCCCTTTCCTCATTCCCTGCAGGGGCTCCCCTGGGTGCCAGGAGCCACACCTGTTCCTCCAGGATGTGTTTCTGCCGCTGCTGTTCCATCCTCTTCTCCAGCTCCAGCTTCTGCTCGGACAGCGTGCTCTGATGTGCCTCCCACAGCCTCACGGCCTCTTGGAAGTAGTTGAGGAGATCCGAGCTCTGACATTCTGTCTGCTTGGCCAGGTCCTCGAAGGATTTCTGCAGGGGCAGAACCCAGAGAAGGGGCCCAGGGTGGGGAGAAGGCCCTCTCTCATGGGGCTCCCTCACCAGCCAGTGGAGGTCCCACGTTGCCAAGGGCTGGCTGTCACTGCCTGGCACCATCCTTCAGGGTCATCTTCCTGGATCCCACATTGGCTCATGGCCCTCCCTCCTCTGGGACAGCTTCTGGTCTGCCCAAAGCCAAGCCTTCAGTTTGGCTGACCCCGAAGTCCCATCTCTAGACCTGTCCCATGCCCACCGAAGTCCCTCATGGGAACAAGGAGAAATTTCAGACCTAGAAGAAAGAAGAAGCCATCCTAGACACCAGCTTGGGCCCTTGGGTGGGCCACACCCATCTCAGCCTGGGAATCTTTCCTTCTTCGGAGTTCCTTGACTCTCAGCATCTGAGCCAACCACCACACTTTGCTGTTAAATCCTCACCTCTCCCCATTTTATAAATGTATTTTACGCATTCATTGGGGCCAGGGGTCAGCAAACTTAGCCTGTGAACTGAATTTGGCCTTCGGTCTATTTTTGTTTGGCCCTGAGAGCTATGCATAGATTTTACATTTTTTTAGCTGCAAAAAAAAAAAAAAAAATCAAAAGAAGATATTTACTAATGTGAAAATTATATGAAATGCAAATTTCAATGTCCACAAATAAATAAAACTTTACTGAAACACAGCCACACCCATTCGTTTCTGCACGGCCCCTGGCTGCTTTTGGGTGACAGCAGCAGAGCGAGAATTTGTTACAGAGACCTGACTGGCTCACAGAGAACTGAAATATTTACTATGTGGTCCTTGCAGAAAACGTTTGCTCACCCAGCTCCAGACTCTAAGCCTCTTGGGGGCGGGGGCTTATTACTGCTCCTGGCCCTTCAGTGCCCAGACTCAGCAGGGGCTCCAAGGAGCACTCGCTACCTGAGTCCTGTGCAGCACGCGTGTCAGAGGGCAGCTGGGGTGTCGAGGATGAGCCTGGAGCGCCAAAGGGGCTGGCTGTGAAAAGGGGGATGGACTCACTAGTGACAGGAAAGTTGAAGGCCCCTGGACTCCTGGTCTTCTCACAGCCTGGCACTCCGGGTAACACCCCCTCCCCGCTCCCCAGCCGTGCGGGTCCCCAGCTACGCACGTCCAAGAGCTCCAGCTCCTCTTCCACCTTGCTCTGGAGCACTCCCACCATCTGGAAGAAGTATGGGCTCACCAGGCTCTCTGCCTCCTCCTCAGTGAAGGCTTTCCAGTCCAGCAGCTGCTTCTGGAGGGGAGCAAGGCCAAGCCTGGCTTAGGACCAGTGGGGGCTTGACCTCGGTGCCTGGCCCTGCTCCCCGAGGGCTGCCTCTCACCCACCCTCAGGGGAGACCCTCACAGCGGGGAAGATGGTCCATCTTTATGGTCCGCCCACCGAGGCCAGGTGCTGTGTGCTGTCCCTGTTGTCTCACAGAGTCCCCTGAAGGTGTTCCAATTAGCCCCGTTTCACAGATGAGGAAACCGAGGCTCAGAGAAGTGAAGGAACTTGCTGGAGGCCACACCTCTGGCAAGGGGTGGGGCCGGGATCTGAACTCAGAACCGACCTACCATAGACTCTACAGGTATAATCAGGCCTCAGTGTTGCTGCACGTCAGACCCGGCTCCTATTTCCTAAAACTTAATTATGTCAACTGGCAAGCAGGCTCTTCATATTAATAAAGCCTTGTTTTTTGCACAAAATCTACTATAAACCAATCTCCCCCAAAATGAAAACTTGTCCATAGTTGTATACTTCCGATGCTGCTGAATAGGAGTAACCAAGTGCCCTTCCTCTGTCAAGTCTAATACGCTCCTGGGGTGTGTGCTGACTTCAGCTTATCCCCTGCTGTGCCCGACAAAGGAAGGGAGGATGGGCACAAGGGTCAGCACCCAGGACTAAGGGCCACTGGGCTCCTGGGAGGTCCCAGGCAGCAGGGGGATGGGAGGAGGCTGTCAGGGTCATGGTCCTGGGAAGGTTCTCCTAGGGCAATGGTTTCCCTCCCTTCTCTCCCTCCAGGCTTTACTTCTGAGGTTTGGCGCCCTGATAAAGCTGACTGAGAGGCATGTGGCTGCCCCGAAGGCCACAGAGCAAATGGGCAGCCCTTGGGCCCTTTGCAAACTTGGTCTTCTCATCGCCAGGTAGGGCCGGGGACACCCACCCTGCAGGAGCTTGTAGGATTCAACGCGAGTTTCAGCCCACAGGGATGCAACACCGGCCCCACACGGCACTGTAAAGCACTCTGCCCCCTGTGAATTCTGCTCACCTCCGAGTCTTGGTGGCAGAACAAAAGCTCTACAGACTCATGAGGGGTGAAATAGCAGGAACTTGTTGGAGCCAGGATGCAGGGAGGGGGCATATCGACAAAACATCTCCCTGCACCCCAGAAAACCAGGCATTGTAATCGAAGCGGTTTGTGAGTGAACTCACCGTCTCACTCGGTAACAGAGGCAGGCGGTGGACCGAAGGGCTGGGTGTGACAGCAGTGGTGGCACTACTTATAAAAAGTGAAGCCCTGGAAATAACCTCCCCCCCATACGACCTCCACTGAATAAATAATGTCAAGTGCTGTAAGTGGTATAGATGGTCAAGGTTGAAGTCTGACATGATCAGAGAGTGTACAACTTCATCCGTGGGGTCAGGGAAGTCTTCCTGCAGGAGGTCATGCCGGGCTATACCTTGAGCGATGGGTGGGAATAACTGGGGGTGGGGGGTCCGGGAAGGGGGATGCCCAGAGGCCATTGAGGGCCTGGGGCACGCGAGGAGGAAAAGCAGGGGATCCAGGCTGGAGAGGGGCAGGGGCGGGCCAGGAAGGGCACCCACCTTGCATTCCTGCACGCGGGCCAGGCACTCCTGCCAGGTCTTCTCGTACTGCAGGCGGATCTGCATCACGCAGCCCATGTGGTAGGCATCTCCATGGGCAGAAACAAAACATGTCAGCTGCTCTTCCAGAGGGAAGAGGGGAGATTAGAGTTTCCCCTTTGCAAGGGAGGCAGTGTCTCCCTTTAGCGAAGATAACTGAGGTGAGATCATTGGCCCAGAGGCTGGAATCTCCTTCCTTACAAAGTCCCAGACAGCCCAAGATAAGGACCTCAAATGAGTTGTCTTTATCTGCTTTGAATCCATTCTAACCCTCATTCTTGACTCCATTTCAAGGCTAATAAAACCCTTTTCAGATGGCTGTACCAAATCATAAAACAAGGGTGTAAACTAATCAGAGTTTACAGATCGTGTCTGTGGTTAATTCCTTAAGTGAACGGACTAGCAGAACACTCAGATGCTGACTGATTGATTTTCTCTCCTACGCTTCTACTGCTTCCCACTTTACAATCAACTCAGCACAACTCTTGGTATAGAAGATAAGCAGCTGATGTTTAACGTTCCTGGCAGTTCTAGAAACTGAAAGACAGCACAAAGATGCTGCGGTGGCTGGTCTTTGACAAGGGCTGAGGAAGAGGATGGGGCAGAGGGAAGCTGGGGATAGATTTAGGACCCCAGGGAGGGCAGACATGCGGTGGAACTGTGAGGAGAGGCTCTGAAGCTGGTTCCTCCATCCCCAGGGCAGCTTCCCAGGCTGGCACATCCTCACCCTGATCTGTGCTTCCACACTTCTGTACCGCGCTGACCTCTTCCCGCTCTGACCTCATCGTCTCCAGCTCAGAACTCTGCCCTGGGTTCCCACTCCCTCAGGACGAAGCCCAGCCTCCCCCACAAGGTCACGTGGCCAGCACACTCTGGCCCCTTGGCATGTTCCCGCCTCACCTGCCATGTTCTCCTTTCCCCCAAAGCCCCAGCTCTGTCTTGCCCCTGAGCCTTCTCATGTGTGCTATTCTTCCTTCCTGGAAAGCTCTCCCCAGCCCTGGGCTTGGCTGACTCTAACTTGCCTTGCAGTTCTTGACCGGATGATCACTTCCTTGGCAAGATCTCATATGACCCTTAACCAAGCTGTGACCCCAGAAATACGCTGGTCACCTGTCTGCTCTGCTGTAACAGCCTGCGTGGTCTGATTCTGCTCTGGACTGGAAACACCCAAGGGGTGATCCACCCTGTTGGTTACCAGGGCCCAGCACCATGTCCATCTGTAGGAGGTGCCTGATAAATGGCAGCCATTGCTATCATCTAGGGTCTTGGGACATTTACCCTCGGCATTGTAAGTATATCTTTGCAATTCTTTTTTTTTTTAATGTTTTTATTTATTTTTGAGACAGAGAGAGACAGAGCATGAGCAGGGGAGGGGCAGAGTGAAAGGGAGACACAGAATCCAAAGCAGGCTCCAGGCTCTGAGCTGTCAGCACAGAGCCTGATGTGGGGCTCAAACCCACAGACTGTGAGATCATGACCTGAGCCGAAGTCGGACGCTCAACCGACTGAGCCACCCAGGCACCCCTACCTTTGCAATTCTAAACCTGAGAGCCCTGGGAGCAATGGTGGGTACTATTAACCAAAGTACCCAGGTCAAGTGCAGGTGTGACACTTCATCAGCTGTGTGACTGTGGGCGGGATCCTTCACCTCTCTGAGTCCTTCTCTATCACAGGGGGACAACGACACCACTGACCTTACCAGTTGCTGTCAGCCCCAAAGGAGACGGAAATATCATATATCTTCTAAATCAAGGCTTGACAAACTTTTTCTATAAAGAGGTAGATAGTAGATATTGCCGGCTTTGCCAGCCATAACGTTTGTGTTGCAACTACTTGTTTCTGCTATTGTAGAGCAGAAGTGGCCAGACACAATATATAAGCAAAGGAGATCAGCTGTGCTCCAGTGAAACTTATTTGTAGACAAGCAGGGACCCATGGCTAGGAGTTTGAGGGCCTTTGATACAGAACATTTTTAAATATTACCATTTATTATTGAACACTCTCCATGTAAGCCAGGCATTGAACTACAACTGGACTGTAGGCTGTAATTCTCATATCAACTCCACAAGGTAGGTACCTTTATTATTCCTCTTGAGATCCCTATATTATACAGGAGCAGTTTAAGCCAAGAGACACCATGACTCCCCCAGGGTCACAGAGCTGGGACAACACAGAGCTGGGGGTAAAACCCACATCTCTCTGACTGCAAGAACACATGTTTGGCATCTCACATGCTTAGGATCTGACCCCCAAGCTGTCCTCACAGGAGGTCATTGGAGCCATTGCTCTGACTCCTTGCTGGGGTCAAGGTTCAGGGGTCAGAGTGTGTGGCTGGTGTGGCTGCCAGCTGTGCAGTGATCAGGAAGCTGTGGGAGGGAGGAAGAGGACTCCACCAAGCAAGGTTTCAGAGATCCTACATGAACTCCCAGAGTTCACTCTTCCACCCACATTCCCTCCTTCCTCCAGGGGGACTTGCCCTCACCCCTGAATTCATGATAGACTCTCACAGAAATGATTGGCTACTACTTGAACAGAGTTCTGAAGAGACCCGAGTGGAATCCCACAAACTTCACTCACCGAGGTGCTTATTTAGGGAGTTGAGAGAAGAATGCCATTCAGTCAGCTGAGCTTTGCTGTAATTGGGGGGCAGAAGGTCACTGGGGAAGGAAGATATGACAAGTAAGCCATGCTTAGGTAAAATGTTCACTTACCAGAATTGGTAGCATCTTCAAGGAATGTAGCCCCAGAGTAGTATCTATATAAATACTGAAGAAACAAATGATGTGCTGGGGATTCCTGATGCCAAAAAATATCACTCATAAAAGGTCTTTTTTAATATCAACAAGTCTGTTATTTAGAAAATCAAATTGAATTTTCCTAATGGGAAAAAAACCAAACAATTCACATCACTTGACAAAGAAAGGAAGTCTACGTCTAGGAATAGAATCCGAGATAACGATATGAAATGCATACAAACTTTATGCATTAAGAGAGTTGCTTAACAGTACTGTTTATAAGCACTCAAAAAAATCATAAATAAATTTCATATCCAACAATAGGGATCTAAGTAAAGTACAGTGAATTCTCTTCTGAAGTCATTAAAAATAGTGTTGCAGGGGGGCTCCTGGGTGGCTCAGTCAGTTGAGCGGCCAACTTCAGCTCAGGTCATGATCTCAGGGTTTATGAGTCTGAGCCCCATATCAGGCTCTGTGCTGTCAACCTGTCTGCCAGAGCAGAGGCTGCTTGGGATCCTCTGTCCCCCTCTCTCTGCCCCTCCCCCACTTGTGCTCTCCCCAGAATAAATAAATATATTTTTAAAAATACTGTGGTAGGGACACCTGGGAGGCTCACTCAGTTAAGCTTCCAACTCTTGATTTCTGCTCAGGTCATGATCTCAGGAAGGGTGAGATCTAGCCCTGCACTGGGGCTCTGCACTGACGGTGCAGAGCCTGTTTGAGATTCTCTCTCTCTTCCTCTCTGCCCTACCCCCCAAAACCCCCTGCCTGCCCCTCCCCTCTGGCTTGCTTGCCTTCGCTCTCTCAAAGAAAAAGAAATAGTGTGGCAGATTGAAAGATGGACAATATCATTAGCTCCTCCCATCAGTCTATTTCTCCACCCCTGGGGCTGGGCTTGGCCCCGTGATTTGCTTTGGCCAATGAGACATTAGCAAACAAGTGGAGGCAGAGTTGGAAAGGCTTGGGTATTTGCCTTGCCCTCTCCTGTTACAGGCAGACTCTGCCACCACCACCAGGCCTCCCAGCTGGGATTAGCCTCCTGGAGACTGAGAGAGCAAGTGGAAAGAACCTCAGCTGCCCCAGCCTAGGCTCCAGATGCAGGAGTGAGGCCACTCTAGACCATCCAGGCCCAGCCAAGCCAGCGCAGACCAGGAGGAACACCCTGTGGGAAACAGCCCGCAGAACAGTGAGAAACAAGAAATTCTGGTTGTTTTAAGCCACTAAATTTTGGGTGGTGTTTAACGGTGTGGAAAGATGATCAAGGCTTTGCAACTTTAAGTTGTACGTTCCAGCCTGTGTTTGTAGTATACACCTCCAGACACAAATTGTGTCGTGTCTTCACCCCTTTCTATACTCCCTGTGAAGGAGCTGCTGGGTCGCGTATCTGCACACCCTTGCCTCTGATTTCATAGAGTAGCCTCCAACTTCCTCAGGTCAGGTTGAGTCACACACCAGCTCCATGCTCTGCCTGCAGATGCTGCCATTTTATAGTGTTTCCCAGTGGTGTCCAGAAGCACCAGGGAATACATTTTTCTCTGTGTCTTTGGCCCTGTCTCTCCCTTCCATTTAGGCAGGTAGCCAGCCAGCGCCATGTTCACAGTCTGTCAGAGATATGGTGGTGCAGAAAAGACAGCAGCCTAGAAATCTTTCTGGACTTTGTTCTCAAAGACTAAGTTCTGGGGAGAGCCTAGAGCACTGATGATGGAAGCCTGAGCTGGAGTGGGCCGAGAGCCCTGCAGGGGGAGATGGGCTGGCAGCTGAGAGCTGAGGACCAGGGTTCTCTCCTCACCCAACAGAAGGGGGCTGGAGGCAGGGGTGGACAGAGAGGATGGCAGATGCCTGGCAGTGGCAGCCTGGGTCCTGCTTCCTGGTGGAAGACTGTGGGGGCAGCTGCCAAGACCCAGGTCCCCGGAGGGAAACACTGCCTGGGTATGAGGACATTCGGGCTCAGGGTAGCCTCCTCAAGATTCTCGCATCCAGCTGTCTGGAAAGGGCAGCAGTTGCCCTCAGGCATGTGGGTGGATCAAATATAGAGGAACAGACTCTATCACCAGGCTTGCATTGGATGGGGTTTCACAGTTCCCCTCCATGGACAGGACCCCAAGAAAAACTGAGTTTTGCCCAGTTCAGGGACTCAGAGTCAGAAATAAATATAGAGTGGGGCACCTGGTGGCTCAGTAGGTTAAGCGTCCGACTTGGTTTAGGCTCAGGTCATGATCTCACGGTTCGTGAGTTCGAGCCCTGCATCGGTCTTTGTAATGATGGTGCTCAGCCTGCTTGGGATTCTTTCTCTCTCCCTCTGCCCCTCCCCTGCTCGTCCTCTCTGTCTCTCTGTCTCTAATAAACAAATAAACTTAAAAAAATTTAAATTAGTATAGAGTTACAGGAAACAAGAAAAGCTATTCACTTTATGTTGATATTTTTATTCACCTTGTTAATTTTACACCTGCACGAAAATGTGTCTGCCCTGGAGGAGACTGTGTGAGGTTCTAATTGTCACTGATACTTAGGAGAACTTAGGTTCTGTGGTGGGGAGACAAGAGGGTAACCCAGGGTTACCAGGGTTAGGGGTAGGAGGGCCCAAGTTTCATAGGAAAAGGAGGAGCATTTCCCAGCATGTGAAGTGTCTCCACAGAACCACACAGGCTCCATCCCTTTACTGAGGGTGGATGCTATAGGACCCCCACATAGTGGGCTTCCAAGGTCTAGAACATTCACTGTGCCCCTCACCAAACAGCTTATTAAGGATCAGAACTGAGTGGGCCTCTACACATCCACAGACTCTAACAGGTTCCCTGTCTGATGGCAACAGCCTCCTCACTGACCTCCAGGTTTCAGCCTCAGACCCTCCAACTCACCCCCGAAACCGCAGGGCTGTTGGAGACACTCTGCTCCCCACCAGATCTTAGAAAAAAATCCAACCCCTTAACCTGGCCCCTCCTCCCCCACTAACACCCCACCCCCTTTGCCATTGCCTCCTTCCACGTTTCTTGGCACAGTCACACTAAACTTCTTTCCCCAGCAAATGTGTCATGTTCTTTGTCACCACTGGGGCTGGAATGCCCCAGAACAAAGGCCCAGCCAGCCAGCGCAGGACCAGAGAACAAGGAGATGGCCAGGCCTGGAGGATGCCCCAAGAGAAGGGTCAAGGCTGAGGACTGTGACTGCCTCCCCCATGAACCCCCAAAGGCACCCATCCCCAGGGACACCTCTCCGTGTACCAGATGGTGCAGAGATGCTCCAGCCGCTTTTGCTGCAGGGCTTTCTGGTTCTTCAGCATGCTCTCTATCTCCTTCTTCACGTCTGGAGGAGCCCGGATCCTCTCACTGGCCATGAACTCACTGGGTGTCCAGACACGTTGGCACCATGGAGAGGAGGAGCAGGATGGGGGGGTGGGAAAGAGGGGATGAGGCCCATGGTAAGAACATTCACAATCTAAGCACCCTTACACCACTTCAGCCCCTCCCTCCCCATTGTAGGCCTCTGGGGCAATGATGAGAGGGGGGATCGAAGAGCCAGGGGGCCACCAGCGAGACTCTGGAGTTAAGAGCATGTGACCACTGGGCACAGATCCGGGTGTGGGTCCCGACTGTGGCCTGCCAGCTCTGTGACCTTGGGCAAGTCAGTCCCTTCCTCTGAATCTGTTTCCTCTTCTGTAACGGAGCTAATGAGAATACCTTCCACAGCAGGACCCAGTGAGATATTGCAAGTAAAGCCCCTAGCACCATGCCTGACTCACGGGAACTGCCCAGTAAATGCCAGCTCCTGCCATCACTGTGGATGATTACTGACATTTGTAACTTCCAGGCCCAGACCTAGATCAGTCACTTTCCATAGAGCACCTTGCTGATAATCACTGAAACCCTGTCACTGGCGCATCATCACGCCTGTCTGCATAAGGAGAGAAAGGTTCCGAAATGTTCAAGTGCTTGATCAAGGTCACAGGGAAAGTACAGGTGGAGCCAGGTCTCAGTACGCTTTTCCTTCACCCGGGGTGTCAGACTCTGGTGTTCTCCATCTGGAAATCTAGGTGTACAGATGGCCTCCTATCCCCAGACCCACAGCACAGACAGACAGACATTCTTTGGCATCCTCAAATATCTTGACCTGACGAGCAAAAGAAAGCCTTGTTTGTTGGCCAAAAGCTGCAGGATCCTTGTGTCAGTATTAACAGAAGTGCCACCTGGCAGAGGAAGCAGGGAGATGAGCCCTCTCTTCACCCCTGCTCCCATGGGGACCAAAGCCTGAGGGACCACCATTTGTCTTGGCCCAGTAACACAGGGTTCTGAGTAACAGTCGAATGGAAATTGGGCAGATAATCAGACGGGTGTTTTCAAACAATTTGTACTGTGATAATTCAGAAAATGCTTATGCGATAACATTTATGAAGAAAATAAGACAGAAAGTGACATATACAGTATGGGTCTAAAGAAGCCTGGGAAGAAATACACCAAAATATCAGCTGTGCTTCTCACTGTGGTGAGAAATTAGTAATGATTTTTAATTTCTTTTTTATACTTTTATCTACTTTAACTTTTAAAAAGGAAAAGAGCACATATTTTTACCCCCAGAAGAACAGGAGTGTTTTGGAGCGAGGACAGAAAGGAGGTTGAGGACCACCGGCTTGCTGGGCCAGCCTTCCAGGTGGGCTGGGGGGAGGCTGTGGGAAGTGTGGGCGGACACGGACCTGAAACTCTGCACCAGGGCCTGCTTCTTGAGAGCCTTCCAGGTGTCCACCAGGCCCTGCCAGCGGTGATGGGCCTCGAGCTCCTGCTGCAGCGTGGCCTCCATCAGGTTGACAAACAGCTGGGCGATGGCCCTCCGGTTGCCCAGGAGGGCCTGGTTTATGACCTGTGGTACAGGTGGGCAGGCTCTACATGAGGTGGGGGCTCTCCAAGGTCAGAACAAGGTTCAGTTGGAGATGGACAGGGGGAGGCTGCAGAGGGGCCAGGTGAGGTGCCGGCAGAGGGCCTGGGGCCCAGCGGGGCTGAGTAGGGCAGTGGCAGCATCTGAGGGGCACTGAGGGGTCACTGGGCACTCACGGAAGTTGCCTGGGGCTGAACAGCCGTGGACTGTGACAGGGGTCTTTCCTGAAGACTCACCTATGAACCTTGACTTAAGCACGTGCCTTCAACCCAGCCCCAAGACCGTATCAGATTGTTAAAGAAGCTGATTTTAGCTCACTGGAGATACGTACTCCAGTGGGTTCTTAGTGTTTAGCTGTTTTCTTTCCTTTTCTTTAAATGAATTTGTTCCAAAAGCAGAGTGCTCATGCCATCAGGGACCAGTCAGTCACCTATGGTTGTGATGAGAACGAAGACCCAATTACCAAATGAGACCAGGGCTAGAACATTCTTCTGCAGTCCTCCCAGTGATCCTCACCGGGCATCCTTGGCATGGCAGCGGGGACAATTCTTCATGGTGTGGTACTGTTCTGCTTTTAGTAGCCTGCCCCCCTCAATGAGAGCAGTCTCTCCCATGCCCCCAGGGAGTGGAACAGCCGAATGTCTCCAGAATTCCCCAAAGCTCTCGGGGCACCGCCCTGGAGCAAGGGTGGGAACCTGCCAAGCTCAGCGGGTAGACATTCCAGTGACAATTTTCACTGGAACCTGAGGTTTATTGCTGGCTCTACTTCCTAGCTGGTGGTGGGGGGAGAGGGCGACTGGCAGGTATTTCCTAAACCTCCAATTCTTCAGCCATAAGGCGAAGATAATGTTATTGGCAGCACAGGGATTCTGTGAAATTAAATGAGATAAATGCACATAGAGTAAGTAGCAAGTGCCTGTTGTTGTAATGAGTAAAATACGCATATGGACGTCAGACATTGAAACATCCCCGGGATACTGCTCTGACCCCACCTAAGGGATCAAATGGATAAAAGTTAGGAACTCTTGTTTCTTTCAAATGACAGTGGCTACTGCTGAGACCTCTTTTGTCACCCCCTCCCCCCAACAGGTACTTGTTTAAGTATCGTTACCCCTGTTTTATGGGCAGGGAGTTCCAAGTGCAGGAGCGGAGTTAGTTTGGGAGCTTGTGTGTCTGGGCAGTGGAGAGGGAGGTCTGTGCTCACTCCCTGTCTGTGCTTCATCCAGGACTCCAAGATGTGGACCCGAACAGGAGCCCATCTGTGATTCTGAGTGCTGGGTTCCTTTCACCCCGTGTATTGCCGGGAGGCCTCCGCAAACCCGGCTTTCTGCTCAGGCCCTAGAAGCCCATGCAAGCAAAATGTGCTTCTGAGTAGCCAAAGGAAGCAACAACATGGATGGGCCTAGAGGGTATAACGCGAAGTGAAATAAGTCAGACAAAGAAAGACAAATATCGTATGATTTCACTCATCTGTTGAATTTAAGAGACAAACAAAGAAAAAAAAGAGACAAACAAAAAACCAGACTCTTAACTGCAGACAACTGATGGTTGCCAGAGGGGAGGGGGGTGGGGGGATGGGTGAAACAGGTGAAAGGGATTAAGGGTACACTTGTCATGATGAGCACCGAGTAATGCACAGAATTGTTGAATCGCTGTACTGTGCACCTGAAACTAATATAACACTGCATGTTAATTATATTTGAAGAAAATACATACACACACAAACATCCGTACATAGTGTCTTTTCACATGGCAGAGGAGTCAGGCTTAACTCTGACTTTGGAAATATTATGAACAACCTTGAATTTCTTGTTTTCTACACCCAAAGAAAGCAGCTGGGCGAGGGTGGGGTATGGACAGGGAAGCAGTGGGGACAGAGACCGGAGACAGGCCTGGTTCAGCACTAGACGCTGATGGCCAACAAGAAGGCAGACAAGCACCACTAGGAAAACAAACGGAGCAGGCTGGGGTCACCTGTGAGGGCACAAACCACTATGAGACCAGGACAGCTCCACCATCCAGCACCTATTGCATTGCACATGGTGGCTGAGACACGGCCCAGTAGGTGCTCGTAAAACCGTCAGTGATGAAACCAGTGCTGCTGTGTTAGGTAATCGGGATTAAGACAGCAGGGATGTAGGACATGCACTTTAGAGAGACTTCTACTGAAAATACTTAATAAAAACTCTGGTTCTGAACCCAAGCGACTAACCCGAGTTAGTTGGAAATGTGACACATGAGAAACCCATCGGTCCTGAGACACCAGGTTCTGGGGCATCCTCAGGTCCCGCCCCTTCTGTGGGTTGATCCCCTGCACATGAAAACCACTCACCATGGCTTCCTTATTTATCAGCGTGTACACGTCGGGCTGCATGAGATAGGAAGTTTTCTCTATGATTTCCACATATTTCTTCAACACGCTTCTGAGCTAGAAACAACAAGGTGTCATTGTTAATGACTTTCTTTTCCTGGAGACCTGCAAGCAAAGAGACGATGCCTCACAAACCCCACAGGTGAAAATCACCAAGAGCCCATTCGCAGGCCAACTCACTTTATCTGCCCGAGAGAACTCGGTCGAGGTCAGTGTCTCATCCAGCTCCTTAATCCCCTGCTTCTGGAACTGGAACTTCTCAGCCACCTGATCCCACAGCTCCATCAGGGTCTATACCAAGAAGCTGGGGTCAGGCCGGGAGGACAGATGGCAGGGAGGGAAGGAGTGGGACCCCGGTGGGGCAAGCCCAGCCACAGGGAAGCCCTACTTGGATGGTGTAGTCTTCGAGGTTGATGTCACTTTCCACCTTTTTGAAGAGTTGGTCGATTTCCTCATCAGACGCCGCCAGCTTTTTTAAAAGAAGTGCTCCTGGCTCTAAGATGAGAGGTTCCATTTCCTACAACAGGCCAGTAGGGCAATGCCTGTGGTCTCAACACCACCAGGGCAGGGGGAGCCCGTCCCTTCCCCCAATTCTCTGCCCTGTGGTGGGAAAGTGCTAGCTGTGGTCCTGCCTCAAAACTAATAATCATTACCTAGACCTAAGGAGCTAGGATTTACTATTCACAGCCAGAGCACAAGGGCAGGCACCATTTATCTGGGCATGTGCCATGTGCTGGACACTCTGCTCTAGGCTAAGCCCTTGTCCTCAGACTCACTTGGTCCTCACCACAGCCTGTGAAGTAGGTACTGACATCAGGCGTGGCCCATGGTTGGGGCTCAACAAACATCCATTAAAGAAGTGGCCAGTGAAAGGATTCCAAGTTTACTTCAGATAAGGAAATTGAGGCTCAGTTATGTTGTATGACCAAAGCCACAGAGTCACGGACAAAAGTAGGGCTCATATACAGTTGGGACAGATGAGTAAAGCAATGACTGGCTGGGGGAGCTTCTTGGTGCTTTGGGTACAGAGCCAGCTGCATGAATCCAAGGGAATGACAGAAGTCAGAGAAGACATGGGGAGAGAATGGTGACTGCAGTCCAGGGCTCAGAGAAGAAGGGCAAAGAAGGGCGTCATTTAGGGAATATTCTGGGGACCAGGGTGGTTAGAGACGGAATGTCTCTGGAGAGGAACAGAGAGCCAAGTGAGGGTGGTACCAAAAGGCCAGATAGCATGAGGGGTGGGAAGCCAGAGGGCCAGGCCCTTTGGGCCCTCATTAGTAGGACTGCGTAGGGAGATCATGGGCTGGACTTTGGCATCAGCCCTGGAGTCCAGTTCCCAGCTGGCCCCTTATGTGCCAAATCAGGCAAGACTTTGTGAGCCTAAACTGTAAAGTGGGAGTAACAGTGGTACCCGACTTAGAGAGCTGTGCTCATAACGAGCACTCATCATGAGCCACTCAAGCTGGCTACTCTGATTTCATCTACACCACTGGTGAGCCACTCAGGGCCTCTGAGCTGGGCGGGAAGGGAGGGTGGGTGCAGTGACAAGCCTGCCTTGAGAATGGCCCCAGAACAGAAGGGGAGAGAGGGAGGAGTCTTACCATCCCAATCTGAGCAATCTCCTCCTTAAAACTCCCCAGAGCACTCTCGTAGCCCTGCCTCTTGGAGTCTCTGTCCAGGGTGGTTGTGCGGATCCTCTCTGGAACTGGGGGAGAACAACAGAGGTGAGGAGGCTGCCCTCAGAGCTCCAAAGCAAGGGGAGGGCTCCCAGGAAAAGGCAGCAAGGCAGAAAGTGCCTTGGTTCAGGAGATGGACCCCCAAACCAGGTCACAGTGTCAGAGGCTTAAGGAAAAAGAGAAAAAACAAAGGTGATCTGTAAGTGCTATAAGGAATGAAGTCTCACATACACAGTTAAATGCCAGAAAAAGTTTCCAAATGGTAGGTACAGAATGGGACCATTTATGTTTTTTTTTTTAAGTTAATAGAAGCAAATACATATACAAAGAAGAATAACCAACACTTATATAGCACTTATTATACACCAGGCATCGTTCTAACTCAATTACCACTCCTGAAGAGGCCAAGAGGCAGGTTCTATTTTTTCAGCCCCATTTTACAAGTGAGGACACTCAGGCATGGGGGTTAAAGAAAAAACACAACAGTGGCTGAGCAGGGGTTTGGACATGAGCCATCTGCTCTAGAGTCTGCATTCCCGTCTTGTGCTCTGCGGTCCCCTGAATCTGGACACCATGTGATTTCATGGTGGGGAACATTCTTGGGAAGAGAAGCAGTGCTATCATGAAGGGAGAGTTTTTCCTTTCTGTTTATCTCCTTCCTTTGCTTTTCCACAGTGAGCCTGACTGGCTCAGTGGTAGATAGCACATGTGACTCCCAATCTCAGGGTTGTAAGTTCAAACCCCATGTTGGGTGCAGAGATTACTTATGGTGAGTATGTATCATTTTTTTTTTTTTTTGATCGTAAAGGAAAAGAACCTTCCTCTATAGTATGAAGGAAGACAATGCAGATTGAAATGCTCTTGTGAAATTGCAATAAAGCAAGGAATATCCTTTACCAGCTGACTTTCATCGGTAAATTCTGACTGCGCAGAGCCCCCTGCTCCCTCCCCAGCTCCCTGCACTGAGGAGAAGGTCCAGAGGAGTAGGCTCAAGGGAGGAGCCAAGGGGAGAAAGCCAGCCCTGCCCTCATAGCTGAACAGAGACTCACCTATGGTGTCCATGAGGCCCCGGACCTCTCTGGCTTCAATTATGCTCTCACTTTCTTCAGCTTTTTTCTTCTTGATTATTTCCTTTTCCCTGAGGCACAAGTAGAGGAAACAATAACTCCCAGCCCCCTCCCCTACCCCAGGGCAGCTCTGGCACAGAAGGGAGTCTTCAGAGAGACCTCACACATTGGTGATAAGGTCCACCCCATTCCAGAGAGCCCCGAGGCTATGCCAGACTCCCAACAGACGCTGCCTGGGTATCTGCCACCAGTAGGCACCATGGTCCCTAGACAAGAAATCAGGGTCTGCTTCTGTTCTGGCTGCAAACCAAGCGTGGGTAGTAGGCAAGAACCATTTCCACATGGGGAAACTGAGAACAGTAGGGCATTATCAGCCTGGGAAAGGCAGGCCAGTGCTGAGTATTCAGGATTTGCTCCTTCAGCAACTCATCATCCTATGAGGCAGTCACAATAACCCCCTTGACAGGGATGAGGGGAGGGCGCTTAGAGAAGTGATTATACAAAGCACAGCTGAGACTCCCTGACCCACATGTGTCATGCCAAGGTCCATGGTCCTTGGGGTTTAGGTGTGGGAGGAGAAAGCTGAGACCCCAGAACAAGCTATCTCAGCAGGGAGGACCAGGGTGAGTGAGAATGACCTTAGCTTTGGAATAAAAATCTCTGAACGCACTGTCCATAGGACAAGCACCACAGAAATGCAACAGGTCTCAATGACACCTGCCATTCCTCCAGGCCTCCACATGTGCAGCGCTTTCTAGTCATTTCTCATCCAATCCTCACTGCACACCTACCAGCAAGGAAGACTGCAGGGTCTAGACTGACCCTCCAGAGGTGGGTCTTTCAGTCTTGTCAATCAGGTGCCCGTGGACTAAGGTGGCTCTTTGGGAACCTGGGTGCTCTGACTACTGAGCTAATGGCTCTGGCTCCTCGGGCACTTGACCCGAGGACTTGGGTCTACACTAGTGCTGATCTATCCCTACCTTGGGCTCCTCTTCTGCTCACCCAGAGGCCCTGCCCTGGGTGAATGAACACACAGGTTCACTGGCTTTGGCTGGCTGAACTTTCAAGAAGGGAACAAGGGACTTCAGAGAGACGCCAATGCTGAGTTAGTGACCCCAGTCATTTTGAGGGTGGCAGAGCCTGGCAGGTTACAAACACATCTTTCTCCCTGTCACAGGCCACAGGAAGTTGTTGTCTAGATCTACGTCTAGGGCAGAGCTGACTTTGTCTCGGGAAGCTAGCACAGCACAATGCCAGCACCCTCTATGGAAAGTGTCTTTCCTAAAACACTGTCCTGTGGATGCTAAGAGCTCCTGATGGATGCTATATGGTTATTGGGATAATGGGTGACCTTAGGCTAAACTCTGGGGAAGGGGGGACCCTTAGGAGTGATAGGTAACTCGCAAGTCAGCTGAGAGGGGACTTAGACCCTTGTAGGAGCCAAAGTCACAGCCAGGGGCAGCATCAACAGGCCCCAGATGTCTGTGCTTCAATCCCCACACTGGGCATCAGGCACATGGGCTAGAGAACACCGACCTCCAGTCTGGGCTTGGTGGCCAGTGGGTTTGCCCATCAGTAGGTAGTTAAGGGTGCTGAGGGTCAGAAGCCTCAGGGGAGATTTCTCTGGGAAGAGTCAAAGGTCAGGTCATCTCTGCCCCAAAGCAGGTGAAAGAGAAAACAAAGACAGGTAGAGAAAGACCGACTTCCCCTGCCAAGTCCCAGAGGGGACTGCGGCTTGCTCAGAGCTTGAAGAGCAAAGGGAAGATCAGCTCCAGGCGCCCCAAGCTCCCCGGTGAGGAAGATATTGCCCTCCTTTTCCTTTTCTTTCCTTTCTCCCTGCTTGAGGAGTCTGAGCTCAGGGAGTTGAAATGGCATACTCAGGAATCTCAAATTTCACTCCTGATCTCTCTGCTCCTAGACCATATGCGCCCATCTCAGGGAATGGCGCCTGCTCTGTCCACCCAAGCACTCGTGGTACAGACCTCGGGCTCTTGGGAGCCCTCTCCTCCCTCCAATCCACCACCTAGTCTGAGGGGTTCTGCCTCTAAAATACACCTGAAATACCCTACTCTCCCTCTTGTAGCCCCACCAGGCTTAGAGGGACAGCAGCAGCCTCCTCCCTGGCCTCCCGGTCTCTTCTTGCCACTCCCTACATTCTGCACACAACAGCCAAAAGGCCTTAAAAAGGCAAATCAGCTGCTCACTTCAGTAGTTCAAAATCCCGACTGTGGTCTGCAAGCCTATCCCAGCCTCATCTACCGCCTCTCCCCCCCAGGCCCACTAACTTCTTCAGCCTTCCAGAGTGGACCAAACCCTCCCTGCCTCCGCGCCTTGCCCCATGCATCTATGCCCTCATCCTCTGGTCTCCGCTGAGGCCCCTCCTCAGGGGCTTTCCTGAGCCCTGTGCTACCACTGTCCTCTGGGTCAGAGCCTTCCCACCTTTAGGGGGACTTGCCTATTTATTTATTATCAAGGCCTCAAGTTCCAGGAAAGTGGGATCCCCAGACCCAGTACCTGGTCCTAGGCACTCAATCAATAATTACTGAGAGGGGAGGAAGAGGAAGAGAGGGAGAAGCAAACAGTGGAGCAAAGTAGGTGCTATTACCTCTCTCTCTCAGAGGAGATACTGGGACTTCATTCCTAAATGGCACTCATCTTGTGTGAGGGCTTTCTGAGTTTCTAAAGACTCTGGCACACCCCCCCGGGTGGGGAGGTACAGTGTGGACCACAGGACCCACCTGTAGAGAACAGGATTTTCCGTGACCCAGTCATTGGGTAGGCTGTGAGCCCACTTCCGCTGCCGAGGACACATCATCTCCCCTTCAGGAATATCCATCTTCTTCATCAAGGGCTTCCTGCCATTCTTTGGGGACATGGAACTCTCCACAGCGCGCTTCCTGGTGGCTGCCAGAGAGCGGACCAGCTGCACCTGAATGCACAAAAGATCCGGTGGGGGGTCGGAACTGCAGACTCCTCAGCACCCAGGGCTCACTCTGCAGTCTTAGAAGGACACGTGAGAACTTGCCAGCAGGAAGGCACTTTGCAGGGAGGCCTTCAACCCTCGGGTACATTCCATGCAAGTACCCCCCAGAAGACATTCAGCCATCTAGAAGGGTATCTCTTAAGAAATTTAGTGAGGACCAAGATGCTTATCCTAGCATCTTTTATAATCACAAGGAATTAGAAAAATGGGGCTGTCCAATAGCAGGGGACTGGTCGAGTAAACTTCTTATGTCCCTCCAGTGTAATGCTAGGCATTTATTAAGAATGAGACTTACAAAGGACTATTTATGACATAGGGAAATGTTTATGATATGATATACCATAAAACATCTTAATTAAAAGCACAACTTAAAAAAATTATAACCCAAACTATACAGTGTGATCTCAAAATTTTAAACTCATAGAAAAATGACCAGGAGAAAGTGTGCCAAACGTTAAGAATGGTGTGCTGCCTCCAGGCGGCAGGATCATGTGAGTAATTTGTTTCTTTGGCCTCCTTATACTTTTATAATTTCCAAGCCTCCTACATAGAGCATTATTTAGGGCTCAGAGTAGGAATGAAAATTCCTTTTAAATAAGCAGTACAGAACATCAAAGGAAAGGTTCGAGTTTGTGTGTTTCTTTTAAGATACTGTTCTTGTCTGTGCAGTTTTTTATAGACAAGTTTTTTATAGGCAAGGCAATTCCAGCAACCTATTTGGCTGTCAAGAGAGTGTTACTTTAATACACTATGGGAAGTCCTGGATTAACAACTGGGCAGCCTCTAAACACCTTGAAGTTGCATTAATGCCCCTTGACATGCAAAAGGTCTGTGCAATACCATTAACAGGGAAGAAGCAGGTTTCAAAACACTGTTATAGAATCAAACCCAGGTTTTAAAAAGAAAAATTAGAAACGCTTTGGTGCATAGGAAAAGGTCCCAAGACACCCACTGGTTAATTTTGGCGATTTCTGAATAATTTAACTTTTAATTTAACTAAAACTTTAATGTACATTTTTTAATTTTCAAGAACAGACATTCTAATATTGTATTCCTACACTTTAAGAACCAATAAGAATTATTTTTTAAATCAAAACAATTTCAAAGCCCTTATTTCATTGGGTTCCCGGACAAAGAAGCCTTCAGAGGGAGGGAGGTTTGGGGTGCAGAGGGAAGAGGGCACAGAGGGACACAAGGGACACACCTACCTCAGCCTCGAAGATCTGCTGGTAGACCTTCCCGCTGGGAACCTGGGTCACCTTCCCCACTGAGGACATCTTGGCCGCTGGCTGAACGGGGCGCCCCTGTTAGGAATTCATTGTCTGGGAATCATGTCAGAGGTTTGGAAACCGAAGCCCCAACCTCCAGGACAAGTCCTCCGCGTAGGACCTGCGCCCCTCCCCCCCCCCCCCCCCCCGCGGGCAACCAGGCTGGGGCAGGACCCACCCCACTGCTCTGAGAAAAAGCAAGCCCCGCCCCCCTCCCTCAAGCCTCAGGGGTTTCATTTTAAGTAAAAGTAAGGAGTGGCAAAGAAGCAAAAAGGAGACAAACCTCCGGCAAGAACCGAACTCCCGGAGAAGGCTGGCTTTTCCAGCCACGCAGTGTGCAAATCCAGAGGACTTTGGTGGGGAAGAATAATAAATCGTTATTGTTTTGTGCTTCACTCTCCCAAGCTCTCCTGGGAAAAGTGCTCAAGGTGTCATCTTGGATTTCAACCTGGCGTTGACCCCCCAAACTGGAGCTGACCAAAGTTGAAGGATCCCTGACTCCCTCCTTCCCCCACTCCCCGCCAAGAGTGGACAAAGAGAGGCGGAAGTGGAAGGAAGGAGCAGCCTGACTCTGGCCGTGCTAATTAGGCACCTAATGTATGCTGAGAAGACCCAGCAGGCTCCTCTCACGCCACCAGCCCGCCAGCCTACCGAGGAGCGCGGTGCAGTCCCCGGCCATCCCCTCTAAACCCGGCCAATGGAGGGAGGCCCTGCGCCCGGGGCTGGCGCCCCACCTGCAGAAGGCACCACTAGCCAGGGCCAGTCCAGCCTCAACTGCAGCTGGACGCACTCGGTCTCCAAGGCAACGCAGAGGGGCGGGAGCCCCGCTGGCCCCGCCCTCACTTCCTTTCCGAGGAGGGAGGGGATGATGGCCCGCAGCCGCCCGAGCGCCCCACTGGGAGTGGGGAAACTGTTAGCAAGTGTTCCCTCCAAGTCCGTTTCTCCTCACAACAAGGGGGCGCCCCGGCGCTGTCAGGAGCGTCCAGAGCAGTACACTGAATGTTCTGAAAACTGTAGGAGACCTGAGATGTAACTCCGAGCCACGGCAGTCAAGAAAATCCACCCTGTCTTCTTTACTTGATTAAAACCAACCTCTGCTGGCAAGCAGCACAGTGCTTGGCTGTAAGATGCAGAAAGCCTCTCTAAATAAGGCCAGCTCTTTCTCAGATTACGAGATTGAAGGGCTCAGAATTCAGGCATCAGGCTTGTATGGCATTACAATGAAAAGATTAATTTCTAGGACTCTTGAGTTCCATTCATCCTCCCACCACTGCCACATAACCCTGCTAAAATATGGCTCTGACCTGCCCTCTCTCCTGCTCAAAAGTCCCTCATCAACTCTGCAGCCCCTGCAAAATCCAACTCAGTCTTAGATGACCACAGAGCACCCCCCCCCCCCAATCTGGTTCCCACCCTGACTCTCCCTGCTTTAGCAAACTCTCCACTCCTCCTGCATATGCCCCTGCCCCCCTGCCCTTCCTTATCCTGCTCTTCTGCTGGGATCCTTCTCTTTCCGCAATCCCAGACCCAGCCAGCCTTCCACTATCAGTAACAATTATCCCAACCACTCATTTGCCTCAGCCCCTATAACCTCTCCTCTCTCTGGATGTTGATTGCAGTCAAATACAGGAGTTCAGGACCTCTAGAGTAGGCGTTTCCTGAAGGGCAGGTACACCTTATTAATTTTGACTTAGCGGCAGTTGCTCTTAGCACAGTGTCTTGCACATGATTCAGACACAATGAATGCTCCCTGGGTAAACGCATGAATACCTAGAATGTCCTCATCTGACACTCCTAGAGTTTGTCTCTTTCCCACACACCCAGCCATAGTCCTATGTGGCCAGACCTGAAAATACTTGTGGTTGACAGTGAACCTGGCTTGAGGGTTTCCTATGTTTTGTGAGGTACTCAACTCCCCCAGAAAAATCCCTCTCCTCGGCAGGGATCTCTGTTCCAATTGCTAGTAAATGCTCCCTATGACAACTTCCTAGAACAAGTGATCATTCCATCCAGACTAGCTTCAGAAATTAATTAACAGTGAATAGAGAACACTTTTATTCCCCTTCTTTGGTCATGGATTTTATTACCAAAGTGAAATATTGTAAAAAAGATTGGACTAATTTTAACTGGAAAAAGAGAAAGTGTAGGTAACCAAGGGAAGGAGTAAAAAAAAAAAAAAAGAAAAAGAAATGTGCAGGAATTATTTGCAGTCATTCATACCTCTGTTTATGCCATGCTGGCTTGAACCTTATACACCGGAAACAGTGCTTTCCCCATCCAGATGTTTTCTGGGTTCTAGTGTCTAGCACATCTATAATCAGGGTTCTTTTTTTTCTAGATATTTGGATACATATATGTAGGTATGGATATATCATGTGTCGTGTTTTGTTCTGAGTAAGCAACACACTTATTGTATAAAGTAGGAAAAAAATCCATGGAGAACATAAAAATAACCCATGGTCTTACCACTGAGAATTTGCCTCCCTTAGCTCCTGAGTCTGGGCCTTTGTGTTTGAGTTTGGATCAAACATGGGAATTTGTGTTTGGCTTTTGGATGGCATTTGCATTGCCCTCCCAACTCTGCAATGTGATAACCAGCTAGAGATCATCTGGTTAGTCCCTCTCACGTTAGAGGTGGGCTGGAGGTGAGAGACAGGGAATGGTCTTTAGTGGAGTCCTTAGTGGAGCCAAGCCTTTAGACTCTTTTTCTGCACCTCACCATCATATCTTCCCCCTCAGTCTTCATCTAGAAAATGTCTCTTGACTAGAGTCTCATCCTTTTCCTTCCTCTTCCACTGGTCATTGTCTATCTTCTCCACAGTCCATAGAACGGAGACCAGTAAGGACCGACAAGAGCTAATATTTATTGAGAGGATTTAATCCCCTCATAACTATGCTCAGGGTAGCATAATAAGCCTATTTTCCACATGAAGGAACTGAAGCTCAGAGTTAGTAACTTGGCCAAGATCTCCAAGATAGGAAGGGGTTAGATCCAGGATATGAATCGAGTTCATGTAATTCTAAAATCTTGAACCAAACGCTATGCCATCTGGCCTTGCTACCAAATGGGAAAAAAATTCTGGATCAAACTGATTGGATCTGTGTGTTGAAGCATAGCATACATACCAAAGAGTATGGAAATCATAAGTGTATACAGCTTAATAAATTACCCAAAGGGAACACACTTGGTAACCAGTACACCCAAGAAATAGAACATTACCAACTCTCCAGGAGCCTCCCTCATGTACTTACCCCAAGTCACTGCCCTCTTTTCCCCAAGGATAACACATATTTTAACTTTGAATTAGTTTTGCTTGTTTTTGAACTTTATCTAAATGGAATCATACAGAATATACTCCTTTATGTCAGACTTCTTTCATTATGTTTGTAAAGTTCCAAACATTTTTTAATGTGGCTGTGAGTTCATTTTGATTTCTGTATAGCATCCCATTATTTTAAAATGCCCCATTTTATTTATCCTTTCTATTATAGATGCAGTTGTTGGGTTGTTTCCAGTTAGAAAATTACCAAATAATGCTGCTCTGACCATTCTTTTGCATGGTGAACATATGTAGGTATTTCTACTGGGTATTTACCTAAGAGTGGAAATTTGGGGTCATATAGAGTATGCATAAGTCCATCTTTTTTTATGAAGTTGATTTATTTTGAGAGAGAAAGAGAGAGAAAGCACAAGTGGGGGAGAGGCAGAGAGAGACAAGACAGTGAGAATCCCAAGCAGGTTCTGCACCAGCCCAATGCAGAGCCCAATGCAGGGCTTGAGCCCACGAACTGTGAGATCATGACCTGAGCCAAAGGCAGGCACTTAACCAACTGAGCCACCCAGGCGTCCTTGTGTAAGTCCATCTTTAGCAGATACTACAAAAGAGTTTTTGAAAGTGGTTGTATGCATTTACACCATGGGAATGTATGAGAGTTCCAGTTGTTCACGTCCTCATCAACATTTGGCGTTGTTAGCCTACCTGGGGGGCTCAGTCAGTCAAGCGTCCGACTTCAGCTCATGTCATGTTCTCATGGTTCGTGGGTTTGAGCCCCACATGGGGCTCTGTGCTGACAGCTCGGAGCCTGGAGCCTGCTTTGGATTCTGTGTCTCCCTCTTTCTCTACCCCTCCCCCCCACCCTCAGAAATAAATACACATTAAAGAAAACATTGGCATTGTTAACATTTTTTATTGTAGCCATTTTGGTGTATGTGTAGTGGTGTTTCATTGTGGTTTTAATTTGCATTTTCCTGATGAGTAATGAGGTTGTGTAATCTTTTATATACTTTTTGGCCATTCGGTTATCTTTCTGTGAAATATCTGGTCAAATCTTTTGCCCATTTTTTTCTGTGGATTGTCTCTCTTATTAATTGATGTGAGTTAGTTACATATCTTATCTGATGCTTTTTTCCATATAAACATATGACAAGTGTTTATTCCCATTCTGTTCTTGCCTTCTTACTCTCTTTTGACAAAGAGAAGTTCTTAATATTAATAAGGTCCAATTTATTAATTTTTGCCTTTATACTTAGTGTAATTTATGTCCTAAGAAACCTGTGCTTGGCCCAAGGTCATGAAAATATTCCCCTATATTATCTACTACAAATGTTGCTGTTTTAAACTTACACATTTAGCGGTGCCTGGTTGGCTCAGTCAGTTAAGCGTCAGACTTTGGCTCAGGTCATGATCTTGTGGTTCATGAGTTCGGGCCCCACATCTGGCTCTCTGCTGACAGCTCAGAGCCTGGAGCCTGTTTTGGATTCTGTGTCTCCCTCGCTCCCTGCCCCTCCCCCACTTGTGCTGTGTCTCTCTCAAAAATAAATAAAACATTTAAATTAAAAAAAAAAAAACTTACACATTTAGATTTAAAACCCACCTGGAATTGATTTTGTTTATGATGGAAGGTAGGAATCAAGATTCATTGTGTTCCCATATAGGTAACCGGTGACCCTGGGCCATTTACTGAGAAGACTATCTTCCGCCCATTGTTCTGCGTGCCTCTTTTGTTATATACAAAGTGTTCATATGTATGGGTCTCAGTTGGACTCTGTCTATTGCTCCTTCTGTCTGTCCTCGCAACTATTATAGCTCACTGCCCTGATTACTGTTGCTTTATCCTAAGGCTTACCATCTGGTAGCGTAAGCCCTCCAAGTTTGTTCTTCTTTACGATTGTCTTGACTATTCTTGGCCATTTTTATTTCTATGGAAATTTTGAAATCATGTAGTTAATGTCCACCAGATATCTGCTGACATACTTTATTGTGATTGTATGAATCTATAGATCAGTTTGGGGAGTAGCGACATCTTAACAATACATAGAAAAACAAGCAAACAAACACACCAGGCCAAAAACACCACCAAACCAACCAAAAAAAAAAAAAAAAAAAATCCCAACAAAAGAAGAGAGAAATGATAAACTGGGAATAACTATCTGCAATTCGTATTACAAAGGGGCTCACACCCCTAATACCTAAAGAGTTCCTAGAAATTGATAAGAGAAATAACAGACACACAGTGGAAAATGTGGCAAAAGACATGAAGCCACAGTTTATAGAAAAAGAAACATAAATAGCCTTCACTATATGAAAATGTGCTCAGGCTCAGTCATAATGTGACAAAATTGTGAAAAATTTGACAAATACATTCTAAAGCTGAAGGGGAAAAATAGAAAAGGAATTCTTGCCTCTCCAGGCTCTTCAGGCCCACCAGGTCCGACACCCTGTGGACCGACCTGACTGTACTGGGAGCACCCACAGGGCTCCAGAGGACTCACGGTGCTCAGAGGTGGCAGGCAGGTGTACAAAGAACTCACCTGAGCAGAGCCGTGGGTCCAGTGAGCATGGTGTGCAGGGAGGTGGGAATGCCAGATCCTCAGGAGCTTCTGCTCACTGTATGCCATTTGCCCGCTGAAGAAGACGTGGGGAAAAGTTTCCAGGTGGGTAGTCCTCTCTCCATAGGAGCAGGGTGGGTGAGGAATCTCCCAGAGGACTGGCATTGCCCCCTCTTTCAGCTGGGACCTTTTGGGAGGCAGCAAACCTCAGGGACAGGGATTGAGCTGGGGGTGGGGCCTCTGAGCCTCCCTAGAAACTTAGGCCACCAGTTCTGCTTTGGGTCTCTTCAATGTCAGAGATTGGGTTGAGCCAAATTGGAGATTTTTGAGTGCTTACTTTGTAGCAACAAATTGTATGTCCAGTTGGAACCCAA
Organism: Panthera uncia; assembly: GCF_023721935.1. Taxonomy (NCBI): domain Eukaryota; kingdom Metazoa; phylum Chordata; class Mammalia; order Carnivora; family Felidae; genus Panthera; species Panthera uncia. The sequence continues at coordinate 58,281,671 of NC_064807.1, read as the reverse complement.
ACTGGTCAAAATAATGCTGCTTAGAAGAACTGAGAATGGAGGCCCCAGGTGACCACCATGAAGGCTCCCCTCCCCAGGCCCATGGAGCCCTTTGAGCTCAGAGGAGCCCAGTGGAAATGCTCATGCAGACAGTTTTGATCTTCTGGGTTCTCAAATAAAAAGTATTTATGCTCACACCCTTCCCATCAATCCCTCAAATTTTCCTTCCTTCTTTTCCTTCTCCTCCCCTCAGGAAGAGCTCCTGAAATTTTCAAAAACTTTGTAGCAAGACAACTCATGGAGCAGGGAGGCTACTTATCAAGGTAGAGTGGAGGCTGGAAGTCTGGAAAGAAGGAAGGGGTGAGTGGAGGGAGGGCTACTGGACAGGGTGTGGTTTTATTTCTCACTTAAAATCTTTGAAAAATTCCAGTCTTGTTTACATTAACAGAAAGAAGGATCTGTTTGGTCCACAAGCAGGTGAGGAACACTTTGCAGGGCAGATGGCCCTGGTCATAGGATACAGTGGTGGCAGCTGGGCTGTTCCACGAGGGGGTGCTGAGCTGGCAGAATTAGCAGGTGTCTGGCTTCCATGGGGTCCATCCTGCTGGCACTTAGCTTCCTCCAGGCTGTTGGGGATCAGTGGGGGTTTCTTTCTTCCCTAAATAAGCCTGGCCTGTCCTCAGGAAGCCAGGGCCCTACTGCTCCTCCAGTACTCACTCCATCTCCAAGAGGAGGGCACCCTGCCTGCACCAGGGTGGGCGCTGCAGGGGAATCCCATGGGCCAGGTGGACAGACACCTAGCCTTGGGTGCAAACGGCTGGGCCAGGGAGAGATATGTGTGCCTTCTGTGACTTCCTACTTTGCCCCTCAGGCATCAGTATTAATCAGTCACAGTCAGGAGACTCATCTGGGTGTCTAGTTGGCCATGACATATGTCCCAAATACCTTATAAGAGTTTGGGGGAACTAATGGATTCTTAGAGGATCCTTCCTGAATGGAAGTCAGAAGCTTCAAAAAGAGGAAACAAGGTGCTACCACCCTGTGCCCCGATTGCTCTCTACTCTGTCAGTCAGAGATGGCACCTCAGCAGTCCCCTTCTGAGTGGATGAAGAACACTGCTGTGGAGAGGAATGTCCTGAGGGGTACCTTGGGGAGGTGAAGCCTTTGGCCTGGTCTTGGGCCCAGCCTGGGTGGTAGAGACTCCAGTGGGCTGGAGCAGGCAGGGGCTACTCAGCCAAGTCCCCAAGACCCCTGTCCCTCTTCATCCATGGCTTGGCTGGGCTGGGGGCCTAGACACACATTGAGAGCCCAGAGGACAGGACTTGGTCAGCGGTGGGGCTGAGTTGGGGTAAAGGCAGCTCTAGGGCAGGACCTCTGGCTGGAAATGGCAGCTGCCTCTCTGTAGGCCTCTGAGAAAATCACTGCCCCTCTTTGGGCCTCTGTCTCCTCATCTGGAAAATGGAGGGTGATGATCCCGTGGTGCAGGCCTCACAGGGTGGTGATAAGGTTAAAGGGAGGAAAGGAATGTGTTGGAGGTATGAGAGGAAAATAATGATGATAGTAACACGATATTGAGTCCTCTGGAGACCCTGTGAGGTAGGTGGAGTTCTCACATTCTTCAGATGAGGAAACAGACTCAGGGAGGCCAGGCCACAGGCCCAAGGCCACGTATCGGGCGAGTACTGGAGCTAGGATTGTTCTAGAATCAGAACACACTAGAGGACAGAGTAGCACTGGTAGCCACTGACTTAAGTCAGTTGTCCAGGGTGTGAGGTTAGGGGATCTTGGAAGAAATGGGGTGAGGAGACAATGGCCTCACTGACCTTGTCCTTGACCCTGGCAGGAGGCATCTCCAAGTTTGCCACCCTGGAGATGATCCCCCAGAGAGTCAAGAAGAGACAGCAGCAGAAGGCAAGTATGCCTGTGGAGAAGGGGCTCTAAGGTCAGAGGAGAGGGGGCTCTTCCCTCCCAAACAGAGCTCTCCACACCCAGAGGAGGGGCCTTCCCCCTCCAGCTTTGCCTCCTGTGGTCAATGCCAAAAATCCTCCATTAGAAGTGACCAGGACCCAGGACCACACACCCTGTGATTGCGAAAAGCAGGCCTTGAGAGGTGATTAGTAGGAGTCTGGTGTTCTTGGAGGGCGGGGGGAGGAGAACTGAGGAACCCTGGGGTGGAAGCTTGAAGGTGAGGAGTTTTCAGAGTAGGGTTCCAGGGGACCCTGAGAGCCAGTGCTCATCCCCACTCCCACCCTGATGGCACAGGGTGTGTTCCCCTTCCTTGGCACGTTTCTCGCTGACCTGGGGATGCTGACACTGCATGCAGGATTATCTGGAGGTGAGAGAACCCGGGGCGGGGCAGCACGGCCATGAGGCCAGGATCCGGGTGGGGGTGGGACGTGGGTGGGTGTTGGGAGGAGAGAGCCCCCTGCTGAGTCCAGAGGTCACAGCGCCTGGCAAACCTCTCTGGCACTGGAGCATCCTGCTCCTCTTAGGGATGACCAGGCCGAAGAAGTTGCCTGTCCCGGTCACCCAGGCTGGGGGAGCAGCAGAGCTTCCCCACTGCAAAGCTGCGGGAGGTTTCGTGGGAGTGGGACCTCTCCTTCAGGAGGTGCCCACAGAGGGGAGGGAGATGTAGGGTTCCTCCAAGTCACTTCCTGCCTGAGGCCTTAGTCTCCCTGTCTGTCGTCAGAGTGGGTTGGGCTAGAGGGTCCCTGAGCTTCAGCTCTCTCGCGCCCGTTCTCCCAGTCCAGAGCCTGGCCTAGGTCCCACGCCTGTTTTCTGTGCATGCCCTGCCCTCTGGAGGACCTCGGCGGTAGTGCAGCGTGAGATGGGGCGGGGAAGGGAGGCTAGTTGTGGGCTTGAGGGTCCCCCTTTTTTAAATTAAATTTATTTTTTTATTTATATTTATATTTATATTATTTATTTTTATTTGTCTTTATTATTTATTATTTTGTTTATTTTTAAAATTAAATTTAAATTAAATTTATTGTCAAATTGGTTTCCATACAACGCCCAGTGCTCATCCCATTGAGGGCTCTTTCTGATGGCTCCTGGCTGTCTGCCTCTCAGAGGAATCTGATCAACTTCCATAAAAACAATGAGGTGAGCAGCTGTGGGAAGGGGGGAGGGAGGGGCATCAGAGCTCCTCCCCCCACAGGAGGGAGAGTTTGATAACAGACCAGTGGGAGACCCATCAAATTGGTGGGTGGGGTAAGTCCAACTTTGTGAGGAGGGGCTACTTATGCCCATCTCAGAGGATAGATAGGACCTGGATGGAATTGGAGGGTTTCCCTGTGTACAAAGACCCGGGAACCAGCCTCCTGCCTCTCTCCTTGACCACACATTGTCCAGGAAGCACCACCCTGCCCTGGCTCTGTCTGCATCTGTCCTTCCCTCTGGCTCCAGGAATGCAAAGTAATGCAGCTGCTCCCTGTGGCTGCAAATCATTACAGCCTTGAGCCTGAGGGGCAGTTTGAGGTGAGACCAGGCAGGAGTGAGCAAGAGCAGGTACAGACTCTCCCTGGTCTCTCTCTTGTGGCTGGCTCCAGAGATCCTTTGGCCGTGACTCCCTTGCTGACCACAGGCCCTGTTGCCTGGGGACTAATGGGGCTCCTGGACTACACCTGCCGGGTGGGCACTGGAAGGGACATCTGACCGTGGCTCCTGGTAGGCTCACGGGTGAGCCTGTCCTGTAGCTACAACTTGTCCTGCTGGGGGAGCTCCTGTCCTATTTGGCCAGCAGAAAATTCAAGGCCAAAAAAAACTGGTCATCAATAAGCTCAAGGATGAGTGAGCACCCAGGCTTGGCAGTAGCTGAATCCTGGGGGCTTAAGGTCAAACTTCAGACTAAGTGTGGTCTTGGGGAGTGAAATTCCAGCTCCACTATAGACCAGCCCTGTGCCTGGGACAACTCACCTTAGGTTTCCGAGACTTAGTTTCCTCATCTGTGAAATGGGTGATGCTGATTGGTCACTTGCGTGGCAGGGACAAATAGGGTACTGTTGACCAAGCATTTAGCGCAGTGCCCAGAGCACAGTGCAGTGAGGGCAGGGTGGGGAGGGTGGGCCATGACCATGGGGGACGTCCCTCTCTTCCAGCCAGCCACCAAGCCCCCAACAGAGCCCAGTACCAGCAGCAGATCACACCCCAGAGGCCAGCTCAAGTGAGACCTCTTCCTCAACACCTGGGACCCTCGGAGTGCATTAGGTCAGCTATCCCATCTGAGGTGCAGAACATTGTGAGCCCTTTCTGGGGCTCCCCGGAGGACCAGAATAAGAGGAGGTGACCCTGCTTCATCTCCCTCTTTGTTCTTCCCCAAGGCCTATTTCCCTGTTATGGAGGGGTGTATCTATTTGTAGCAAATAGTAAATGCTGGATTTGAATATTATCTTAAAATCCTCTTTTTTTTACAGCCTGAGAATTAAGGTTTGGGTCTTTCATTTCCCATGCTAATATAAATGAGATACTGACTTTCACATTCCTCCATGAACTAAGAAATCCTGCAGGGTCACCAGCTTATTGTATGCGGGGAAAAGGGAGATGGGCCAGGCCCCTTCCCTCACTACTGAAGGAGGCCCCAAATCCCACTTCTGCAGAGGGCATGTCATTTCAGTATCCCTAACCTGGGCCAGGAGCAGAGACAGCCCCTCAGAACTCTTGGGAGTCCAGCGGTTGAAGGCACCTCCATACGCATTAGCTACAACCACGGAAGCTGGGTGTCTAGAAATAACACTTACCAGGCCCCTTTCTGCCCCAGGACAGTGGCTGCCTTCCTACAGCTTTGAAAGAAGAGGAAACATTCTCTGCTTTTCCTGTTGACGTTTCTTTTGGCCACATATTAGGAACTGTCGTTTTCTAGTTCCATCTCTGGAATTAGTACATCAGTACTATGTAGAGGAATCATGTAAAGAAATCAAACGTGTGTGGAAAGGACAAGACCAGAGAAAGAGAATTTGCCAGTGGATGAGGTCCCAGGACTTTCTATCCTCCGTCTCCCTCTAGGGGCTCCGTGTTTCCTCTTTACCTACATGAGAATCCTCCTGGGATCCTTGTCCGTGACCTCCACACTCTTCCTGCTTGCTTCATGTCCAGGGGCAAGATTTGTGAGGCACCTTTCAAGGCTACAGCTGGGCCTCATTCCATCAACATTTATGCTACCTATAAAGTAGGATTTCCAGCGTTCCTGTACCTCTTTATACAATTCTTTTAAAGACAGACATTCCCTAGAGGCCCCAGCCTGTCAGGTACATTGTGGCCACTCCTCCCTGGTGGGGACCTGATGGGTCATGGATGACTTCTGACTTTCCAGGTGTAGGGTCCATATATGTGGCCATGGGACAATCCCCACACTCTCCCTTGCTAGCCAAGATGCCTTCTGAGGCCAAGTCTACTAGTAGGTCTAGAAGCAAATAGGGCCGATGAGTGTAGATCCTGGGGAAAATCAGCACTAATTTGCAAGGCAACTACCTCAGGGGAGACCATCACAGGCTCCTTTCTTCATGCAGCTGAGAGCATAGTGAGGTGAACAGACATTAATCACATCATAACGAAGTGAAACAATGAAAATGACAATAACTGATATTTATTCAGTTTAGGATGTATCAGGCACTAACTTAGGAGTGTTTGCATGTATTAACTCATTTTATCCTCAAAATAATTTTGGGTGTTGCAGGTATTGGGTTTTTTTTTTTTTTTTTTTTTTTTTTTGGGAGAGGGGGAGAGATAGCAGGGGAGAGGGGCAAAGGGAGAGGGAGAGAGAATCCCAAGCAGGCTCCATGCTCAGTGCAGAGTCTGATGCAGGGCTCCATCCCACGACCCTGGGACCATGACCTGAGCCAACGCTCAGGTTGGACGCACAACCAACTGACCCACCCAGGTGCCCAGGTATTGCCATTTTTATTCATGAGGAAAAAGCAGCACAGAAAGGCAAAGGAGTTTAGCTGGTGTTACACAGCTGGAAGTGGTCATGTGGGGATCCCGACACACCAGTCACAGTTTTCTCAGTTTCTGAAAGTGGAGTGACAAAGTCTAGTCGCAAAGGTTAAATTAAAAGAGATGAGTCTGGCAGACACATCTAGCAATAGGACCAGGTTTACAGTAGATGCTTAATGTGATTACCGAACTTCAATGGCTCTGGGACTCATGAGGTGGATGGGGACTTCCCTCACCCTGTTGGTATGTCCTCCTGGCACTTGCACAAGCTGCATGACTTTGGTCACTTTGTACAAGCCCTGAACCATCAGAGACCTTACACCAGGGTATGAAGACTCAGGGTGAGGACTGGGCCCTCTGCACACAGAGAAATGTCCAGGCCTGGCGTCTTCCAGCCTGGCGTCTGAGCCTCCCTAGGTGGTCTAACCCACCCCTGATTCCCTGCACTGCAAACACCAGAGGCCTCCCCTCCTCCAACATGCCTGGGGCTCTCCTGCTCCCACTCCTTTGCTCTGTTGTCCTCCAAGGAGAATGCCTGCACACCCCCATCTCTGACTCCACAGATAGGCAGCTTTCCTGGGGGATCCCCTCCTCGTCAGATGTGTATATCTTCTTTGTGCCCAAGACCCAGGTCAGTTCTGATCTGTTCCTCATCCCAGTGGCCATGGCAGGAAGAGCCCAATGTGTGCCTGCTCACACTACCAGATTAGAGGCTGGGGTCTCTCCCACCACCAGGAGGCCTGGAAAGTGGGGGAGCAATGAGGATCCTATTGGATTAAGGCCATATTGTCTCCCAGAGAACAACTGTGTCCAATAGTCAAACTCTCCTGGTATAGATAGCCATTTTACCACATTCTTCACTGACACAAAGTTCTGCCCTGTGGTCAAACTGTTTGTCCATATGGAACTCCCCAAGGCTGCCTCCTAACCATCGATAGTGGAAATCATTGAGAAAAGATTGTTCAACAGAAATTCTCTTTAGTTCTTGATCTTTTTACCAGAGGAGTGAATTATTAGGGCTGAGACTTCATGGTTCAGCCCAGGTGCCATCCACGAGTGTCTGGTGCTGTATGCAGTGGACAGGGACTGTGCATCCTGTCACAATGCAGGGGACAGCTGCTGGGTAGCCTGGGTCCTCTCTGGAGCAGTCATCCTGGAATGGCCTTATAGCAAGGTCGGAGGTCACTGTCAGCTCTCTGAGCCCATCAAAAGAATCTGGGTAAACTCCCGGGAGCTATGACCTGGTCTTGATTTTCTGAGCATGACTAGTTTGGGATTGTTGACCAGGGTCTGCAGCAGAAGCCACCGCGTCCTGGACCTGGCTGAGACTCGGGGACCTGGGAGAGAATCAGAGCACAGACCTGGAGGACAGGGCTTGTCTCTGTCCTTCTCAGAGGCTATTGGAGAAGCTGACTGGTAGGTGTGAGGTGTGGGAGAAGGAGCTGCACCAGGACCCCTGGGGACATGAGGGTGACAGAAGGGACATGAGTTTGTCCCAGAGCCGGATATATGTTGGATATAGCTGGATATAGTTGGGAACAGTGATGAACTTAATCCAGACTGGTGCCCACAAAACATGACTAATTGGTGGGCTTCCCAGCAGAAGGCAGAGCAGAGTAGTAGGGGTGGAGGGGTGGAGTAGACGGTTATAGAGCCTTGAGGAGGCAGGTGTTGGGGGCCAGAATCACTTGTGGTAAGCAAAACTGAGCCCCATCTTGGAGAGCACCTGTTCTGAACCCTGGGATATGGGTGGGGTCTCAAACAAATGGAATAGTGAACTCAGACAGTGGAATTAGAGCTCATTTCTGGGAACAAGGGAGGAGCCCACTTAGAAGGACAAGGACACCAGACCTCAGGGGTCCCATGGCCAGGCTGGCTGAAGACTAAGCCTCCTGCTTTCTCAGGTCAAAGGTCTCCCAGGGCAGGGAGTATGGAGGAAGGGGGACAGAGAAAGGGGAAGCTGGAACATCTCAGAGATCCCAGAGAAGCCTTAGGGTACTTGTTCCCTATTGTCCAACCCCAGCATGGGTTCAGACAGAGCCTTACCTGCTGACTGATTTAGGCACCAGTATTTGATGGCCTGCTGCAGCCTCCGCTCCCTGTGCCCTGTGATCAGGATGTTACAAAAGCTGACGAGCACAGGGTTGGTATGATAATGATCCACATAGAGCATGCCAATCCAGGCGCTGAACCCTGAAACCCAGAAGGCAAGTCAGGCCATGCAGTATGCCCTGTGTCCCAGGATGCCCGAGCTTGTGCTCTTGATGATGTGGCTGCAATGCCACTTTGTTCCTATATGGTGCCCATGTTCTCACTGAGAACCTAGAAAACTAGGTCGGAAGAGCAGGAAGGGTTCTTAAGATAGCATTCTAATCCAACCATGTTATGGAGAATGTGAAGCTCAAAGTAGAAGGAGAGCTGTGGCTGATACGGAGAGGCTGTCAGTCCCACAATGAATGGACGAGTGAATGACTGGACACAGGTCAGAAATAAGACAAAAGCTGGGGCGCCTGGGTGGCTTGGTCGGTTAAGCGTCTGACTTCGGCTCAGGTCATGATCTCACAGTCTGTGAGTTCAAGCCCTGCGTCGGGCTCTGTGCTGACCACTCAGAGCCTGGAGCCTGTTTCAGATTCTGTATCTCCCTCTCTCTCTGCCCGTCCCCTGTTCATGCTCTGTCTCTCTCTGTCTCAAAAATAAATAAACGTTTAAAAAAAATTAAAAAAAAAAGACAAAAGCTACTTTCGCTCTACAGAAATGGCTTGATTTCAGACTATTTCAACTGAACAGACCGTTTTCTTAACTAAGTTAGGTTTCCAACTAATGACACACCAGTCATTCCAAGATGTGTTCTTTCTCAAAATTTTCAGAGCTGTGCATTCATATTTACATTCTGACTGTTCAGATGGAATTTCTAGTACCTCTTACTGCTCTCCATGATATCTTGAAGGTCTGTCAAATATGCAGCAATTTACTTGCCTGAATTCTCTTCTGACCATTAGGCTGAATGTGTTTTTCTTTTTCTTTTTTTTTAAGTTTATTCATTTATTTTGAGAGAGAGAGAGAGAGAGAGAGCAAGCTAGGGAGAGGGGTAGAAAGAGAATCCCAAGCAGGCCCTGCACTGTCAGCGTGGAGCCCGATGCAGGGCTTGATCTTATGAACCATGAGATCATGACCTGAGCCAAAATCAAGAGTTGGACGCTTAACCAACTGAGCCACCCCGGAACCCCCTGAATGTTTTTTGCTACTCAGCTTTATAGCCTCCATGAGAAGCTGAGCTCTGAGGCGAAGAGTGTGAAGTCCAGGCCTCTGGTACCCAGCCTGCAGGCACCACAAAGGTACAAGACTAGTCCCCTCCACCTGACTCAATGCGTGGCCTCAGGGACCGGCCACTTACCCATGTCTGCACCCTCATAGCCATTCTGCATGATGGTCCTGTCGATGCGGGCAATCAGCCACGTGCCCAGGATGCAGCTGATGAGCAGCCTGGAGAGGCAGGCGCCCAGGCCCAGGAGCACATTGTAGAAGAACAGAAAGTAGTTGAAGTTGTGGAAGGCTTTCCTGCAAACGGAAGCAGGCAGATGGGCAGCACCCTTTCAGTATGAGGAAGTGGCTAGCAGGCTGGTTCAGCGCCCCATGCCTGTGATCAAATCCTGCTGCTCCCATCTCCCAGCCCTGTGACCTTGTGCTGTAACTGGGAGCTGACTGTCCCCACCACACAGCACTGCTGTGGGGACTGGCTCAGACACCACATAGAAGGCGCTGAGCCCAGTGCAGGACAAGTGGAGACTGTGATGTTTCATGGGATCCTTGGGTTTTGAGGTTTCCTGTATGGGAAGGAATCTCATGTGGCTACAGCTGGCTTTGTGGTTACAGCAGAGTTTGTGGCTTTCCCACTATCTGTTGTAACAGTGACCTGCCCCCAGCTGGAAATGTTCCAAGTCCTCCAGAGGAAACTTTTCAAGTGACCACTTGACCATGTAGTTTCCTGTTGCCTATGGGATAAAGCCCAAACTCTGCATGCTGGATTTCTGGGCCATCTCTGAGAAGGGCCTTTCTGGGATCATCACTTTGTGCCTCCTCTCTGCCCCTCACCACCTATGGTGACCACTGCATGGTCACCATATTGGATTCTCATGGTTCTCTCAGCACATCTTGCCCTTTTATGGCTTCCTACCTTCATCTGTGCAGTGAGGGCTGCTGGCCATGCCTTCTCCTCAGCTCTCCCCATAGGAATCCCACCACCCTACTGACCTCAGCTCAAACTCCCCACCTTCAGCTGAATGAACCACCCCGTCTCTCTTTCTCCATTCCCTGTGCTGCTCTTATGAGCCTTTCACACCGTCTGGAGTGTACTGGGGCCACGTGACTGTGCCTGCTGGCTCCTGTGGACCGTGAGCTTCTGCAGGCAGGTCACGTAGGAATATCTCTTTATCTCCAGTGGCCCTGTTGTTTCCTCCCCGAGTGAATGGCTTCAAATGAATGAGTTCCAAAGGATCACCATGGGCCAGGTACTGTTGTTCTAAGTTCATATTTTAACACATCTCATTCTCAGAATACATCTGTGAGGAGTGTGCAATTATTTGTAAAATGAGGAAATTGAGGTTCGTAGGTGTTCAGTAAGGTCACATAAGGTCACACAGTTCATAAGGGGTGGAGCCAGGATTTGGACCCAGGCGGTTTGGTTCCTGAGCCCACTCCTGAGCCACGGCCCCTCACCCTCTCAGAGAGGGCACTGTCCCCCCAGGAACCTGCCATGGGTGAAGAGGAAGGAAGGAGAGACTGCTGAAGCCAAGGCCCCCGAGCCCCATTTCCTTCTTTGCCCTCACCTGTTGTTGAGAGCCAAGGGCTTCTGCTTGTCAGCCGTGCTCATCTTTGGCTGCAGGAAGAAGCTGGTGGCGATCCATACCTGCAGGGTCATGAGACCCAGGACGATGGATATGGTGAGGCTGAAACACAGGGCGAGACTGTTGCGGCACATGCTCTGTGCTTGATGCACACCCACTGTCCGTTGAGAAAACGGAGGCTCACAAAGGGGAGGTGACTTTCTCAAAGTCACACAGTCAGGTCGTTTGGCTCCATACTAGAACTCCAGGATTTAATTATATCCCTTTGTCCACGAGTGGCAGCTGGGATGCGTGTTTAACAGCATGGGAATCAAAGAAAAGCATGAAGTTTTTAAAGCGCTCATGAAGGTCCTGAAAGTGGACGGGCAGGCTCTGCCCAGCCTCCCACATAGCTTTGGGGGAGTGCGGAACCAAGGAGCTCAGAGCAGGGAGGTCCCCGGAGAGTGCCACATCCTGTGTGTGCATCGCCTGAGCAGCAGTGTGGGTGGCAGTTAAATGGGGCCTCGGCTTCAGATCGCTAGCTCCCAACCCTGCCTCTTCCCCTCCTTGGACAAATCGCTTAGCCTTCTGTGCCTCTGTTTCCTTGTCTGACAAATGGATGTTAATATGAGGCCCGGCCTTTACAGGGTTCTTAAGAGAAAAGATGCACAGTGAATTATCAGTTACGTCAGCCTTCACTCTTACCTTCCATATGGGATAAACTGAGGCTCAGAGAAGTAATTTACCCAAGGTCACACAGCTGATCTAAAACCTGAACTCAGATTCCCTCTATAGTGTCCGAACTCCCTTGTCACCTCCCTGCACTTTAACCTTCCCAGCTATACAATGGATATGTGTGTGTCCCCCCCAGACACAACTGTGAGCACCCCACTGAACAGTGAGAATGGAAATGTCTTATGAACTGTAAGGCTCCCATTGTGATGAGTTGCTATTTTGGCCCATCCTTGGGTCTGAGCTGAGAGTGTCGGTCCAGGAATGGGTGAGAGCCCAACAGCAGTTTCGAGGCTACACCAGTGCCTAGGCCCTGGGCAATGACAGAGAGCCCACCCTGCACTTACGTCCCGATGCCCAGTCCTTGGAGCATCTCCAGGCCCTGGTTGTGGACGACAGGCAACACCAGGCTGTACATGATCATCAGGCCACACAGGCTCTGTACCACATGGATGATGAGGTAGCCTGTGGACCAAGGGAACCCATAGTCACTCAAGGCCCTTCGCGACCCAGTCATGACTTCCTGCAGAGCCCCTCTATCTTCCTCCCACCAAAGGTCCTGGCATTTTTGCTTATGCAGCTTCTTCTGCCTGGCACGACCTCCCTTTTCCTCCTGCTCACCTGCGGCTCGCCCTGCAGTTCAAATGTCAACTCCATTAGAAAGCATTTGTGTCCTGCCTGGGAGAGTCACTTGCTCCTCTAAGTCACCACCACCTGTATCATTTCTGCCCCATGGGCTTCGGGCAGGTAGTAATGATAGCTTTGTGAGTGTGGGATTCTCCCTCCTTCCTGAAGGAAGGTAGGTGATTCCCTTTACCCATACCTACCCCCCACCTCCTTCTTCCTCACCTCTCTTCTCTCTCCCCACAGCCAGGACCCCATAGGTGCCCAGGGAATGGGTCACATGATGACACTTACCCCACAGAATATAGGCTATTTGCCAGCCAGAGTACCTTGCAATGGCCACCTGAGATTTAAAAAGGAAAAGGGGTCTCATAGGGGTGAAAACACTGATTACCTCCAATATACGGGGCCAGAATCTCTGCCTCATTTGAGGTTCACCCACCAACATACCAGGGCAGATGCCATGACTGTCATTGTTTTACAGATGAAGAAACCAAGGGCCAGATGGGGATAGTGACTATCCTGGGTCACCCAGCAGAAGAGTATACTAGAATTGAGGACTCTGGATGCCCAGTGCAGGGCTGTCCCTCCCCCTGGATGCTGCCCCTGCCTAAGAGGCAGGAGAGCAGGACTTGGCCACTTAGTCTCAGAGCAGAGACAGGCCTCTGTAGACTTACCACACTCTTCGATGAGGAAGGATGATGGAACTTCAAAGGGAGAAAGTGTTTATTTCCTGCCCACAGCCTCTTCATGTGCTTTCTAGAGAAAAAGTGGGGAATCAGTGATGCTCATAACCACAGCTCCTTATGTACTTAGAGCTCAACAGATGCCAACAGAAAAGCCTGCAGAGGGAGATAGAAGCCAGCTCAGCTTCCTTGTATTGACTGCGGCTCGTGGGACAGTTCTCACTAGCCTTAAAAATATTTTTAAAATACGTTTTGGGCACCTGGGTGGCTCAGTTGGTTGAGAGTCCGACTCTTGAGTTTGGCTCAGGTCATGATCCCACGGTTCTGGGATCGAGCCCTATGTCAGGCTCTGCACTGAACGTGGAGCCTGTTCAAGATTCTTTCCCTCCCTCTGCTCCTCTCCAGTTTGTGTGCGTGTGTGCGCTCTCTCTCTTAAATTATACAAAAATAAAATAAAATAAAATAAAATAAAATAAAATAAAATAAAATACATCTTAAACTGAGATATAATTGACATATAACACTCCATTAGTTTCAGATGTACAACATAATCATCCCATATTTGTGCATGTTGAAAAATGGTCACCACAGGAGTCTAGTTAACATCCATCACCTCACATAGTTACAAGTTTTTTTCTTGTGATTAGAACTTTTAAGATCTACTCTTAGCGACTATCAAATATGCAATATGGTGCCATTAACTATAGTCATCATGCTGTAGAGTACCTCCCCGTGACATTTATTTTATAACCGGAAGCTTGTACCTTTTGATTCCCTTCACCCACACCCATCCCCTATCCCCACCTCTGAAAACCTCAAATCTGTTCTTTGTATCTATAGCTTGGGTTTTTGTTTTGTTTTGTTTCAGATTCCATATATAAGTGAGATCATACAGTATTTGTCTTTCTCTGACTTCACTAAGCATAATGCCTTCAAGTTCCAACCATGTTGCTGCAAATGGCAAGATTGCACTCATTTTTCTGGCTGAATAGTATACCAGTGTGTGTGTGTGTGTGTGTGTGTGTGTGTGTGTGTGTGTGTGATATACGTCTTCTTTGTCCATTCATCCATCAAAGGACACTTAGGTTGTTTCTATATCTTGAATATTGAAAATAATGTTGCAATAAACGTGGGTGCAAATATCTTTTCTAAATACTGTTTTTGTTTTCTTCAGATAAATACCCAGAAATGGAGTTGCTAGATCATATGTAGTTCTATTTTTACTTTTTTGAAGAACTTCATACTATTTTCCACAGTGGCTGCACCAACTTCCATTCCTACCAATAGTGCACGAGAGTTCCTTTTTTTCCACATCCTCGGCAACACTTGTCATTTCTTGTCTTTTAGGTACTATCCATTCCAACAGGTGTGAAGTGATACCTCACCATGGTCTTGACATGATTTCCCTGACGACTTAAAAATCTTAATATTATATAGTTCCCAAATCTCAATGGTGACTGAATGTGATAGTTGAGTCTCTGTGTGGCTTTTATTTTCTTCAATTTGCTCTATTACTTTTTCTGTGACGTGTATGTATTACTCATGTAATAATATTTCAAAATAGGTAAAAATGGAAAACTGTTTTTAATGATAGACCCACCTTATAGCAACATCAAGGAAACGGAGAAGCCCAGCCCCCCAGCAAACCTCTGCATGCTTTCCCCATGTTCTGGTCCCGGCCTGGCCCTCGGCACGAAGATTAGGTTGGCAGTGGTTATGTTCACAACCCCCATTTACATCTGTGTCCCACTTTTCCCCTAACATTCTATATCCAGCGTTTTCCAGGAGGTTTTGCAACATTATAATCACTAAATTGGCAAGACTTAGTATGAAATAAAGAATGTAAATATCTCATTAATAGTTTTTATATTTATTACACAATGAAATGATGGTTGGGGGCTATGTTGCGTTAAATAAAATATGTTATTAAATTATCATCTCCTTTTTTACTTTTTACTCATGTCTATTAGAAAATTCAAAATTGCATCTGTGGTTTTTATTATGTTTCAGCTCAGCAACACTGGAGTAGAGTATGCCATCAGGAATACAAACACACAGATATATTTGCATGGTGCATAGGAAATTTCTGGGGGGATACAGAAAATGAATAACGTTTGGCTCTGGGGCAACAAACTTGAGTCTGAATGACTTCAGACTTCCTTTACACTAAATATTTTTTATAACATTTTTTAAAAGAGGCTGTATATAGGTTGTAATAATTCTAAGAAAAATAAAAATACTGGCACAGTGCTAGCATTGTCCACTTGAAGGACTTTCTTATCCACTATTTCCTTTGCCCCATGGTCCTGTAAAGCAGACAGGGCAGGGATCATCATTCCTCTGTGACAGGTGTGGGAAGAAGGGGCCAGCCTGGACACCAGAGAAGCCTCCCCACCACAGAAGCCATTTCTTCCCTGGGCCCTCTACCATGTCAGTGCAGCCAGCTCTAAAAGGTGTCTGTGACTGGCTGTGGTCCAATGTCTCACTAATCATCTCCTAGGCACTCGCAGGTCAATGAAGGGAGGAGCAGACATATCCTTGCATCAGGCAGGGAAGGGGAGAGCAGCAGTGTCCAGCCCACCCATGGGGTCTGGGGAGAAGAAAGCAGAGAGAGGGAGCAAGCTAGGGCTGTGATGGAGAGCTGGGGCCTCTTTGTGCCAGGATGCGATCTGCCAGAGACCCACCTTTTGTGCAGCCAGATGGGGAGGAGGTAAAGGCAGGATGCTTTGGAGGGGTAGGAGTTGGCCCTGGGCCTCCTGTGACTGCATATGAGTTACAGCCTGAGGTGGAGGGAAGAAGGAACTGAGAGACAGAGAGGAGGGATGGCAGATACTGCTGTCTGCAGTGGAGTGCTCACTACATACTGAAGGCCATCCCCTCCTCCTGCTCTGCTCTTCTAGAGACTGATGCACCTAGTGCCCTTGACCCGATCTCCTTTGATGTATCCTTGAGCCAGATGCACCTGCTGGGAACCCAGTGTGTTTAGTCCTGGAGAGCAGGGCAGGCCTGACACCCAACAGGGATGCTGAGTGTAGCAGAAGTGACAAGACCTCTCAGGACATGGCCAGCTGCTAACGGCTTGGGTGAGTTATTTTGTTGAGTCTCAGCCTTCTCAGCTGTAAAAACAGAGCTGAAACTACCTCTCATGGTTGTAGTAAAAATCAAAAGATTCTAAGCACAATATCAAGCTTATGGTAGAAGCTCAAATCAATAGTGTTTTCGTTTTTGGTTTTGTTTTATTACCAGGCTGTTCCTGGACCATGTACACCTTCCTGGTTCCAATTTGGGTACTGCTGTCACTGCTCCGGAATTTTTAGAAAAGTACTGGCTGAAGACACACAAATGACTCCCAGAGCCCTCTTACCTGTAACAGGCCAGTATGTGGAACAGATAGCTCATACACGTGAGGGAGGCAGGCAAGATGGTCACCAGCCAGACTCCTGAAGTAGAAAAAGAGACAAGAGAGGCCTGAGAAGATGAACCAGAAACAGTATTTTCAAAATGCGGAAGCTCACACAGAAAGGGTTGTGTAAATAAAGTTTGTTTATATTTCTGGTTCATTTCAGACACACACACCCTTGATATCCTTTACTTCCCGCACAAGCCTCTCCTTGGGTATTAATATTTTCCATCTACAGTGAGTATGGGGAAGAGAAAATTAGGGAGTATACACATCGTAGTTCCCTTCCATTCTTGTAAAACCATTGATAGTTGATTTCGATTGGCCACCTCTAGTAAAGAGCAACCATGTACAAGGATAACTGGAATCAAGAGGTCTTGAATGTTCTTTCATCCCATCCATCCTGTGGAGAATCTGCACGGACATTACTCACAGTTTTTAATTGGTTGTATCTAATGTGCTTTCATTGTGATCCTGTGTGCTTATGAGAAAGGTATGGAGAAACAGGAAAGAGAGATGATTTGAAGGTATAAAAGCTTCTGGACAAGCTGTTTCTCAGTCAGTCCAATCAAAGCATTTTAAAAAATCCAACACCCCTTTTATCCTTAACCTGATAAAAAGCATCTGCAAAAAAACCCACAGCTAACATCATACTTAACAGCGAAAGACTGACTGCTTTCCCCCTAAGTTCAGGAATAAGAAAATCAACGTCCACTTTTGCCAATTCTATCTACATTATACTAGAGGGTCTAGCCGAGGCAATTCAGCAAGAAAATGCAGCCAGACTGCAAAGGAAGAAATAAAACTATCTCTATTCACCAGTGACTTTTTCTTATATTTAAGGATCCTAAGCAGTAAACAAACAACCAAAAATATTCAAGCCCATTAATAAATGAGTTCCGTAAGGCTTCAGGACGCAAGACAAATATATAAAAATCAATTGTATTTCTGTACCCTAACAATGCACAATGTGAAAATGAAGAAAACAACTGCATTTGCACTAGTAGCAGAGGATAAAATACTTAAGAATAAGTTTAGCAGAAGTATATAACTCATACACTGAAAACTACAAAAGACTGTTGAAAGAAATTAAAGAAGACTTAGATTAACGGAAAAACACACCACTTTCATGTACTGGATCTTTGGTAACATGGCAATGCTCCCTAAATTGATCTAAAGATTCAACCCAACCCCTGTTAAAATTCCAATGAAATTTTTGCAAAAATTGATAAGCTAATCCTATAATTCGTATAAAAATGAAGGGACCCAGAATAGGCAATACCATCTTGAAAAAGAAGAAGGAAATTTTGAGACTCACACTTCTTGATTTCAAACTCACTACAAAGCTACAGTAATGAAGTGTGGTATTGCCATACAGATAGACAAACAGATCAATGTAATAAACTGATAATCCAGAAGTAAACCTTCATTGTCAATGCATTTTCAAGAAGGATGAAGAGGCAATTCAGTGGGGGAAAAGAATATGCTTTTCAACAAATGGCACAGGGGCAACTGATACTCACATGCAAAACAATGAAGCTAGAATCTTACCTCACAGCATAGACAAAAATTAACTCAAAATAGATCACAGGCTTAAACGTAAAAGCTAAAATTATACAAGTCTCAGAAGAAAATATGAGAATAAATCTTTGTAGACTTCAAGTTAAGTAATGTTGTCTTAGATACATAAAAGTGATAAAAGAAAAATGAATATGTTGGACTCCATCAAAGTTAAAAACATTTGTGTTTCAAAAGACACCATCAAGAAAGTGAAAAAGCAACTCACAGAATGGGAAAAAATATTTTCAAATTGTATCTCTCTTATGGGATTTATGTATAATATAAAGAACCCTTACAGATCAATAATCAATAAATAATTCAATTTAAAAGTAGGCAATGGGGGTGCCTGGGTGGCTCAGTCGACTGAGTGTTCAACTTCGGCTCAGGTCATGATCTCATGGTTTGTGAGTTCGAGCCCCACGTCAGGTTCTGTGCTGACAGCTCAGAGCCTGCAGCCTACTTCCAATTCTGTGCCTTCTCTCTCTCTGCCCTTCCCATGCTCATGCTTTATCTCTCTCTGTCTTTCTCTGTTTCTGTCTCTCTCAAAAATAAACATTAAAAAAATTAAAAGTAGGCAACAAATCTCCATGGACATTACTCACAGAAGATGTACAAATGGCCAATAAATACATGAAAGGATTCTCAATATCATCAGCTATCAGGGAAATGAAAACCCAAACCACAAAAAGATGCCATTTCAGACCTATTAGATGGCTGTAATAAAAAAGACATATAGCTTAGCGCCTGGATGGCTCAATCGGTTAAGCACCCAACTCTTGATTTTGACTCAGGTCATGATTTCACTGTTTGTGAGATTGAGCCCTGCATAGGACTCTGTGCTGACAGTGAGGAGGCTGCTTGGGATTCTCTCTCTCTCTCTCTCTCTCTCTCTCTCTCTCTCTCTTGCTCTCTGCCCCGCCCCTGCTTGTGCTCTCTCTCTCTCTCTCTCAAAATAAATAAAAACTTAAAAAGAAAGACACATACCAACAAGCGTTGTTGAAGATATGGAGGGAATTGGACCCCTGATGGTGGTGGGAATACACAGTGATGCAGCTGCTTTTGAAAACAGTCTGGCAATTCCTTGATAGGTTAAACATAGTTACCATATAACCCAGAATTCCACTCTTAGGTACACACCCAAGATATATGAAAATATATGAAAAACTTGGAGATGAATGTTCATAGCAATATTACTCATGATAGCCAGAAAGTTGAAACAACCCAAATTTCCATCAACTAATGAATGAATAAGCACAATGTGGTATATTCATACAACAGAATAAAATTCAGCAATAAATAATAGGGGCACCTAGGTGGCTCAGTCAGTTGAGCATCCGACTCTTGATTTCGGCTCAGGTTATGATCTTGCCATTCTTGAGTTAGAGCCCTACATCAGGCTCTGGGCTGACAGCACAGAGCCTGCTTAGGATTCTCTTTCCCTCTCTCTCTCTGCCCTCCTCTCTCTCTCTCTCTCTCTCTCTCTCTCTCTCTCTTTCTCAAAATAAATAAATAAACTTAAATATTATTTTTAAAGTCCAGCAAGAAAGAATAATGAAATTGGGACACATGCTATGACATAGATAAACTTTATAAACATTGGCTATGTGAGAGAAATCAATGAAGAAAGACCACATATTATATGATTCCATTTATATAAGAAGTCCAGAATAGCCAAATCCACAGAGCCAGAAAACAGTGGTAATCTAGGGCTGGGAGAGTTAAAGGGAAATGGGGAGTGATTACAAATGGTCATGATTTCTTTTTAGGGTGATGGAAATATTCTAAATTTGATGTAGTGATGGTTGTGCAATGGTGATGGTTGAGAAAATACTAAACCCACTGAATTGTACTTTCTTTTCTTTTTGTTTTTTTAATGCTTATTTTGTTTTTGAGAAAGAGAGAGAAAGAGAGACAGAGCGTGAGTGGGGGAGGGGCAGAGAAAGAAGAGACACAGAATGAGAAGCAGGCTCCAGACCCTGAACTGTCAGCACAGAGTCCCGAATTCACAGACTGCAAGGTCATGACCTGAGCCAAAGTCAGATGCTTAACTGACTGAGCCATCCAGGTGCCTTAAAAAATTTTTTTTAATGTTTATTTTATTTTTGAGAGAGAGAGAGACAGACAGACAGACAGAGCATGAGCAGAGGAGGGGCAGAGAGAGAGGGAGACACAGAATCTGAAGCAGGCTCCAGGCTCTGAGCTGTCAGCACAGAGCCTGACACAGTGCTCGAACTCGAGAACTATGAGACCATGACCTGAGCTGAAGTCGGACACTTAACCGACAGAGTCACCTAGATTTCCCTGAATTGTATTTTAAATGGATGAATTGTATGGTGTGTTAACTGAATCTTCAAAAAGTTCTCTTAAAAAGAAGGAAAAGAAACTGATTTTCATTCCTTTCAAGTGTTAAATATGCCTCCGTCCCAGAAATCACTAGGATTAGGCAACAGCTATATCCCAAACCTCAAGCAATACAAAGGAAGCTGGTAAACCACCAAGTGTCACCCCTGGGGGGTGCAGGGATCCTTGAAGGAAAGGATTAGAGGAGTCTGGCCACAAGCAGAGTGAGTGCAGACTCCCTCCAGCCAGCAGCAAGAATATGACTGCACACCTTTAATTTAATGCCTTTATCTTCCCAAAGATGAAGCATGTTCAGCTTGAAGTCTCTCTTGGCCAGAGGGCAGCTGTTTTAAAGCTGGAAAAAATCAAGACAGAGTGATTTTTATATTTTGATTCTCAAAGTATCTAAACATGTGAGCAAATCCATGA
The DNA here is from genome assembly GCF_023721935.1 of Panthera uncia. Taxonomy (NCBI): domain Eukaryota; kingdom Metazoa; phylum Chordata; class Mammalia; order Carnivora; family Felidae; genus Panthera; species Panthera uncia. The sequence continues at coordinate 58,261,167 of NC_064807.1, read as the reverse complement.
AAGAGTGGGTAAACCATGAATGAATGAGATGATACAGTTACTACAGTTCACCCAGAGCAAGTAACTGAAGTTGGCATTAGAAACTTGCTCAGGGGTGCCTGGATGGCTCAGTCAGTGGAGCGTGAGACTCCTCATCTTGGGGTCATGAGTTCAAGCTTCCCACTGGGTGTAGAGATGACTTAAAAATAAAATCTTTAAAAAAAAAAAAAAACTTGCCCAGAAGAGGGGTGGAAATGTAAACTTAAAAAAGTATGACTTAAAATTAGTATTGCTGAAGTTAAAGATTAGAGTATGCTTGCTGAGTGCTGTACTCAGGGACTCATAAGGCGGAGCATAAATCAACATTAAAGGTGAATACATATGTTTAAGGGCAACAATAAACTGTGGTGATAGGGAAGAAGCAGTATCTGCCCCAGTGTTCACATAAAAGGTAACTTTCCAGCTACCCTATGACACAGCAATTACACTACTCGGTATATATCCAAAGGATACAAAAATGCAGATTTGAAGGGGCATATGCACCCCGATGTTTATAGTGGTACTACCAATAATAGCCAAATTATGGAAAGAGCCCAAGTGTCCATAGACTGATGAATGGATTAAGAAGATGTGGTGTGTGTGTGTATATATATATATATGTGTGTGTGTGTGTGTGTATACACACATATATGTATATATGTGTGTATACACACACACACATATATACACACATATATACATATATATACACACACACATATGCATATACATACAATGGAATACTACTCAGCAATAAAAAAGAATGAAATCTTGCCATTTGCAACAATGTGCATGGAACTAAAGGGTATTATGCTAAGCGAAATAAGTCAGAGAAAAACAGATATGATTTCACTCATATGTGGTATTTAAGAAACACAACAGATGAACATAGGGGAAGGGAAGGAAAAATAAGATAAAAACAGAGAGGAAGGCAAACCATAAGAGACTCTTAAATAGAACAAACTGAGGGTTGCTGGAGAGTTGGTAGGTGGGGGGATGGATTAAATAGGTAATGGGCATTAAGAAGGGTCCTTTTTGGGATGAGCATTGAGTGTCATATGTAAGAGATGAATCACCGGGTTCTACTGCTGAAGCAAAGACTAGACTGTATGTTAACTAACTTGAATTTTAAAAAAAAGGTAACTTCCCATGTCACATGTATGAAAGAGAATTTTCTTCAAATAATCCACACTAGATCTATTTCTACTAGTTTACGAGTCTTAAGTAAACATATCATTGGCAACACCTATTTCATGGCTTAAGGAGCATTTTGTATTTTATGGCCACTAAAAGTCAGTGCCACAAAGGCTTCTGGAAACCTTAGCACCCCTATCCAAGCCCCATTAAATTTTTTTTAACATTTATTCATTTTTTTTGAAAGTGAGAGAGGCAGAGCATAAGTGGGGGAGGGGCAGAGAGCGTGGGAGACACAGAATCTGAAGCAGGCTCCAGGATCCGAGCTGTCAGCACAGGGCCCGACACGGGGCTCGAACTCACAGACTATGAGATCATGAGCTGAGCCGAAGTTGGACGCTCAACCAACTGAGCCACCCAGGCGCCCCTCCAAGCCCCATTTTAAAGATGAGAAAACCAAGGTGCAAGAGAGAGGACCCAACTTGTCTGATGACACAGAGTTTACCTGACATCTTATCCAGGGCCTGTCTCAGCAGGCAAGAAGGAAGAACTCTCTTCCCTCTGTGGGCAATGGGCGCAGAATTAGAATGTTTTCAAAGAAAGCTGCTTTTTTAAGGTAAAGTGGCTGCTATGGGCAGATTCACATGTTGAAGCCCTAACCCTCAGTATGATGGTGTTTAGAGATGTGGCTTTTGGGATTAGTGCCCTTATAAGAGACAGGAGAGGGCCTGCTTCCTCTCCCTGCTCTCCAGCATCTGAGGATGCAAAGAGACGGCCATCTGGAAATCAGGAAGCAAGCCTTCATGAGACACCAGATCTTCTGGCACCTTGAACTTCCCAGACCTCTGAACGGGGGAACAAGTGTGTGTTGTTTCTGCTACCCAGTCTACAGTAATTTGGTATAGCAGCCTGAACTAAGCAGAAATTAAATCTGAACAACATAAATACACTTTTCATATAATCCTAAAGAAAAGCCAAGGCTTGCTGTTTTCTTTTTTCCAAAGTGAAAAATATATGATGATTTTAGTTGTTCCCACTGGCACCAGAACAAAATAGGCTATTTAAAATGAGAAAATTCTCAGGGATGTTCAACTCAGCCCCAAAGAGTTTTTAACAAAGTGGCCTGGGTCCTGACCCCACTGGCCTTCTAGTCATCCAAGGAGGCATAGATCCGTTGTAACCCACTTTTCCTCCCAAACCAGTCACCTCATGCAGGTAGTAGCAATACTACAGCGATCATTATTCCAGGTGTGCACCTGCCACCAGTTGTAAGTCTTTTTCTCTGTTTCCCACACTTTCCCAACAAAGGGAGCGGGATGGTTTTACCTTTGCTGACGTTCATCAGCTCTTTCACCTGCAGGATGACAGGGGTCAGGGTCCCCGTCTGGTTCATGGAGGCGATGTAGTTCTCCAGCTCCCCTTCAAACACATCCAGCTCGTCTCTCACATACATGAACATGCAGAACTCAATGACAATGAACTGGTGCAAAGAGCAAACATTTCAAAGTCTCACCTGAGTCCAGCCTACTATGTAAATAACATATGGACCTCTCTTTGGTTTTGAGGTCAAACTCTTTGAAGTTCAAAATGCATATGAAATAGATTCTGACCACTGGCTATATACCAAGATGAGTGGGATTGTGACTTCTCTGAAGACATCTTTGGAGCCACCCCAAACTCTTTTCTGCACCCCATAGCATATAAGACTAAGTCCTACAACGGCTCAAGTCACTCCTCAAACATTAATTACCTCAAAGTGAAATGAATGTCTAACTTTGAATAAGAAGTGACCTTGGGGACAATTCCAGCCATATCTCTCCCCACTCTTCTTCTTGCATCTTGGTGGTAACCACGTTGGAGAAAGTACTGTTTGCTGTATACATGCCACACTTTCTCACTCCCATAATCCTGTCATCATGCCTTTATACCATCTACCATCATGCCAAAGCTTCTACAGTTCCTACTGCCATTTTACTTCATCAACCAAATTTTGTTTGTCTTTGCGCAGCTCAAATGCCACCATCTTCAGGCAGCTTCTCAATCTCGAATAATGCACTAAACTTTCAGATCACTTTCACCTTATCTTTGTCTCTCTTTACATGGCACATACTTCATACCACATCATATCCCCTTCTCTTAGACCATGGGTCTCTCCCAGGCCAAGACTCTGCTGAATCAGCTCTCTTCTCTCTTCCAGGTCTTAGCATCGTGCTTGCCATACAGTAGATAACCACTAAAGACTAAAGGAACACAATGATTCCAAGTCAATTACTCACATTGCAGAGAACTCCACTTGTCAGTTAAAATCCATTCTCCCCTTCTTTGGGCACAAAGCTGGACTACATTTCCCAGCCTCCCTTGAGGGATGTGGCCATGTGACGAGGTTCTTGCCCATGGAAGATGAGTGGAAGGAATGTGTGCTATTCTACAAGGGCACTTTGAAAACCTCCCACATGCATTTCTCCATGCACCTTCCCCTTCTGTTGACTGGATGCAGAGGGTGAAGGTTCTCGGGATAATGAAGCACATGATGGAAGAATCTCAGTTACAGAATAACACATGGACGACTGTTGTCCCCCAAACCTGAACACCTACTCAACATTGTTACATAGGCAAACGTATTTATAGTGTTAAGTTACTAAAATTTAGGGGTTTATGTGGTACTCCAGCATTACCTAACTCATACATTCATTTAAAACTTAATCACAGGAGGGGCGCCTGGGTGGTTCAGTCAGTTAAGTGTCTGACTTCGGCTCAGGTCATCATCTCAAGGTTTGTGGGTTCAAGCTCCACATCAGGCCCTGTGCTCCCAGCTCAGAACCTGGAGCCTGCTTCGGATTCTGTGTCTCCTTCTCTCTCTGCCCCTCCCCTGTTCATGCTCTGTCTCTCTCTCTCAAAAATAAACAAACATTAAAAACTTTTTTTAACTTAATCACAGGATTAATTTATATAGGTATCATCCAGAAGACAATATGGTCTTCCACTTCTATCTCTCCATTTTGACTCTCCTTTTGACTCAGACGTTTTACCTCAGATAACTTTGACCACGTGAAATGTTTGGCTCTGTGCTTAATAAAATATGAAAGTCAGAATGATGGCAACATTAAAAAATTTTTTGTTGAGAAAGCAAACTTAAATAACGCACCTATACAAAAAAACATGATGATCACCCAAAGTCCATAGTTTACGTTAGGGTTCGCTTTTGGTGTTGCACATTCTGTGGGTTTGGACAAATGTCTAGTGACATGTATCTACCATATAGTATCATACAAAGTCTTTTCACTGTTCTAAAATCCTCTGTGTTCTGCCTATTCATCCCTCCCTCTCCCCAATCCTTGGCAACCACTGATCTTTTATTGTCTACATAATTTCGCCTTTCAAAATGTCACACAGTTGGAATCATATAACATGTGATATTTTCAAATAGGAATCTTTCACTTATTAATATGTATCTAAGTTTCTTCCAGGTCTTTTCATGGCTTGGTATTTCATTTCATTTTAGTGCTGAATTGTAGCCCATTGTCTGGATGTACTAAAGATTATTTATCCATTCACCTACTGAAGGGCTCTTGGTCACTTCTATATTTTGGCAATTATGTATAAAGCTGCTATAAACATCCATGCGCACGTTTTTGTGTGCACATAAGTTTTCAGTGCATGTGGGTAAATACTAAGCACGGTGACTGCTGGATCATATGGTAAGAGTACCATTTGTATTCCCACCAGCAATGAATGAGAGTTCCTGCCAGTTCACACCCTTGTTGGCATTTGGTATTGTCAGCATTCTGAATTTTGGCCATTCTAATATTTTAACGTACAGTAGTTGTTTTGATCGTTATTTTAATGTGCATTTTCCTGATGACATATACTACAGAGCATGTTTTCATTTGCTTATTTGCCATTTGTATGTCTTCTCTGTGAGATGCCTATTAAGGTCTTTGGTTCATTTTTAAATCGGATTATTTGTTTTCTCATTGTTGAATTTTAAGAGTTCTTTGTATACTTTGAATAACAGTCTGTTTCAGATGTGTCTTTTGGAAATATTTTCTCCTAGTAAGTGGCTTGTCTTTTCACTCTCTTGACAGAGTCTTTTGCAGATTAAAACGTTTTAATTTTAATGAAGTCCAGGTTATCAATCTTTCCTTCATGGTTCGTGTCTTTGGTGTCATATCTAAAAAAATCTTCACCACTGAACTATAGAAAACCAACTAGTGGTTATCAGAGGGGAAGTGGGTAGAGGGATGGGTGAAACAGATGAAGGAGATTAAGAGTACACTTTTCATGGTGAGCACTGAGTAATGTATAGAATTGTTCCATCACTATACTGTATACTTGAAATAATATAACACTATGTTGCCCACACTGAAATTAAAATAAATATATATACATACCTACATGCAAACATACATTCATGCATAAATTCACTACCACTCTCAAATAATTGGTAATGCCAAATAATAACAATAACTAATTTAATTAAAAAAAATAAAAAGTCATCACCAAACCCAAGTTAATCTAAATTTTCTCTGATTTCACTTTCTAGGAATTTCATAGTTTTGCATTTGACATTTAGGTCTGTGATTCATTTTAAGTTAATATTTAGGAAGGTCTGTGTCTAGACTCATTTTTTTTTTTTTGCATGTGGATGTCCAGTTGTTCCAGCACCATTTGTTAAAAAGAAAATATTTGCTCCATTGTATTGCCTTTACCCCTCTGTCAAAGATAAGCTGACTCTATTTATGTTGGTCTATTTCTTAGCTCTCTATCCTGTCCATTGATTCACTTGTCTATATTGGCAACATCACACCATCATGATTAGGGTAGCTTTGTAGTAAGTTGAAATCGAGTAGTGTCAGTCCTCCAACTTTCTTCTTTTCCTTTAATATATTGTTGGCTATTATGAGTCTTTTGCTCTCCCTATAAACTCTAGAACCAGTTTGTCAGTATCCACAAAATAACCCCCTACTTTTGATTGAGATTGCACTGAATTCCAATATAGATCAATCCCAATATATGTAGATCAAGTTGGGAAGTACTGATATCTTGACAATACTGAATCTTTCCATCCACACATATGGAATATCTCTCCACGTATTTAGTTCTTCTTTGATTTCTTTTAACACAGGTTTGTAGTTTTCCTCATATAGATCTTTGTGCATATTTTATTAGATTTACATTTAAGTATTCCTTTTGGGGGGTTGCTATTGTAAATGATAGTTTCTTTAATTTCAAATTCCTCTTGTTCAATGCTGATACATAGAAAAGCAATTGACTTTTGTAGGTTAACCTTGTACCTTGCAACCTTGCTATAACTGCTTATTAGTTCCAGCAGTTGGGTTATTTTCAAGATTTTATTTTTAAGTAATCTCTGCACCCAACATGGGGCTCGAACTTAAAACTTTGAGATTAAGAGTCACACACGCTATCAACTGAACCAGCCAGATGCCCCTTCAGGAGTTTTCTGCTGATTCTTTTGGATTTTCTACATACGCAATCATGTCATCTGTGAACAAAGACATTTTTACTTCTTCTTTCCCTATCAGTATACCTTTTATTTGCTTTTCTTGTCTTATTGCCTAGCTAGGATTTCCTAAGTAAATGCTGAGTGATGAGGGGAAACAGTCTTGCCTTTTTCCTGAGTTTAGTAGGAAAGTTTCTAATTTCTCACCATAAAGTATGATGATAGCTGTAGATTTTTTTGTTCATATTTTTTATCAGATTGAGAAAGTTCCCCTGTATGCCTAGGTTACTGAAAAAAATTATCATGAACTGGTGTTGAATTTTGTTAAATGTTTTTCCTGCATCTCTTGATACGATCATGGGATTTTTCTTCTTTCGGTTGTTGATGTGACTGATTACGTTAATTGCTTTTTTAATATTGTACCAGGTTTGCATACCTGAGATAAATCCAACTCAGTTGTGGTGTATAATTCTTTTTATACATGCTGGATTTGATTTGCTCCATTCCATTGTAATTCTTTAGATCCACCTGTCTCCAATTTCAGGGACAATGGTTTGTGCCATGACTTCTCTTATGGATCTAAGAACTGTTGAGTTTCAGTTCAGATTTTTACTTGTTAGGATGGACTGGCATCTTGCAAGCTCTTTACATGGAGCTGACAACCGGAAGTCTCCATAAATAATTCAATTATATTTATTAGTCATTCACCATGTGGGTAAAAGTGTCCTTGGAGTAAAAATGGTGGTCAAAAAAATGTACTTCTTTTATTTACAGACTCAATTTTGACCCAGCTTTTAAAGAATAAGCCCTGCCCTAACCCCATCCCACTTATAAAATAGGAAAGGGTTTGCTTGGCTCTACTTACAAGGTACAGGCATATGAAAGCCAACACAGTGGTTCCAATCATTCTGCTTGGGAACTGAAAGCAGGGGTCCCACTCATACACCCTGGTTTGGAACCAGGACTTTTTAGTCTCCCTGTGAATGAATAAATAACAGAAAAGAGAGGCTGTGGTTGGTAAACAAATGCCCGATTCTTCTGAAAATAACCTCTGCTTCATCTTAGAATTTAGTGAAGAAAAAGAACATCCTGGTAGATTCCAGTTTTCATTCTCCCCTTATTCTTAAGAACAGAGACTCAGTTTTATTCAGTACAGCAATTCACCAAACTAAAGGGCTATGGTTCCTGATCTCTCTTACAGCTAGAGTGACTAAGATTAAGCACAGGCCAATCAGATGTCACCAGATGTGGCAGTTTGGGGGAGGGTGCTGAGGTATAATTCACACAGCTGGGAGGGACCCCATTGCCCTCTTTCTTTTCTCCTGCCTGCTGTCTGAAACGCAGACATGGTGGCTGATCCAAGCTGGAGCCCACCCCAGCATCCGTCTTGGACCATGGACAGCCTTCCTGATGACAGTTACTAAGAGCTGGAGCAGAAAGACAGATGACCAGTAAGTTCCCGTGGTGGGCAGTTCAGGGTCAGTATGAACTACCTGCCTCCAGAATTCTTTTATATGAGAAAGAAATAAATCTCCCTCTTGTGTGTCCACTGTTATTTTGCATTTTCTGCTACATGTAACTCAACGTACTTCTAACCAAAGTACTAGCTTTGCCACTGTATGACCCTGGATTAGACACATCCCACTTGTGGGGCTTATCCCCTTGTACACAGTGGCAGTGGCAGGGATAGGGTTGATCACTGCTTTTGCTTGGCCATGAGCTATGTCCCCTGGTATTGGTAACAGCCCCTGCACTGTTTCTCTGGGAACCTGCTCCCTCCCCTCAGTCCTACCGCTTAAGTGAGGCTGAACAACTTCCTAGTTCCAAAGATGAACATATGACAGGCTTAACGATCCATTTACTCTAATCACCTAGCCACAGTAATTGGTTCTGGGAATGCATGTGGTCTGATGCGACTCCCTGAAACCCACTCATAGTAGTTTGGTTTGAATTACTAGAAAGGAAAGTTTCTCTTTCCTGTGATCTTAAACCAGGAGGGTACAAGCTTAGAGATTCTGAGGGCCACCATGGGGAGGAAGCCCACCTAACTATGACGCTAACACAGATCAAAGCAGAGCTAAGAGAAAATGAGGAAACCAGCCCTGGTTCTGATATCAGTGAAGCCACTGGATCCGTCTGCATCGGAACCGTCCACTTCTAGAGTTTTTAATTATGAAAGGCCACACGTTTGCTTTTTCTCTTTAATCTAGTTTGAGCTGAGTTTCTGTCATCAGCAAACAAGAGTCCTGACTAATGTGCCCATCCAGTCATCTCAGGGTCTCCCGCACTGTCAGGGCTCATCAACACTGGCACAAATACCTGGGGGGGGGGGGGGGGGGAAAGAGGGGGGGGGCCCGGGGGGGGGGAATGAAGCACAGGGGGGCTTACTGCAGGGGGGCCTTCCTCAGGAGCCGCTTGACATGCTCCGCCTGGTGAACTTCCAGGAAAGGCTTTTCTTCCTGTAAGAAAACAGAGAGGTGTATGCTGGGGCTCACAGATCCTTGTTAGGGTTTCGGTCCCTTTGACGGGTTATCGTCACAGAGGGCAGGAATCTGGGTAAAGCTGCTCTTTTAGATTGAGCACAGTGGTTAAGAGAGAGCCTCGACAGCCAAACTCTCTGGCTCCAGGTCTGGTTCCGTTCCAGACTGGCGACATGACCTCAGGCGACACAACTCACCTTTCTCGGTCCACGTCTCTTCATGCAGAATGGGAGAAGTAAAAATAGCGCCTGCCTCACACGGCTGCTGTGAAGACTAGACCTGCCAGTGCACATACGGTGCTCATACTCAGTACTCACCATCTGCAGCTCCCAGCCCAGGTGGACTCTCAGCGACTTGACAAACATGTGAAGGAAGCGGCCCAGCAGGAAGGCCAGGCACAGCAGTGAGGGCCAGTAGAACATGACGGTCTCGTACTTCCCCAAAAACTGCAACAGAAGCAGAGCATGGAGCCCGGGCTCTAGGCGGGGCAGGGCCAGGCTGCCCGGGAAGCTGTGGACAGGAATCTGCCTGCCGGGCCCGCTCTCACCAAGCCCACCTTCCCAGGGCTTGGCGGTCAGTGATCGATGTTCTGCTCCCCCAGCCCCACACCCCCGCCTGAGCAGTGGGCCTGGAGTCCAACAGCCCTGGGTGTGAATCCCAGCGCCCCCATTTTTTTAAAATTTATTTATTGTTTAATTTACATCCAAGTTAGCATATGGTACAAGAATGATTTCAGGAGTAGATTCCTTAATGCCCCTTACCCATTTAGATGATCACCCTGCCCACAACCCCTCTAGCAACCCATTTTGTTTTATAAGAAGGGCTTTCACAGCTTTTTCTGATTAGTTATTAAATGATGCTTTTGGAAAATATATACGACAGAGAGAAGGAGAGAAAGAGGGGTGAGGAGGGGAGACAGAGCAGAGGGTTGCAGATGAGAGACAGGGAGAGACATGTGGAGAGAAGGAGAAACAGAGAGGAAAGAAGGAAGGAAGGAAGGAAGGAAGGAAGGAAGGAAGGAGGGAAGGA